>NC_079314.1:12039523-12339523 GCF_029931775.1 Euleptes europaea
AAGCCAGGTAGCGAGGTCCAGGGTGCTGAACTCTCTGGAAGCTGTCCAGCAAGAGCCAAAGAAACAGATTTGAGCTATTAGGAAGTGCAGCATTATCAGCAGCATCACAGATTTGCTGGAACTTGCTCTGTCCTGCCTTCAGCTCAGTGTGGGGGTAGAAAGTGCCATCAAGTTACAGCTGACATGGCAACCCTGCAGGGTTTTCAAAGCAAGAGACATTCAGAGGTGGTTTGCATAGTTAAATTGTGGAACTCCCTGCACAAGGATGTGGTGAAGGCTTTAAGAGGGGAGTGGACATGTGCATGGATGAGAGGGCTATTCATGGCCACTAGTCAAAATGAATACTAATCATGATGCATACCTATTGTCTCCAGGATCAGAGGAGCATGCCTATTATATTAGGTGCTGTGGAACACAGGCAGGACAATGCTGCTGCAGTTGTCTTGTTTGGGGGCTTTGTAGAGACACCTGGTTGGCCACTGTGTAAACAGACTGCTGGACTTAATGGGTTTGATCCAGCAGGGCTTTTCTTATGTTCTTATGCCATTGCCTGCCTCTACGTCACTACCCTGGTATTCCTTGGAGGTCTCCCATCCAAATACTAGCCAGGGCCAACACCGCTTAGCTTCCAAGATCTGATGAGATCAGACTAGCTTGGGAGTGGCATAAAGCCCTTTATTGTACATTAAGTCAAGCACTGGAATAGATATTCAGTTTTATCATCCTGTGATGGGTGCCACTGATTCGTGGATGAAAGTGTATGGGTTTCCCTCCCTGGGATGTGACCTCCATTACAGAAAAAAACCCACAGAACGAGCTTCACCAGAAAATGGATCAAAGGACAACACAAGAGGTGGGGTGGGGTGAGGGGAAACAATAAATAAATAAATACAACATGACACCTACACCTCGGGTGCTCCATTGCACAGGAATCCTCAATGCAACAGGTGGAGTAAGACTGTATGGTTTTTCCATTCCCCATATTCATGGACTTCCCAGGAGTCATACAAGCCTCAGAAGATTCACAGTCTTTCGCTATCATCTGGACCATGGAGTCTTCTGCAGAGGCAATGGAAAGCAAGAGGTTTCCTTCGTGACTGACAAAATGACTGTCACTGTAGCAGGTGGGAAGGGAGGGAGGACTGGGGTGTTGCAAGGATCCCTCAGAGAACTTGCTCAAGGACTACACCTGGATAGAGATGGGCAGAGACTCTGTCCACAAGTGTGTGTGTATGTGTGCGTTAAGTGCCATCAAGTCGCTTCTGACTCATGGCCACCCTATGAATCAATATCCTCCAAAATGTCCTGTCTTTGACAGCCTTGCTCAGATCTTGCAAATTGAGGGCTGTGGCTTCCTTTTTTGAATCAATATTGAGTCCACAAGTTCAGTGCTGTCCATTCTCCCATAGCAACGAATAGCAATTGACCACTTCTGTAGGAGCACACACCTCTAGGGAGGGCCTTAAGCCCTTTCCCTGCATCCACTGTGTCATATACTTTAAGAAGAAGGAGAAGAAGACTTGGTTTTTATATGCCGACTTTCTCTACCATTTATGGAGAATCAAACCGGCATACAATCTCCTTCCCTTCCTCTCCCTTGTGACGTAGGTGGTGCTGAGAGAGCTCTAAGAGAATGGTGACTAGCCCAAGGTCACCCAGCAGGCTTCATGTGGAGAGGGGAATCAAAGCCAGTTCTCCAAATTACAGTCCATTGCTCTTAACCACTACACCTTGCTGGCTTTAAGAATCGACCCTACTCTTCTTAGAACCCAACAGAAGGAAAAAAGTTCCTGAATGTTAGGGCTGAGCCTAATGAGGAAGGAGGGGAACATTTGATGAAAACTTTACATGACAGCCACAATCCCATGCTCCCTTATCTGGGAGTTAGTCCTATTGAACTGATTGGAATCTACCAATGAATAGACTTGTATAGGATAGGGTATCACCCCCTTTTTGTAAATCAGTCATGCGTGTGGATGAAAATGGGAAGGATAATATCATACAGAGATCAACACAAGATCAGTTATCAGAACTGGGCTGGGAATAAATAGTTGTAAAGAAAATGACAGTCCAGTCCCCAGTCAAGCACTCAGTCTGATGAAGCAAATTTTATATCCAACAGAAGGTCATTCATCCCTCACTTCTACAGACTCTTACTTCTATCTTCAGCCTTAAAGGAGGATAGCTGAACTTGTGGAGACCGTTAATCTAGCTACCAACACTGTCTTCCTAACCCTAACCCTAACCCTAAACCACTAGCCCAGGGATGTCGAATTCAGTTGTTACAAGGGCTGGATCTGATATAAATGCCACTTCGTGGGGGCCGAGCCATGCCTCTCCAGCCCAGATTGAGGTGTGTGTGTGGCTGCCTTGGCTGGCTCACAGACCAGATAAGAGCTCTCAAAGGGCCAGATCTGACCCGAGGGCCTTATGTTTGACACTCCTGCACTTGCCCACCTGGATATTTTGCAAGAGGAGATGCTTCCACTTGACATTTTCATTTCATTCTATGGAGAATAGGGTGGGGGGCACATTTAGGATCAGTGTGATGCTGGAGAAAACCCCACTTGACCCTTGAATTGTCCCAGTTGCACTGCAAATGGAGATGTAGAGTAGCAAGACTAATACAAATTGGGGCTCATGAGAGGACAATGTCATAGGAGGCTGCAAATGGTCTGACCCAGATCGTGGGGAACCTGAAGCAAGCCTCCCCAGTCCAGCACCCAAGTAAATCTCCATCCAGTCAGTAAACTGCCTTGCCTGGATCTGGTCCACCACCCTGACCTGGTTCGTGGTCCCTCATACCCACCTAGAGAATTCTCAATAGAGATGACGGCACAGGTGTCTTTGTCAGAGTTGCAGAGTTCTGTCTTCCCGCTACAGCTACCGCCGGGGCTAGAACAAATTTCACACTCCAGAAAAGTGCCTGGAGACAGAAAAGAAAGAGCAGCATGTAGTACATCATTCTTCCCTCTTTCGCTTTTGTCTTCCCAACTGCACTGTGGAGGTAGGCTAGTCTGAGAGGGAATGGCTGGCCCCAGGCCACTGGCAGTGAGTTTCAGGGCACAGTGGGGATTCGAACCTGAGTCTCCCAGCTCCTAGTCAAGACACTCTTAACCACCACACCACACTGGCTATCCTCCTGCAGGGTCCAGCCACTGAATGCTTTGCTTATCTTCACTGCAGTCTAGTGTTTTCCCTCAACCTGGCCAAATTTCCTGCTTCTCATTTAAGATAAAACCCTCTCTATTACAGGGATTTGGCATTTGGTTGCATTATATTATGCATAAGAGGCACTGCTATCTCTCTTACGACTGCTAGATTTTTCTTGATGCTGTCAGTGGTTTCTCCCAATGGAACGCTGGAACTCCCCAACTGCAGATCAAGCACAGATTAGTGATATGCAGCTCCATGGCAGTGGTAGGGGTCTGCTTTCAGTGTTTACAGTTTGGTTCTGCTCTCTCTCCCTTGCATCCTCCTCCTCTTCCTCCTCCTACTCCTCCTCCTCCTCATCAGCTAATAGTAATAAATTATTATTATAATTATTATTTGCTGTTATTATTATGTCAATACACATTGATTATGATGTATCATGGAGGGGGGAAATCCCTGTCATCAATGGCCTTATGTGAGCGCAGGGAACAAAGGCAGACAGGGAGGACAATGAGGCTGACAGGAAGGACAAGGAGGCAGACAGGGAGGATGTTAAGGCAGTCAGGGTGGACAGTGACAGGCACAGGGGATAAGAGATAAGCAAATGCAGGTGTCCATAATTAGGGTTCTTTCCAGTTAGGGCTAACCACAGGAAGGCTAAATCAGAAGCATCGTGGGTTTTGAGAAGGGGATTAGGAAGGAGACAGGAAGAGAGAGGATCACTTTCTTCCAACTTTCTGGTGACCTTGGGAACTTCAGCCATCTTGTTTCCATGCTACTCAAACGATAACAGTGGGATATGACCCAAGAGAAGTCATCAGAAGACTTCTCCAATGGTCTACGCACCCCCTCCTTACCTGTAGCAAGAAGCAAAGAGAAGAAGAAAAGTCTTAGGAGAGTCTCCATGGCGGCGGACAGTGTGAGAGCTGATGTTAAAGCTCTCTCTGAAGAGGCAATTTCTCTGGATCTGTAACAACATCCAATGTGGTAACTTACCACGGGGTCCATGTAAGTACATAGGGAGCTGGAAATCCCCCACATCCTTCCCAGCAGCAAGAAAAATGTTGCTTCTGAAGGGGAATTTATTGCAGTTTCCAACAAGAGTAGCCCAATTATTCACTCCAAACAAAATAAAGCCACTAAAGTAACCCTTTACTAAAATCTCAAGCTAAGAAGTTTACCTCGTCGAACCGCCCATTCCTGAGAAGTGGCATACGGGAACGGCGGGGAGAAGGCACAGGCGAGCCATCTCCTAACGCCGTTCGCCGTTAAACAAAAAAAAAAAAGCCATTTCATGGCCTTTTTTTTTGTTAGTTTAACGGGGCCTTTCGCCCCACTGAAAACAGCAAGGCTGGGCCTGCTAAAAAGCAGGCGCAGCAACTCTGTTCCTGCCACCGGCGTAAAGTGGTGAACGGGGATAGGAAGCCGCCGACTGGCAGCTCCTCCTCCCGCCCCGCTCCAGGAATGCCCCCCATGCTGGCGCAGCAATTGTGCACCATGGCCCGCACCACGGAGAGGTTGTCCAGCGGAGGAGAGAGGTACGGCTCCGCAGTGCTCGGGCGGCGGCGGAAATGCCCTCCCCGCCAGCGTAAGTGCGTCCTAATGCGTGATTGGACGCACTTACGCTGGCGAGGAGGTCACACCGCCTCCTAATGAGATTCGGTGAAAATCTCAGGAATGCACGGTAAGCCACTTAAACACAGGCAAGTTCTAATGAGCTCATTATGCATACAAGCTTTATAGTTTTTAATGACATCACAGCATTCCTAGGGAAGAACTGGAAAAGAAAAAAATATCTCATCCGATTAGACACAAGCGAGTATTGACACATTCATTATATCTAGTTTCTTCAAGTTACAGGGAGGGTGAGTTCAAAATTCTACTCTGCACTCACGACGGAGGCCTTGTTTTCTTTGTCAATGGTCCTTTCAGAATAGCAAAGCCAGCTGAAAAGCTTGTCAATGTACAAAGGTTCATTTTCAGCCAGAGGAACCTAGCAGACCAAAAAGTTGGCTCCGCTTACGCCAAGTTAAAATTCCCTCCCACTTCCCAAAATTTTAAACTCTCCTTGTCTCGTCACAAGTCACAGGCTTACTCAAGTCACAGGTCATGAACAAGCTGGGTAACTTACCCTTGGGCCAACAGCCATCTATCTGCACCCCTAGATTACCTTGAATGTGTGATGCAGGAGCAGACATCAATCCTCTGATGACAGTGGAAGGAAGTGGGATTGGGTGAAGGTTTTTTTTGACCAAGGTAACTGCTGGAGAAGTAGCAGCGGGGTGAGAGAGGCTTGTGGGGAGAAGGTGAAGGGGGCAGGTGGTGGCTCCATCAGATGAAAGACGGAGAAGCCAAAGGGGGGGATATTATTACTTATTTGTGCTTAGCCTTTTCTGCTGTCTCTCCATACAAATGCCCAACAGGAGGAGTTTGGGAGATGAACTGTTACCTTCAAAAGCAAGTTATGTTCATAAGCTTTTTGAGAAATACCCTCATCTTGTTTTCTTAACTGACGTTGAACACAAAGAAACTGAGTTCAACTCACCTCCAACGGTTTCCCAGCTCTCTTGGGATTCTGATTCTATTAAAGTGACACTTCCCCTTTTACCACAAGAGATTGCAGGGAGTAAAGTTGTCCGGTTGTCCAGGTTTTACCTGGGATATAGGGATGCTGCCGATTGTCAGTTTGACCCATTATATGGCCTGGATTCCCAAGTTTTCTTTCTTTCTTTTTCTTTCTTTCTTTCTTGCTTGCTTGCTTGCTTGCTTGCTTGCTTGCTTGCTTGCTTGCTTGCAAGCCAGCCAGCCAGCCAGCCAGCCAGCCAGCCAGCCAGCCAGCCAGCCAGCCAGCCAGCCAGCCATTAGGCTTTCTAGATTTAGACATAAAAGACACATGAGCACATGAAGCTGCCTTATATTGAGTCAGACTGTTGGTCCACCAAGGTGAGTATTCCATACTCAGACTGGCAGCAGATCTCAAGATAAGGTCTTTATTGTCACCTACTGTTCTGGTCCTTTCAGCTGGAGATGCCTGGGATCGAACCTGGGGCCTTCAGCATGCCAAGCAGATGCTCTACCCCTGAGCCACAGCCCCTCCTCAAAAATGTTACAAAGCACATTGATACATGAAGCTGCCTTATACCGAACTAGACCCTTGCCAATCTAAGTCAGTATTGTCTAGTCAGACCAGCTGTGGCTCTCCGGGATCTCAGGCTGTCAGATAGGGCTTCTAACAGCTCCGTCCCCAAACAAGATGGTTTCCCCGCGAACAAGATGGAGTTCTCCATGCACTCCTCCCCCACCCTGTGCTTCTATGTTGTTTAATTAAGTGGATATGATAAATTAATACCACTAGCTCTTTGTTATTATTGTTTGGCTCTCTGTTGCTGTCTTCTTGTTTGCTAACCTCCAGTTACTAGCTGGAGATCTCCTGCTATTACAACTGATCTACAGCCGATAGAGACCAGTTCACCTGGAGAAAATGGCAATTGGACTCAAAGGCATTGAAGTTCCTCCCCTCCCCAAATGCCGCCCTCCTCGGGCTCAGCCCTAAAAACCTCCCACCGGTGGCAAAGAGGGACCTGGCAACCCTAGCTGGCTGGGAAGTCCTGGGACAGACTGGGTGGGAAGTGAGCCAGGACATATTATCACATTGCCTTCTGACTGGTGGTGTCAGCAGGGCTACCATGGGCTCCAGGGCAATTGCTGCCCACTCTGCTGCACAATGTTTTCTTCACATTTTTACAGGATCTTTTCTTTAGATTTCTCTCCTCTGTTAGGCAAGCACATGATGCTGACCAGTGGAGCTGCCTCTGGTGAGGCACTGGTGTAATGGAACTGGGCTGTAATTCTTGCATGGACTAGAATCCTTTGAACAAATGGGGCAGAAATTAATTAATTTTATGAACTCCAAATGTAATATGTACCTGATTTAGATATGTTGTGTGTCAGTGAATTTCCTCACTTCTTTTTGTGTGTTTTAAATTCATTCCCTTACATAGGTATAATACATTGAATTCTAGGTTCAAGTAGCACCTTAAAGACCTACAAGATTTTTGGCCTATAAGCTTTTGAGAATGAAAACTCCCTTCTTCAGGATATAAGCTTTTGAGAGGAGGAGGAGGAGGAGGAAGAGGAAGTGTTGGTTTTTATACTCTGCTTTTCTCGATGTGGCTTACCATCCCTTCCTCCGCCCCGCCCCCAACAACAGGAACTTTGTGAGGTAGGTGGGGCTGAGAGCTTTATGAGAGAAATGTGACTGGCCCAAGGTCTCCCAGCAGGCTGCATGTAGATGAGTGGGAATCAAACTTGGTTCTCCAGACTAGAGTCTGCTGCTCTTAACCACTATACCCCGCTGACTCTTAAGAGCTTATACCCTGTAAATCTTGTTGGTTCTCTAAGGTGCTACTGGACTCGAACCTAGCTCTTTGACTGCAGACCAATACAGCTACCCACCTGAAACTGTCAACGTTGGATTCTGTAATTGTGATTCTGTTTATAACAATTTTTTAAGAGAAAAATTGGAGGGGGGATGGCCACGTTAGCACATGCCTCTTGGTTACCTCCATCTTTGCCTGTCTGTGGGGTTGATATCATTGCCCAAGCCAGGTTGGGAAATACCTGGAGATTTTTGGAGCAGAGCCTGAGGAGGGCAGG
Organism: Euleptes europaea; assembly: GCF_029931775.1. Taxonomy (NCBI): domain Eukaryota; kingdom Metazoa; phylum Chordata; class Lepidosauria; order Squamata; family Sphaerodactylidae; genus Euleptes; species Euleptes europaea. The sequence continues at coordinate 12,047,333 of NC_079314.1, forward strand.
GTTTGGGGAGGGCAGGGGCTTCATTGCCATAGAGTCCAATTGCCAAAGCAGCAATTTTCTCCAGGAGAACTGATCTTTGTTGCCTGGAGATCAGTTGTAATAGTGGGAGATCTCCAGCCACCACCTGGACATGGGCAACTCCTGCCACCACCTGGACATGGGCTTAGGTCTGCAGTTCCCAAGCACTCTCTGAGCTTTATTATTGAGATGGGGAGAAATGGAGGGAAAAGAAGAAGCCAGTTGCGGTTGACAGAGAGCATATAAGGTCCTGCGCAGAGAAGATGTTCACTCCCTGAAGCTTGAGGAGCAGTGAGGGTGCTTTTAGAGGGAGGTGATCCCTTGCTAGGGTTGCCAGGTCTGGGTTGGGAGGTCTAATTTAGGTTACCATGAGTTAGAAGCAATTTGACGGCCCTTAACACACACATAGCAAAATGCACACCCCAGTGGGGCAAGTGACCTCAGAGGAAGGAGGTGTTGGAGAACTTGACCATTGACTTGGAAGTGGCTTCACAGGATGTGAATCACAAAGTGATATCACATCCCTCACTGAGTTCCACCTTCCCCAGATTCCTCCCCAAACTTCCCTCTCCCCAGGCGCCTACCCTCTTAAATCTTCATGAACCTCCATGAGCCAGAGTTGGCAATCCTACTTGTACCTCTCAGCTACATGTACTGGAAAATTCGGGGCAGCTTTACCAATTGCAAACAAGAGGATTGTAGCAATGGTGGTAACTCCAGGCTGGGTCTCTGTACCCAGCTGCAACATGAGAGTATGCAAAGGAACATGTGTGTGTGTGTGTGTGTGTGTGTGTGTGTGTGTGTGTGTGTGTGTGTGTGTGTGTGTTGTAGAGCATTCCTACCATTGGGTGAATCCAAATCTTCTTTCATGACTGGTGTAAGTCTGGTTCCTTTATTGTCACCCAGTGGTGAACAAGTGAGAAGACCTGGACTCTGGAGTTTAACTGAAACAAATTATACTGGTTTATTACAGCACAATTTAGATTAAGAGATTAAACGAAATGTCTAGCCAAGTCAAATATGCAAAGCAGAATAAATGAAATGATGAAAAGACTAAACTGAAATAAGGACAAACTAGCATATGGTTACATGAATGAAATGACTAGCTGCTGCAGAATACAATGCATAAGATGAGCAGAAGTATTATAGATGCAGTATTAATATGGAGATACAGTATTATTGGAGGTTTCAAAGGCTAAGGATGATAATTTCACCAACTGATCACCCAGGACATTTCAAGACATGGTGGAAAGAGGAAATGTTGGATGCTCTTCTGGAAAAAGAGTGCAAGTAAATAAAAACAAATAACAAAATACCAAATAGCCAAATTGCTGTAGAGCTCAAGCCAACTCCCAGTGCCCTCCAGCCCACCTAGTTAAAATGAAGCTAAACCCCAAGCACATTCATATCTAACTCTTAGGGGTCTGGTTGTGTAGGTTGTTAATTGAGTAGGTTGGAATTTGGTAGAAAGGAGTTAATAAGGCAAAAACAAGACATAGATGGAGAAGAAATGAGAGAGAGAAGAAAAAATTCAAACAAAAATTAAAATTTAAGAAATTAGGAGGAAAAGAGAGAAATGGAGAACCAAGACCTAAAAATGGGGAACTGATGTTCCACCAGTGCTCATATTGTAATTTCCAAAAGCACACTGAATCTTCCCTGTGGTGGTGATCCATTGCTGAGGGGGATCAATAGTGGTGGGAGACTTGTCTTTGAGAGGAGCTTGACAACATCTTCTCATTGAGGAGCAATTTATCCGTTTCTGAAGGCTTCCTGAAGTCAAAAATTGAAATCCAGTTTCCTTTCCAATATTTTGGTCTTGAGCATCATTCATACATTTGGTGCTTCCTCTTTTCTTTCTGGAGGGATACTTTGTGATTCTAAATGTTCAGCAGCTTTTCTTCAACATTCTAAACAATTTCATTTTTTTCAGAAAGCTTCTCAGAAGGCCAGATGTGGTACCCAAAGATCCAGTTTCACCAACCAGGACATCAATCAGGGGTATGATATCTAGAATCTGGTCTTAGATTTTGTTTCCTTGTCTTTGCATGAAATTCATATACTGTTTGCTTCAATCTGCTCACTCTGTGTGTTTCTTGGCACTTAACTCAGGTTGGAACTCTGCAGCTTTTGCCCGGACGTTCTCAGCATCTTCCGCAACATCATACAGAAAGTTCTCCAGGATGTAGAAGGTAGTTACAAAAGAAAGCCCTCCACCAGTTAGAGAGCCCAACACTGGTACAAAATCAAGAACAAATTCGACTGCCATCAGTGTTCCACACACTAATGACTTTGTCAACAGATCAAGTACAAATTCCTTGGTGATTTGGCTGGCCATCGGAGACTTTTTGATAGCTGATCTCAAGACATCAACAGGTATGCCAACCCGGTTTGCAAGTCTATGGAGGGAATCTTCATCCAAGCCAAAGACCTTGCAGATATGTCTCATGGTTGCCACCAAGATGCCAAGATCACAGGCAAGAGAGAGGCCAGGGACAGGAATGGCCCCAATGCCACAAGACACAAGGGCTACATTCCTGATATGGACTTCCACAGCAGCCTTTTTCTTCTTCAGGACTTCTTTGGAGAAAGCTGGCATAGCCAGAATTAAAGCCTCTCTCTTGAGACCATCCAAGTCATTCTCCAAAGTCACTTGCAGGAAGGGAAAATCATACATATTCAAATCCCATCTGGAGATGAGAAAAACTTGTGGATTAGATTCTCCTTCTTTTTTCAGATTATCACAGCAGTACTTCCTAATCTCTTCCAGGCATTTCTCCTCACTGAAGTCTGGTTTTCTTTTTTCAGAATCTATACTGACATCCACTTTGGTGCGCACATAGTAGAATTTCTTCCTCATTTTATGAATTTCACGGGCCAGGAAGACATCATTCTCAGTGAAGCGATTTGAGGCAACGATGATGAAACAATCATACTCCTTAAAATTCACCTTCTTCAGGTATTCCTTTGCTTCAAATTGAGATGTCCCAATGCCTGGTAGATCCCATATTGCAACTTTTGAGAATGTGGGATGTGGATATTTCTTTGGCTCTGTTGTTGTTTCCACCTCCCCAGTCTCAGCTGCACCTTTTTCATAGTCTGTCATTCCTCGCAGGGCGTTGACAAGGGATGATTTACCAGCCCCTGAAACCCCTGTGATGGCGATGTCAAGAGCAGAGTTTTCTAATAACTTCAGGTCTTCTTGACTTTGTTTTATCACATCTTGAAGACTTTTGTTTTCCAAATCAGCCTTCATATTTTCCAATTCCTGTCTTACGACTACTCTTGAGATGGCAGCACCCATAGTGGTTCGTCTTGATTTTTTGCTTGAACAAAGAAAGAAAAGAGAGAGATTGTTAATTTAATGTCAGATATGCCAAAACAACTCTTTTCTTTGATGATATAGATTTAGCTGTGTGAGAAAACGGATTCAGTGAGGGAATTCCTGCCCCAGTGGAAAGCCAAATCAATACTTAGTGCATTGGGGATTTATAATGGGAAAGATGTGGTGGCATTTAAAAACACATTGCAATGTTGTGGTTTTCTGTGATCATTCTTTAATACATCCAAAATGACATCATTGCTACCCCCATGGTGTTTCATCATGGGAAAATGGCAGTTTGTCAAACCCTTTCATGATGGGAAAAGGCACAATACTTGGGAGTGAACGCTCACTGCCAAGGGTAATGAGGCATCACCAGCCCCTCCAAGCTAACCCTTCAGCCAAGAGACCGAGCAACATGGGCCATTAACGCATGGCCATCTTGTCCCGTGAATCTCCCGGGCATGTAGCGATTCTCGTCAGTCCACATGCATAGCTGTCTCCGGCCTGCGTGTTCGACCCACCCACTACCAATACTTCCCTGTGTTTTCCTGTTTTTGTTATGTCCTGACTTAAAGTTAAAACGTGCTGCAAAAGTGAGAGTTTGCCGGAGCATTTAATATCCAGGTCAACTTCCTGGCCAGACGACTTCCTGGCTGGAGGAAGCTACTTGGCCAACCCCTCTCCCATCCGTCGCCTCCACCCACCTCCAGCTTCCCCTCACCTTGCTGGGGCAATGGCAGAGCGACGCTGTCGCTGCTGCCTCCACCCAGTTTCTCCTCACCTTGCTGGCGTGATGGCAGAGCGGCTCCAGTTGCCGCCTCCACCACCAGGCTTCCCCTCACTTCTGACGCCAGTTGCCTGACCCTCACTTCGCCGGGGTGACGGCAGAGTGACCACCTGGTATCTCGCCACCTGGAGGTTGGCATACCTAGTCTCTGGCCTTGAAGCTCCAAGGCTAGGGTTGCGAGGTCCCTTTTCACCATTCGCAGGAGGTTTTGGGGCAGAGTCAGAGGAGGATGGGGTTTGGGGAGGGGAGGGACTTCAATGGCACAGAGTCCAGTTGCCAAAGTGGCCATTTTCTCCAGGTGAACTGATCTCTATTGGCTGGCGATCAGTTGTAACAGCAGGAGATCTCCAGCCGCCACCTGGAGGGTGGCAACCCTATCTCAAGCCCATTTCTTCACTTGCATCTGGGCCTGGCTCATCCTTTATCTCTTTTAAAGTGCAAGTAATAGTGGCATTAATTTCCCACTTGACCAGACCCAAAAGCCTGAACCAAAAATTTGAAAGGCCAAGAAACAGCCAGAAAGGCAAATTTCTTGACAGTCTGGATCCAAAAAGGGCCCCAACATGCTCGAGGGCTGTCAACTGGTGGAGGAAAAAATATCCTGTCTATTGAACAGAGGTGTCGGGATGTACTCTCTACCAGGAGTACAGGCTCTTGACCTGAGTTGGGCCCGTGTTTGGCTTCATGTCAAGTCTCTGATTCTCATGCCTATGAATGCTGTGTACAGTTTCTTCTCTGCTGTTTTGCTAGCCGTGCAGATGCTGGACTATTGTTTAGTCTTTCTTCCCTGGGAACTTCCTGGGCACTCCTTATCTCGAGGCCACTTCGCCATGTTTACTTCTATAGCCTGTAATGCTTTAAACATGTAACCTGCCAAGGATTCCTCATTGCAAGCCTCACCTGTCTATGAACAGTCAGTTCTCTAACCTGTCTTTTGCTCCTAATAAAGTATTGCTACTTCAGAGCTACCTGCCTGAACGAGTTTGCTTATGGGATGCTAGGGATAGCCTGAGCCTGACAAGAGGGTCATTGGATGTTATTTACCTCCATGCCCTGAAGAACTTCACCTGCAATTGTTAACCAATCTGCCTATGCTAATTAAGAAGCAATAATTGTTCAATAAATTCATATGGAATTATTTTTTAAAAAGAATTCAATCTGAAATCATACAGAAGTCCTGGCAAGAGTGGGTCTCTCATCTCCCTGTATTGAAAAAATACTGTGATGCTTCCAAATTAGAGGAAATCTCTGATTGATTCAGGAAGGCTGAAGTCAAATAGGTTTGGGAGATGGAACAATTAAGGATTGACACACCATCAATATGGACATGAGGAGAGAATAAATTCCGACATGACAATGGAAATAATGATATTCAAAAAGCTCTAGTGCAAGCATGGGGGCGGAGAACAGGAAATTCATTGATCTAAAGCATTTACTTTGCATGTAAATTCTGTTAGGGAGGGAATTTCATTAGGCCTTTGATCACGGTATGTTTAATGCTTAGATTGACTTAGGTTTCACAAGATGAGTGGACTTCATTAAGAATTCTGATCTACAGTGAGATAAAAGAGACATCAGGGGAAATTTATCTCTCCAAATATCAATACTTGTGAATTAGCAGTTTTATGATATCAAGTTGCCTACAATTGAATCTGTTTTGGCCTTAAAAGATTTTGAAAAGATAATTAATGAGCCAGAAAACCAGTATAATTTGATGGCCACTATGTCTAGATTATTAATATATTTGAATAAAAACACCTTATCTTACAAAGCCAGATGGAGAAAAGATCTTCAGATTAATATTATGAATGGAGAATGGGTTTCTCTGCGTGAGGAAATTAAAGAAGGATCACTGGACATAAATATAAGGGAAAATATGGTGAAAATATTGTAAAAATGGTACTTAACCCTGAACAGAGTAGCAATAATGGGGAAGACCATCTGGAAGGGTTCTGGAGATGTAAAAGTAAAAATGGCTCACTTCTTCATTTTTGGTTTTGCCGGGTGGTAAAGACATTCTTGGAGATAAGCATTTAAAACATCAGAAGAAATATTAAGGGTGAAATTGTCAAATGGCGCTAATTGTGCTTTATTAAAAATGGTCCCTGGAAGCCAGAAACCAGAGAGAACAAAATTGCTGAGAAACTTGCTATTTGCTGCTAGATTAACTCTGGCACAAAATTGGAAAACAGATAACTTCCTGATTCAAATGTTTAGATTTGTAAAGAATAGTTCACTTTCCAAATTAACAAGATAACTGCCATTTTAAAATATGGCATGGGCAGAGGAAAATACAAGAAGAATTTGTTTAAATTTGGCAGCCATTCATTATTTACTGGAATAAAATGAAACCAGATAAAAATGGGAAGGAAGAAATCTTGAGAGTTTAAAAAAAAAATTCTAGAAACTATTTTGAAGTGTATTTATAATTAAGATATATTTATAATGCGCTTTGTATTGTATATATTAGTAAGTATTCTTGTATATTTTATACTAGTTGACTATATAGTAAAGAGGAAAAGGATTACAGAAATTTGAAATAAAGCAGAAAATATTAGACACGAAATCTTAAACTATGCAGGAAACATAGGGAGAAGACAGCGGGGTGAGAGCAGGATAATGCATACAGAAAACAGATAATGCATACTATACACTGTGGTCTAGTTCACACGCATGCTTTGTGAAAACCACCTTCAAGAATCAGTCCATTGTAATACAGCTCTATTACCCCTATAGCAATGCCCTCCCAAAAAATTCCGTTTTACAAAATTTGGGGCAAGAGCATACTTTGTTCATACACCGGTGCTAGTCACAAACATCTGCAAAGTCTGTGAAGGAGTCTGATACCAGAAGAAATTTGCTTACTGTTTATGACCAAGTGCCACTTTCGGAAGCTGGAGGTCAGCGATAACCAGGGTTGGGGGGTGGGGAGGAGTTGTCCGGTGTCCTGTCTTCCCTGCCCCCTCAGAAACCCCTCTCTGTATTTCCAGTGTTAACTGATAAGACCCTAAAGTCCCAGCCAGAATGAAAGAGAAATGTTTGTTTTTCAGAGTTTTATCCAACCTACTGTTGTGGGGTGGGGGGATCTCCCATAAATAACAAATCATATTACTTCTTGTGTTACCGCCTCCTGGATTGATCTCGCAGGGACACAGTTGCCATATTTACTGTTCCCGGTGCAAATATTTATCCCTGGGTCTGTGGGGGGTCACAACCTTGAGAGCAGAAACCCTGACAAGCTGGTCAAACCATTTATGAAAAAAACGAAACCCAAACTCTCTTACAGTTTGACCGGAATCACTGTAGTGAGGGAAAGGGGGAAGGGAAGGGGTGCCGTCCAGCCTGAAGTTTAAGAAGTGAAGCTTTCTCTTCCAATTACCTCCTACAACGGTTCAGTGGTTTGACATCAGGCATAAAGTCTAAGAGCCAAACTAGACAGTGTGACAAGAGACCTGCAAGTGGAGAACACATTTAAAACAAAAAACAAATTTGAACCATGTGGGATCCGGGTGTGGTATGAGGGAGGGGAAATCACTCTCGGCACCCATGGCTTTTGCATGATCTGAATTCTCTTTCTGGGCTGTTTGTCCTTCAATGGGGGGCATAAGATATTCTAGGGGGCAATGAATTAACTCCCCTTTGCCACACAACTTGGCACACATGAAGATTGTGGCTCTATATTGGTTATTTGGGGGAGGATAGTTTGTCTGTGAGATCCACACTTTTCCACAATTTGCAAACCCTAAATTCTTTACCTTTTTACAGAAAACGAAGAGAGCAACCTCTCCACACCATCCTGTATTGTATCCTTTCTTTGATTTAATTACATGAAACCACAGGAAGGATCCTCATGACTTTTGCAACTGCAGACCTGTAGGCTGAATCTGACCCATAAAGACATTCCATCTGACTGCTTAGACTTGGATCCCACAAAGACCACTCTATTAACTCTCTCTATAGATATCAGGATAGCATATACTGGGGTCGTTGTTCCCAATTCTATAATGACAAAAAGAACCCTGCACTTTGCATTAGAATTTATTTATTAGTTTCAAATAGTAAGTGCATGAAATGGACCTGGTTTTCATGACCGAGACCTGGGTGAGGGAGGGCAAGATGGTTGCCCTGAAAGAGCTGCTCCCCCCGCCTCGGTTTTTCGGACCTTATCAGTCCTGGACAGTGGGCCGGGGGGGGTGGTCTCAATGCTCATCTGGGAGTTTTTCTCTTTCAGGGCACTCCCCGTCCCAAATATCTCTGGCATTGATTGTGTTGGTGTGGTGTGGGATGCTTAGGAGAGTTTGGTTATCTAATTGGTGTACCAGCTGCCTAGTAGCTGGTACACCCAATACCTCCTCCAAGAGGCCTGCCTAGTGAACCAGCAGATACCCTGCCAGTCTTACTATTGATTGACCTGACATTACATAACATCAGTGTCGGAGGTGGGCTTGGCCTAACTCCACCAATATCATGCCTTGGGATGAGACACAGGTTGGAAAAAGACCAAGCATGCCCGTATCTCTGCCTCCTTCCTCTATAATACCTGCTCCCACCACCATACCTCCCATGTCCCTCAATCACTGGGATCTCTCTCTCTCTCTCTCTCTCTCTCTCTTGCTCTCGCTCTCTCGCTCTCCAGCATACACTGGGGCCGCTGTTCCCAATTTTATAACTGCAAAAAGAACCCTGTGCTTTACATGAGAATAATTGGGCTGAGGCATATTCAGCTGGGGAGAGCTGAGAGAAGGGCATAGAGAGAGTGGCTTAGTACCATTGATGGAGGCTTCAGCTGCAGGGCCGGCGTCAGCATACTCAGGAGTGGCAACTTCCGGAGCCCAGAGCTTTGGGCAAGGCCCACAGCCATCCTGCCCATTAACTGGCTTGTGAGTATCCTACCACCTACAGTCCCAGCTACACATGCTGTCCAATGCCACTGGGGCATGATGCATGGGGGGGGGGGGCAAAGTGACAGCTCTCCTGTGTAGCCAAATGGCTGCCATCTCCCACATGGTCACCAAATGGACATGTGTCGCAGCCATCCCAGACCTGTGCCAAGCCCAGACGCTATGGAGAGAGGCTCCTGCACTATCGAGCGAAACAGACAAGGAGGAACCAAGGGCAAAGAAGCCCCTCATGGAGAACCAGAGGGAATCCATTTTCTCTGTGCCCAGGTCAAGTTTCCAGCAGCAGCCCTTTCGCAGAGAGCGACTGGACATGCAGGCAGCCCACCCCACCCTCCATCTACATGACTGATGGCCCCTTGGAAGCCATCAAGATAACAGCGATTCCCCTGGCGTCGAAGGAATAAGTCACCCGGGAGTAGCACTGTGGATCTTTGTCTTGGACCGGATAATCCCATCTACCAACATCTCCCGATGCTCACGGAATGTGCTCAGTCAATGGTTTAGGCATAGTCTGTCCAAATTGCCCCCTGCCCCACCTCTCAGCCGACCATCAAGGTCTTTGTTCACTCAGGGAACCATGAGGGGTAATCTCATCAACCCCCACCCCAGAAAGAGTATAACTGGGGATGCCAGCCCACGCTCTCTCTCTCTTCCTCTTCGTACCCTCTGTCTTGCACCTACTGTTACTCTGTCGGTTTGGGAAGCACTGCCCGACCACGCGCTCCTCCTGTCTTGCTGGTCAAGCCACGGGAACCCCCCTGCCCCCTTCCCCCTTGGTCTCTGCCGCACAGAACTTCAGGATCAGGTGACTATCGCCCTATCTTCAAAGGGACCCAGCCACATTGGCAAATGTTCTGCTTGTACCACCTTTATTCTCTAGGCTCTTTTTGAATGTTGTGAAAGTTTGTTTTGCTTGTGTGCGTGTTTGTTTTATATATATAAAATTAAGTAAAATGTGTTAAACAAAATCCATCGCCTCTGCCTTATTTTTGGGGTCACGGAATGGGCTCTGGTATACACAGATAAAAGAAAAAGGTAAAGGTCCCCTGTGCAAGCACCAGGTTATTCCTGACCCATGGGGTGACGTCACATCCCAACGTTTCCTAGGCAGACTTTGTTTACGGGGTGGTTTGCCAGTGCCTTCCCCAGTCATCTTCCCTTTACCTCCAGCAAGCTGGGTACTCATTTCACTGACCCCAGAAGGATGGAAGGCTGAGTCAACCTTGAGCCACCTACCTGAAACCGACTTCTGTCGGGATCGAACTCAGGTCGTGAGCAGAGCTTTTGACTGCAGTACTGCAGCTTAACACTCTGCACCACGGGGCTCCTATACACACATTAGATCCCGTTTAATTACACCTTTTGCCAGTTAGTATTAGTAATTTGCTATTCCCCATTTAACCGTTCATAACTGAGCAATTTGGCTAACACCTGGCAGCCACAGCAGCAGTTAGGGTTGCCAACTCGGGTTTGGAAAATGTCTGGTGATCTGGGGAGGAGCCGGGGGGGTATGGATTTTGGGAGGGGAGAGACCTCTGCAGAGATGTAATGCCATGGAGTCCACCCTCCAAAGCATTCATCTTCTCCAGGGGAACTGATTGCTGTGTGCTGAAGATCAGTTGTAACTCCAGGAAATCTCCAGACCCAATGTCGAGCCTGACAACTATACAGTGCCAATTGCAGCAATAAAAAACCATCCATTGCTTCAGGAAGATATCTTAAAACATTGACATATTTCTTAAAGACTTCAGTAGTCTTTATTTTAAATCTCCCTCCCTCACAACAGAGAAGCTATGCAAAAAACAAGGCTCAAGGAAGACTGGAGAGATGAGGGAACAGAGGACAGTGCCAAGAAAAGAGAATGTCCTACAGGACACTTTGGGAAACGGGGGGCTGAAAGTGGTGCTGAAAGATCAGTGTGGGGAGGAAATAAGGTACAGTTGCTCTCTCATCTTCCATGCGATGAGTAGTCATTGTGGTCAGATTGCTCATCCAGGGGAAGGAGGCAATCCTGGTTGATGTCTTTTCCAGTGACTCTTGTCTTCTCATAATGTGACCAAAGTACAATAGCCTCAGTTTAGTCATTTGAGCTTCTAGGGACAGTCCAGGCTTGATTTGATCTAGAACCCACTGATTTGTCTTTTTGGCGTTTTATTGTTGAAACCATCGGGCAGTCCTAGATCAGACCAGTGATCCATCTAGTCCAGCATCGTGTCTCACACTGTAGCCAACCAGTTAGGAGGACTAAGAGGGAGGGGGCACAACAGAGAGGTAGTGAAGCTACAAGGCCTGGAAGTAATGGAAGGTTGAAGAAAGAGGTGAGGAAGTGTTGCAGGGAGGGAGAATAGTGCGGGGAAATACAGATGGGCACTTCCCAAATTTTCTTAATAATTTTTGATCTAGATTTTGGGTAGGGCACAGTTTTTGTTACCCTTACTTTTTGGAAATGTTGTTACCAGTTCAGCATTATTTTTTGGGCTCTCAAAACTGAAGACCATTACTTTTGTCACCCCCCCTACCCGCTGCAACAGGCAGCAGAGGTGAGGATAAAGAAAGAGAAAGAGAAGAAGCCAGCCCCAGACCTCTCATGCCGGCATTGTCCCTGCTGGAGGCTTCTCCTCGCCCACCCTACTGCTCATCAGAGCCCCCATCAGAGCCCACCCCACTGCTCGAAAATGGCCAGTGAACTGGCAGGCTCCTAGACTCCAGTGTGGTTTAGCTGTTGCAGAGGGTGTTGCATCCCCCACACTTGGGGGCTTTTTAAAAAAAAATCAGTAATCTCATACATTCTCTTTATGAGAAGACAAGGGTCACTGGAAAAGACAATGATGCTGGGAAACATTGAAAGCAGCAGGAAAAGAGGAAGACCCAACATGAGAGGGATTGAGTCTATAAAGGAAACCACAGCCCTCAGTTTGCAAGACCTGAGCAGGGCTGTTTTGGAGGATGTTGATTCATACGGTTGCCATGAGTCGAAAGTGGTTTGAGGGCACTAAACACACACACACAATACAATTAATATTGATATAACAGTATAGCGATCTGCCTACCAGATTCTCTGAATCCCCAGCTTTCATTTTTTTAAAAGCTCTAGCTCCTTCTGTTGCAGTGATATAAAGGAAAAGGCATATCCCTCACTGAGCTCTGCCTTCCCCAGACTCTTCCCCAAATTCCCCCTCCCCGGGCACCTGCCTCCCTAAATCTCCATGAATGTTCTGAGCCAGAGTTGGCAACTCTACTTGTACCTCTCAGCTGCATGTAGTGGAAAGTTCAAGACAGCCTTACCAGTTGCAAACAAGAGCATTGGAGCAATGGTGGGAACTCCAGGCTGGGTCTCTGTGCCCAAATGCAACATGAGGATATGCAAAGGAGTGTGTGTGTTTGCTGCAGTGCATTCCTACCACTGGGTGAATCCCCTTCAGATCTTTTTTCATGACTGGTGTCAGTCTGGTTCCTTTATTATCACCCAGTGGTTAACAAGTAAGAAGACCTGGACTCCAGAGCTTAACTGAAGGAAATTATATTGGTTTATTAAAGCACAATATAGATCCAGAGATTAAACACAATGTTTAACCATGCCGATTATGCAAAGGAGAAGAAATGAATGAAATGATGAAGGGAGTAAACTGAAATAAGGACAAATATTTATTCATGGTTTATTGACACTGTTCGTATTGAACAGGTTCATTGTTATAAATACCTGGATGTAATTTTTCAGGCGTCCGGACTTAGGAACGCCCATGAAGCCTATGTCTCTTCGACTGCTCAGCAGAGTGCTGGGGCTATTCAAAGATTCTATTGGTCCAAAGGGGATCGAAATGTGACAGCAGCTGTCAAATTATTTAGTACAAAATTCTTGGCCCAATTACTTTATGGGGCACCACTTTGTATTTCTGCTAATAAGATTATGCTGGAAAGAAAGTCAAAAATTTTAAGAAATATATTTCAGGTACCTACAGGTGTCTCATACACTGTTTTCGACTGGAGGCCGGTATGGTCACGGTGGAGGCTAGACTATGGATCTCTTCCTTCTTTTACTGGCTAAAGTTGGTCTTTTTTACCAAGGGTCTTGTCCACCTCATACTATTGGATTCCTTTGTTTCTCCATGGAGGAGGAAGGGGATGGAGGAAAAACTGAGGTATTATGGTCTATCACAACAATTTCTCCTGATAGGGACTATGCCCAGGCAAAGGCTATAGTTAAACAGAGGATCCTGGATATTGAAAGGAAGCATTATTTGAATCAAGTTAACAGCTTTCCTTATGATCCAGGCATGCTAAATAAGGTAGCTTTGGTGCCTTATGTTAAGCATTTAGAGAACCCTTATCATAGAAGGATTTTCACCTTATTAAGGTATGACATGCTGCCCTCAGCGATTCTTGATGGGAGATATAGAGAATTACCACTCACAGAATGTTTATGCTTATGTGGAGATGGGGATATCGAGTCTCTTGAGCATATCTTTTTTGATTGTAAGATCTATACTCATATTAGGGAAACTGATTACCCCCATAATTTCTCGTCATCCTGGTAAAACTAGAAGGATTCTTCTCTCAGTTATGCTAGCAGAAAAGAATAAAGAGATCACTTTCAAAATCGCCAAATTTGGATGGATAGCCTATAAGACTAGGAAAACTTGGGTAAGCCATAGGTAGGCTTTTTAGCTATAATTTTTAGCCTACAAGACTAGGAAAACTTGGGTAAGCCATAGGTAGGCTTAGCTATAATTTTTAGCCTACAAGAGTAGGAAAACCTGTGTGCCATATATAGGCTTTTTAGCTATATTTTTTATAACGAAATTGTATAATTCCATGAATTTATAATTTTAAAGTGTTTCTTTCCTCAAAAGTTATTTGATTCTGGTAGTCTGAATTATTATATGGATTTTATTTTATTGGTCTTGGACTGTATTAAATAAAATTTGATTTGAATAGTGGTGGATGACTTGTCTTTGGGGGAAGCTTGACAACATCTTTTCGTAGAGGAGCCCCTGGTAAGTTTCTGAAGGCTCCCTGCAGCCAAAAAGCGAAATCTAGTTTCCTTTCCAATATTTCAGTGCTGAGCATCATTCATACATTTGATGCTTTCTCTTTTCTTTTTGGAGGGATATTTTGTGATTCTAAATGTTTAGCAGCTTTACTTGAACATTCTAAGCATCCTAATTTTTTAGGAAAGTTCTCAGAAGGCGATGTGGTTCCCAAAGGTTGTTTCACCAACCAGGACATCAAACAGGGGTATGATATCTAGAACCTGTTCTTGGCTTTTGTTTCCTTGCCTTTGCATGAAATTCATATACTGTTTGCTTCAATCTGCTCACTCTGTGTGTTTCTTGGCACTTAACTCAGGTTGGAACTCTGCAGCTTTTGCCCGGACATTCTCAGCATCTTCCGCAACATCATACAGAAAGTTCTTCAGGATGTAGAAGGTAGTTACAAAAGAAAGCCCTCCGCCAGCTAGAGAGCCCAACACCGGTACAAAATCAAGAACAAATTCGACTGCCATCAGTGTTCCACACACTAATGACTTTGTCAATAGATCAAGTACAAATTCCTTGGTGATTTGGCTGGCCATTGGAGACTTTTTGATAGCTGATCTCAAGACATCAACAGGTATGCCAACCCGGTTTGCAAGTCTACTGAGGGAATCTGCATCCAAGCCAAAGACCTTGCAGAAGTGTCTCATTGTTACCACCAAGATGCCAAGATCACAGGCAAGAGAGAGGCCAGGGACAGGAATGGCCCCAATGCCACAAGACAGAAGAGCTACATTCCTGATATAGACCTCCATAGTAGCCCTTTTCTTCTTCAGGACTTCTTTGGAGAAAGCTGGCATAGCCAGGATTAAAGCATGTCTCTTGAGACCATCCAAGTCATTCTCCAAAGTCACTTGCAGGAAGGGAAAATCATACATATTCAAATCCCATCTGGAGATGAGAAAAACTTGTGGATTAGATTCTCCTGCTTTTTTCAGATTATCACAGCAGTACTTCCTAATCTCTTCCAGGCATTTCTCCTCACTGAAGTCTGGTTTTCTTCTTTCAGAATCTATACTGACATCCGTTTTGGTGCGCACATAGTAGAATTTCTTCCCCATTTTATGAATTTCACGGGCCAGGAAGACATCATTCTCAGTGAAGCGATTTGAGGCAACGATGATGAAACAATCATACTCCTTAAAATTCACCTTCTTCAGGTATTCCTTTGCTTTAAATCGAGATGTCCCAATGCCTGGTAGATCCCATATTGCAACTTTTGAGAATGTGGGATGTGGATATTTCTTTCGCTCCATTGTTATTTCCACCTCCCCAGTCTCAGCTGCACCTTTTTCATAGTCTGTCATTCCTCGCAGGGCATTGACAAGGGATGATTTACCAGCCCCTGAAACCCCTGTGATGGCGATGTCAAGAGCAGAGTTTTCTAATAACTTCAGGTCTTCTTGACTTTGTTTTATCACATCTTGAAGACTTTTGTTTTCCAAACCATCCTTTATCTTTTCCAGTTCCTGTCTTACGACTACTCTTGAGATGGCAGCACCCATGGTGGTTCTTCTTAATTTTTTGCTTGAACAAAGAAAGAAAAGAGAGAGATTGTTAATTTAATGTCAGATATGCCAAAAGAACTCTTTTCTTTGATGATATAGATTTAGCTGTGTGAGAAAATTGATTCAGTGAGGGCATTCCTGCCCCAGTGGAAAGTCAAATCCATGCTTAGTGCATTGGTGATTTGTAATGGGAAAGATGTGGTGGCATTTAAAAACACATTGCAATGTTGTGTTTTTCTGTGATCATTTTTTAATACATCCAAAATGACATCATTGCTCTCCTTCCTTGGTGTTTCATCATGGAAAAAAGGCAGCTTGTCAAACCCTTGTCAAATGATGGGGAAAGGCACAATACGTGGGAGTGAATCCTCACTGCCCAGAGTAATGAAGCATCACAAGCCCCTCTAAGATAACCCTTCAGCCAAGAGACCGAGTGACCACGTCTCTGGCCCTACCAGGTACGAATCAACAAGTCAGCTCTGCAAGATAGGACACTTGTAAATTGAGTTCAACAAATAATTACTTGGTAGCTTTAGCCAAAATAGGTCAAGGTTCAGGGTTTAGATTGAGTCCCCAAAATCCAAATAACACCACAGAAGAATAATTAAGGTTTATTAAAAGAAATGTGCAAACTTATCCAAATATCGAAGCAGTGCAAAGCAAGAAAGAAAATATTAAAGTAAATAACTGTCCTAGAATACTTATTGTGACGTTAATCCTCTGTCCTAGATGCTACTTGGTCAGACTGAAGGTACAAAGTCCTGATAGAACTCCAAAATCCAAGAAGCAGGTATTCCAGCTGCACGAGTCCCAACTGACAGTCAAAAGGATGGTGAGAAGGAAGGAAGGCTCAAAAGTCCAAACTAGAATGAATGGTCTTGCTTTATGCCAGATTGCCCACAGCTGGCCTGTTAAAGAGAGGACATTTTGGAGGACATTGATTCATAGGGTCGCCATGCGTCAGAAGCAACTTAACACATACACATATATAAATTATTGATTTATTCGGATTAAAATCTCTTACCATACAAGGCCAGATAGGAAAAAGATTTTCAAATTAATATTATGGTTAAATCATGGGTTTCTCTGCATAAGGAAATTAAATTAAGGAAATTAAAGAAGGCTCATTGGGCATAAGAAGAGTTGGTTTTATACCCCAATTTTCTCTACCTTTAAGGACTCTGAAAATGGCTTACGATTGCCTTCCCTTCCTCACAACTAGGGTTGCCAGGTCCCTTTTCGCAACCAGTGGGAGGTTTTTGGGGCAGAGCCTGAGGAGGGCGGGGTTTGAGGATGGGAGGGACTTCAATGCCAAAGAGTCCTATTGCCAAAGTGGCCATTTTCTCCAGGTGAACTGATCTCTATCGGCTGGAGATTAGTTGTAATAGCAGGAGATCGCCAGCTATTACCTGGTGGTTGGCAACCCAACTCACAACAGACACCTTGTGAGGTAGGTAGGGCTGAGAGAGCTCAGAGAGAACTGTGACTAGCCCAAGGTCACCCAGCAGGTATCATGTAGAGGAGTGGAGAAACAAACCCAGTTCACTGGATTAGAGTCCACTGCTCTTAACCATTACACCCTGTAGATACTGTATAGAGGTAGGGTTGCCAGCTCTGGGTTGGGAAATACCTGGAGATTTTGGGGGTGGAGCCTGAGGAGGGAGGGGCTTGGAGAGGGGAGGGACTTCAATGCCATAGAGTACAATTGTCAAAGCGGCCATATTCTCCAGGTGAACTGATCTCTGTTGCGTAGAGATCAGTTGAAATAGCAGGAGATCTCCAGCCACCACCTGGAGGTTGGTAATCCTATATAGAGGGTATATAGGATTTGCTGGACAGAACAGCAAAAATGGGAAAGACCATCTCGAGGGGTACTGGAAATGTAACAGTAAAAATGTCTCACTTCTTCCTTTTTGTTGGTCCTGCTGGATGGTAAATTGCTAAATATCGGCAAAATCTGTGAAGGACTCTGATAGCAGGAGGAATTTGCTTGCTGTTTATGGTTCAGAAACGATAACCAGGGTTGGGGTTTTTTTGGAGTGGGGAGTCCTGTCTTCCCAGCTCCCTCAACCCCCAACCCCCTCTATATTTCCAGTGTTAACTGATCAGACCCTGACGTCCCAGTCAGAATGAAAGAGAACTTTTTATGGGGTAAGGGAAGACATAGGATAGCATATAATAATTTAGTTGAATTAAAAGAAACAGGAGGCCTGGGATTACCAGATTTGAGAATGTACTACCAAGCAGCTTGCTTCACCTGGTTAAAAAATTGGATTCTATTAGAGAATCCGAAGATATTAGAATTAGAGGGGTTTAATTTACGTTTAGGGTGGCATGCATATTTATGGTATGAAAAGGAGAAAGTAAACAAAATTTAATTCCCATATTATTAGGGCTGGTTTATTTCAAACGTGGAAGAAATATAAAGGATTTTTGGAATGTAAAACCCGTGGTTGGATTAATCCTGTAGAAGCTTTTATGAAGAGAGGTGTACAATTAAATTTGGATACTAATATTTATAGAGAAATTACAGAATGTAAAGAAGGGATTTGGATGTTGAAGAGTAGAGAAGAGCTTAAAATTAAAGACTGGTTTATGTATTATAAATTAAGGGATATATTTAATAAGGATAATTTGATGGGATTCAATCAAAATAAATCTAAATTTGAAATTATATTAACTAGGGGAAATAAAGGATTGATAGGAAGAGTTTATAAATTATTAATTGAAATGAACTTAAAACAAGAAAAGATTAAACCAGTGACGGTGAAATGGCTGAAGGAGTTAGGCTATAATATTGATTTGGAAATATGGGAAAACTTGTGGAAAAGGGAATATAAATTTACCATCACTAATGAAATAAGAGAAAATTTATATAAAATGTTTTATAGATGGTATATAACCCCGGTACTGTTAAGTAAAATGAAAAAAAGACGATATGGGTCTATGTTGGAAGTGTGGAACTGAAAAAGGTACGCTTATGCATGCTTGGTGGTTTTGTAAAAAAATTAAGAGATTTTGGAGATTAATATTAAAGGAAACTAATAATTTGATCAATACAAAAGTAAAAAACACCCTGCTTTTTGTTTATTGGGAATTCCTAAAGATAATATGGATAAATGTGATAAGTGTCATATGTCAATATAGTTTTGCGGCAGCAAGAATTATAATTGCAAAAAACTGGAAGCAAGTAAATAAACCTTCAGTTAAGGACTGGAGAGAGAAACTGTGGATGTATATGTGGATGGCCAAACTTACAGATTCTTTACATGGTAAAGATATGGAAGAGTTTAAAAAAACATGGTTAAAGGCCGCTGCATTTTGGGACAAACTGGCGAAAATGAATTTTACAAATATAGTTAATGAATTATAGATAAATGTTTTTTTTTAAAAAAAAAATAATAATCGTAATTTTAAATATTGTCAAAACCCTTCTCCAGAAGTCCAGTGGTGGTGGGACACATTGTTAAGGTGGGGGGTGGATACTAGAGCACTGTATATTTTACAAATTATATTATATAGTGTAACTCTGATTGTTGTATAAGTGCTCTTTTTGTATTTTGATTTGTGTTTTTTACAATTTGTTGTTTTTTATTATAAAAATAATAAAAATTTATATAAAAAAAAAGAATGAAAGAGAAAAGTTTGTTTTATCCAACCTACTGCTTTGGGGTGCATTTATTATTTCAAAGGATGAAAAGGAAGGGACGCTGCGTCTTTATTTGTCCTTGTAGCCCATGGTGAAATGCACTTTGTACCCACATATTTTTTTTAAAAAGAGAGAAAACCTAGTATGTGAAACAATGTTAGTTCTGATCACTAAGCAGCCGTCACTGAAACACAGGAGAAACAGAGAGGAGGATGAATAAATAGCAAAGAAAGACTGGCTTACGGTTCCTGA
The DNA here is from genome assembly GCF_029931775.1 of Euleptes europaea. Classification (NCBI taxonomy): domain Eukaryota; kingdom Metazoa; phylum Chordata; class Lepidosauria; order Squamata; family Sphaerodactylidae; genus Euleptes; species Euleptes europaea. The sequence goes on from NC_079314.1 coordinate 12,066,806, forward strand.
TCAAAGCTGGCTTGGAGGGGCTGAAGAATCGGCAGAGCCTGTAAACTCACAGAGTGGATGGAGGCTGGGTAGGGTGGGGGGCTCTCCTCCCCTTTAAAATTCCTCTGATCTTTGCTGCATTTTCTGATAAGAAAGTGCCAAAGTCTGCCAGGCAGCAAAAGCGAAAGCACATTTGTTTGTTCAGAGTTTCAGCTCCACTCCCTCCTATGGTCCACCCTTCCAGGAAGAAGGCGGAGGGGATTTGCAGTAACAATCCAGTTGCTAAGAGTCTGTTTATGGCAGGTATTGATCTTCTGGGAAGGTCCAGAATACCCCTGGTTGACAGCTCCCAAAGTGCAAACTGCATATTCAGCTGCCCTGTTATTATGTAGTTTAGAGCCAGCATGGTGTCGTAGTTAAGAGCGGTTGTTTGGAGCGTAGGACTCTGATCTGGAGAACCGGGTTTGATTCCACACTCCTCCACATGAGTGTTGGAGGCTAATCTGGGGACCTGGATTTGTTTCCCAACTCCTACACATGAAGCCAGCCGGATGACCTTGGGCTAGTCATAGCTCTCTCAGCCCCACCTACCTCACAGGATGCCTGTTGTGGGGAGAGCAAGGAAGGCGATTGTAAGCCAGTTTGATTCTTCCTTAAGTGGTAGAGAAAGTCAGCATATACAAACCAGCTCATCCTCCTCCTCCTCCCTCCCAAAGGGTGCTTAAAGTAGTTTAAGTGGGTAACCCCCCCCATGTGCATCACATCACATGAAATTCCTAAAATCACAGCATCCAGTAGAAACCAGACAGCCATAAGCAGACAAAAGCCCCTTTTTTTCTTAGTCCAAAAATTAAAGTCCCTTCTGAACAATGTTCCAGACACCATTTTTTATATTCCTGTGGAGGGCATTCTATAGTTTTGGGGCAGCTGTCAAAAAGTAGGGCTGTTGAAAAAAAAAATTCGGTATAGTTCGGATTCAGCCGAATTTGGCCTGTCTGGATTCAGGATATGCCGAAGTCCGAACTCCCCCGCTTCGGGTCCGTGCAATTCGTAGCGAATTCAAAGTTCGGGGGAAAAAATCCGGCCGAATAAAGCCATTAAAAACACAACAGCGCCTTTCCGTGGCTCCAGGGGGGCATTTTTGGGGGTAGAGGTCCCAAACTTTCAGAGGAGCTTCAAAGGACCCTTCTTGCAAGACCCCCCAAGTTTTGTAAAGATTGGGTATGGGGGGGGCTGAGATATGGGCCCTGAAAGGGGTCCCCCCTTTAATGTGCATCTCTGAGCAGAGCTTGCCGCCCACGCACAAAGCTCCCAGCCCCGAAAAACAGCTGAGAGCAAGGTCAGGGCAGGTGCTAAGAAGTTTGCAAAGCAACACAACTGCAAAGCAACACCTTTGCAAACATGCAAAGCAACACCTGACACCTGGGAGTTTGCAAACCATCGAAAGGGACAGAGGCAGCTAGCTATCCATAATGATCAGGAGGGGTGGAATTTCCCCTTTTGCATGGGACTCGGGACCAGGAAAATGCATTCTTTAAGCCACCATTTGAAAACCAGTTTTGAGCAAGCATCAAAATAGACCTAACTGATCTTATGAATGAAGGAAAACCTGAGGACACACAACTGAAGCCCCCCCTCAAACCAGGGAGAGAGAGACTCGAGGGGGCACACACACCCCAGGCAGAATGGGCGAAAGCCCCCTTTGGCTTCCCCCCTACCCACAGAAACTGCTCCCTCCCGACACACACACAGACTCTGCTTCCCCCCCCCACACACACACAGGAGAAAAATTATAGATTAAAGCCCCCAAAGGGGTCTTACTGTGGCTGTCTTCTGTTCCATCAGGAGGGGCTGGGAGGACTGGGTAATCCAATACAATTCTATTTAAGCACGGGAGGTTTGCCTTGCATTTGCCACTCTGGAGATGCATACAGGATCGGGTGATCCATTCATCCCAATAGGGAAAAGGGGAAAGCCCATATCTCGGGACCCCCTGACCCAATGTTTACAAAACTTGGGGGGTCTCTTAAGAAGGCTCGTCTGAAGCTATGCTGAATGTTTGGGGGCTGCACTCCAAAAAATGCACCCCCTGCAGCCACGGAAAGAGAAAAGGGGGGAGCCCATATTTCTGCCCCCATTGAACCCATCTTTACAAAACTTGGGGGGTCTCTTAAGAAGGCTCGTCTGAAGCTATGCTGAAAGTTTGGGGCTGCACACCCAAAAAAGCGCCCCCTGCAGCCACGGAAATGGAAAAGGGGGGAGGGAAAAGGGGTGGAGCCCATATCTCAGGGGGCCCTGACCCAATGTTTACAAAACTTGGGGGGGTCTCTTAAGAAGGCTCGTCTGAAGCTCCCCTGAAAGTTTGGGATCTCTACCCCAAAAATGCGCCCCCTGCAGCCACGGAAAGGAGCAAATGTGCACAAGCACCCCCCCACGAGGATTTCTTTCACTCTCTCTCTCTCCCCAGCCCAGCCGAGCAGCAGCTGATTCCTCCAGTACTCGGTCCTGACTGATTGGCCAGAAGAAGACCCAGCTTGGCCACCGATTGGCTGGGGGAGGAGAATACTGCTTACTGACAGTTATGCTGCTTACTGATGCCCTGAATTTGCCGAATTTATTCATGAACTCCTGAACTCGCTGAATTCAGCTCCCCTGTTTTCCCGCCAATTAATAGTTTGGTTCATCCCGAACTAAAAACCACCGAATCAGGGGAAATTCGGCTGTTTTTCGGTTCGGGCCGAACCGAATCAACAGCCCTATCAAAAAGCACTCCCCCCCCCCACTCACACACTGTTCCCAGTCTACCTAATTACAGAGAACGTCAGTTCTGGATAATGTGTGCCACAGAACACTTTATGGCCGTTTATGCATGGTAATTTGTTGCGCGTTCCAGGCTGAAGTGCCCCGCAGCATTTTTTGAGTTTTGCATGGGGAATCGATGAATCAGATGCCACTGCGCAGCTAGTCACGCAAACTGTGCATTTTGGGAAAGCACTAAAAATGCGACTTTTTTGGATGGCCCCGCTGTCACTGCAAAGAATCTATGCTAGTTTGCGTGAATAACAACAACCGCTAATTATTGTGTCCCCACCTCTCCTCCACCCACGCAGGTCTTCCCGCCACCTTTGTACTGCCTACCTGATCTTCCCGACCCCACCCCTTTCCGAACCCACCCCCACCGTGGAAGGAAGCCCTTTTCTATATACTTGTGCTTACTGCGGCGAGAATGCTTGGTGCAATGTATTGTGCTGTAGAACAACTCACAATTTTTTTTAATTGTTTCCCTTTATCGAAATATTGCTATTTCACCACCGCAACACAGCATGTTCTCATGCTACACTCCTCCTATCCTGGCAGGTTTTTTTTCACGGTTCCATGACACACACACACACACACACATCCTATAGGGCAGGAGCCTTCTGCAGTTTCAGAACCCCGTCTTTGTTGTTGAATTTCTGTGATTTTTTGAGAATCATGATATTTCTGCATGGGAGGTTTTCACTCGAATTTGCCGCTCTGTAGATGCATATTTTCCCGTGAATTCTGAAAACAAGCAGGGGTGCTTGAGTTTTGAGAAATTGGGTGGGGAAAATGTGCATCTTAGAGAGCAGCAAATCCAAGGCAACACCTCCCATGCAGAAACTTAGGAGTGTGTTTTGGGTGTGCTTAGGAAGACTCCCAAAATCATATGTTCTACTTTATCGATGTAGAGGCAAGGGACGAGATGCGGGGCACTCACTGGCCCCCACTGCTCAGTGCCAAAAAGATGCACTTGGCGATGGTGCCCCGCAGCCACCCCACGAGAGCTACGCTCTGGCCGCTGCCTCCTCTGAGCAGCTGCCACCACACCTGGGAGCTGAGTATGGAGGAGGCAAATCCAAGGCAAGACCTCCCATGCATGGGAGGTTTTGACTCGAATTTGCCACTCTGTAAAAGTCGGGATTTGATGTCACCCCATGGGTCAGGAGTGACCTGGTGCTTGCACAGGGGACCTTTACCTTTTTTAGATGCATATTATCCTGTGAATTCTCAAAACAAGCAGTGGTGCTTGTTTTTGAATTTTGAGTATTTGGGTGGGGAAAATGTGCATCTAGAGAGAGCGCCCAACTGCTTCCATCCCAGTCTTAGCGAGATCACCACCTACGGAAAACAGGTTTATTCAAGGGGGGCCGCTGCGCCATGCGCATGTGTGGGACAACAGAGAGCGGGGAAAGAGACTTGCCTCCCCACTCCAAAAGGTGGGTAAATGGCTGTGGGAGGAACACCATTGAGATAACCCAGCCCTCTCAGAACAAAGTTCTGTGAGTTGGGATACCATTGCATAACACGTGGCTCCAATCAACATTGTACTTTCTCGTCTGATTCGGTGCCGTGAATAAGCGTTTTAAAAGGCGGATTTAAAAAGAGAGCTTTGAGCGAGCAGCAAATTCATCCATGCATAAATGGCCTGTGAAATACATAACTGATTACATTTAGTTGTCAGAGAGATTTATGCCTGGAGATATGAACCACAGGAACATGTAGGGCTGCCCACTCCAGTTTAGGAGATTCCTGCAGATTTGAGGGTGGTGCCTGGGGAAGATCAACTTTTTTGGGGGGGACAGCCCTCCTAGATTATGTCCACCATAACCACTCTGGGTCTTCTTTTTCTCCTACACTTTATGGCATACCAGGGGTCCCCAATGTGGTACCTGTGGGCACTATGGCACCCAACAACACCTTTCCTGGCACTCACCAATTTTTTTTAGAAAGTGAGTGGAGCCAAGTGGGGCTTTTGCCCAGCAAGACTTGTTTGGCAATTGGAGACTTGATCGCAGTTGCCACCACAGCATGAGGATCAAGGATCTTTTGTGACTGAAAGGAAGCGGTGGCAGCCACTTTGTGGTTAGTTCTACCTCTTTCGGCACCCATTTTGTGGCTGTGCCTACCACACTGTGTCAGAATTCCAGAGGTGCCCATGGGCTCAAAAAGGTTGGGGAACCCTGTATTATACCAGTAGTGGTTACCCTCTGAAGCTGCCATTCCTGGCAGGCCACTGATATCTGCTGTCTGTAGATCGGCTGCAATTCTGGGAGGACCCAAGGTCCTGCCTTGAGGTTGGTAATCCTGGAATTACACTGCAATGCACAGCTGAGAAAAGACCCTGATGAAAAATGCAACCGTGCAAACCTATGCAGTGTTCTTCCCGTTTAAGGCCACTGAATGTCTGGGGAAACTGCAGGACTTCCCAGCTGTTTTCTAGGCATTTCCATTTGGAATGTCCAGTTTAGCCAATGCAAGTGGCAGGGGCACTGCGACCCTTTGATAGATACAGGAACGTGCAAATGGACGCTGGTCTGGCTGATTTTGCTGGGTCCTGGGCTGTAGGGTGGATCTGAGGGCAGAGTTGGCACCTTCTAGGTCAGGGGTCTACAACCTTTTTGAGCCTTTGGGCATATTTGAAATTCTGACAGAGTGGGCAAAACCCCAAAATAGCCCCAAGAAAGGTCTTGCCAGGCACCCTGGTGTCCATGAGCACGATGTTGGGGATCCCGTTTTAGGTGAAGACTTTTGTGTCAGGCTCCACATTTTTCCGGGGGGGGGGGGAGAGCACAGTAACGTTATCAGGGCAGAGAGAGCAGTGAAGGCATATTATGGGCTGTCTGCAGTTATTTTTGGATGGCAGGGAGACAAGGTGAAAGGAGAAGGCACAGGTGTTTAGTGAGGAGAGAAGGACACTTTTGGGGGAAGCAGATTTTAAACTCTAAGCAAGCAGTGAGTGAGAATTTGTCTCTGAGCTGCAGGATTTTTTTTCTTTACATTGCTTGCTTGTCTGGCTGGCTGGCAGGTATAGCTGCGTCCTCTGCCTCAAGATACTCAAAACCCCATTTAAAAATAGGTGAGCCTGTGTTTTAAAATAAAACAAATCAGTAGGTTCTAGATCAAATCAAGCCTGCACTGTTCCTAGAAGCTCAAATGACTAAGCTGAGGCTATTGCACTTTGGTCACATTATGAGAAAACAAGAGTCACTGGAAAACACAGTCATGCTAGGAACAATTGAAAGCAGCAGGAAAAGAGGAAGACCTGGCATAAGATGGATTGACTCAGTCGTGGAAGCCATGGCCCATTTGAACAAGGCTGTTAACGATAGGACGTTTTGGAGGACACTAATTCATAGGGTCACCATGAGTTGGAAGGAACTCGAGGGCATTTAACACACACACACATGATGATAATTTGGACCTGAAACAGAAATTAAAGTGGTGTCAGGAAAGGCTGGGCATTCAGAGTGGGATGTTAATAGATGCTGTGTGATTGGGGGGAGGGGATAAAGTGTCCCCAAAGCAAGAGGCTGCTTGGAGAGAATGCATTGACTGTGGCCCATCTGTGCCTGCTGAGCCAGATTATTTCCGCAAGAGGTGGCTGAGCTAAAACCTGAAGTGCTGCTCATTCTTCCCCACCAGGAATGCTGCTCTGTTTGCCCCCCCCCCAAGCTCCGGCTGCTTAAGCAGCTGATTTACAAGAAAGAGAACCTGAAACCGAGCAATTTAGCTTTCGTTTTCCGGTCACTCTGCTTGCTGGTCAAGCAGATGCAGTGAAAGATGTGTGTGTGTTTCCCCACCAGGGAGATCTGCAAATTCGGGTTCTGAGTTCAGCACAATTGCCAACCTCCAGCTGAGGCCTGGAGTTCTCCCATAATTACAGCTGATCTGCAGTCTACAGAGATCAGTTCCCCTGGAGGGAACTGCAGAGTTTCAGATACTTCTTTGGCTGCTCAATCCATTGTGGTAAATCAGAATGACTTGGTTTGAAAACTTGGGCTAATGCTGTCTTTTATAAACTCCATCTATCCCCATTTATCAGGAAGATTCCCTACTTTCTGGACCCTGTATCTAGAGCTGCTAACTCCCAGGTGGCACTTGGAAATCTCCCACAATAACAATTGATCTCCAGACAACCAAGATCAACTGGACTTGCTCCAGGGCCATTCTCACTTCCCATTCCACTCCTGCTCCCAGTCATTGGGGTGGATGATTTGAGATTGAGATCTGGTTTGGGGTTGTTAAACTGCAATGGAGGATTCTGGCTGCTTCTGCAGCTCTGTGCTGGGGTTGCCATCTCCTGGTTGGGAAATTTCTGGAGATTTGGGGTGGAGGCTTGGGGAGAGCAGGGTTTGGGACCTCGCCAGGGTATAATGCCACACAGTCTACCCTGCATAGCTGCCATTTCCTCCAGGGGAACTGATCTCTGTATACTGGAGATCAGCTGTAATTTTGGGAGAACTCCAGGCCCCACCTAGAGATTGGCAATCTCAGCACTTGCTCTGATCCATCACCCTACCTCATTGTGATTATGATGGACCTACATGTGTTCACAGTGGGTAGCCGTGTTAGTCTGTTTGCAGTAGTCAAAAAGGGCAAGAGTCCAGTAGCACCTTAAAGACTAACAAAAATATTTTCTGGTAGGGTATGAGCTTTCGTGAGCTGAAGAAGTGAGCTGTGGCTCACGAAAGCTCATACCCTACCAGAAAATATTTTTGTTAGTCTTTAAGGTGCTATTGGACTCTTGCCCTTTTTGACTACTACATGTGTTCATAAGTGTACTGAATAATTGTAGTCAATTTCCCATGCTCAAGTTAGCAACCCTAAGACATGAAAGAATTCCCCCCCCTTTTTTTTTTGCTGGATCCAGACGGTTGTAAATTAGAAGTATGATTGTCTGGTAAGCTGAAATCTGAACACTCTACTTCTGTCTGTCAAGTGAGTCTTCTTCAAATAAAGAATAACCTTCTACTCCAAATCAGTATAGATGCAGAATTGGGAATTATAGTAACTCAGTCATAGGAAGGTGTCTTCCTACCTTTTCTTTATCACTTGATAAGCTTGACAGACTGACCACATAGCACCAATCGCAGGAAAAAAACTTTTTTTTACTTTAAAATATTGTCGAAGGCTTTCACGGTCAGAGTTCATTGGTTCTTGTAGGTTATCCGGGCTGTGTAACCGTGGTCTTGGAATTTTCTTTCCTGACGTTTCGCCAGCAGCTGTGGCAGGCATCTTCAGAGGAGTAACACTGCAGGACAGTACTCAGCTCAAACCCAACCTCTCTGACTTTTTTTTACTTTATTTGAACAAGAAGCCATCAGTTGCAAAAATAAAAAGCATGACGTTGGCAAGAGTAGAAGTTACCCGTCAGTGCCAGACAAGCTGTGGTTCATGGCCTCCACCCAGCAAAGTTCATAATTGGGACTGCCTTACACCCCAAAATCATGCAGATGGGGGCCATCACCAGAATCCTGGAAGCTGCTGGAAACGGGCAGGAGAGGAGCAAAGAGAGTGCACACCTGAGGAGGAGGAGTTTTTAGCCCATGTCAGCCCTTGCCTAAGCTTCTAGCAGCTGCAGAGCCGAGTGGATGGAGGCACTCTCGCACCTGATAGGCAATGTGACACTATTAGTGCAGAGAGGCGTCCTCTCCTCCAAGGGTAGAAGGTGTTGCTTTCACCATAGCTGAGGAAGATCAGGGAGGGATAAGCCCAAAGTAAACTGGCAGTGCACAAACTCTTGCCAGCTCCCCTGACGGCAGCCAAACAGTGGCCCCAGCTTGAAGGTGGCTTGGGAAGCAGCATGTGAGCTGAACTTGCTCTCTAAGCAGGACCCAGTGAGGTTTGTGATTGGGAATGTCCTGCTGTATCGAGAGTTAAGTCCCAAGAAGCTGCCGGAGGGAGAGCCACCTCAGTGCCAGCTCCTTGTGCCAAAAAGCACATTGGCAGAAACCTTGGAGCTTAGTGCACAGCACTGTTCTGAGTGGATACTTGGGGAGACACAAAAGGACACAAAGCATTTCTGTTGCTCCTGCTTGGTTTGCCAGAAGGTGGGAACATCCCACTACTGGGCAAAAGTGCCACTGCAGAACCTGTCCATCAGAGGCAGAACCATTTCATTCTGGTTCTGGTGGGTGAGGTGACTGGCTTTCCCTGAAGCCCAGCCTTTGTCCAGAATGGATGCAAACTCTCCAGCAAGCGCCCTCGGCCCTATCTTTGCCAGGCTAGGAATACCAAAGGAGGTCCTCACAGACTTGGGGACCACGTTCCCCTCCAGCACATTTAGGGAACTTTGGGACTGTCGGGGCAGTCAAGCACATCCCCTCTGCAGTGTACCATCATGAGACCAATGGAGCTGCAGAGTAGTTCAATGCCACCCTGGGTGCAATGATTAAGATGTGGCTGAGTGTCCCTATGACTGGGATAAGAACCTGCAGCAGCTACTTTTTGCACACTAGGGGATGAAGCAAAATAGTTTGGGGTTCAGTCCATTCAAGCTGGTGTATGGGCAAGGGCAGGTCAGAGGACCTCTGGTATATGATTAATACACATCCAAATATGTAGAGTTGTTAAATGGAATGCTTGCAATATTTGATGTTGGCATTTTTCATAATATATGGATATCAGTTTGCTGTAATATTTACCATTTTTTGAAATATATCTGAAATTTTAAAAATTACTGGGTTATTACTCATTTTAAATCATAGCTCTGAGTTCATTTGAATTATGTGGTTGTCTTTTCTGGGGGGGGGTGCATGGGGGAATGGCCAAGGAGAAGTCAAATTCTACAATTTTCTTTTAACTGATCCATGTTGTTCCCTTCCAGAGTCTGCTTTAAAATATATATATACAAATTTTATTCATCCACAAAACATTCCTGTACTGGCTTCTCTTTTCAGAGTCTTGCAGAACAGCTGATCTTAAGATAGGCTTCCTGGGTTTATCTATTTTATTCTCTATGGTCCTTTCCAGGAGGGGGAAATTGTACTTACCCAAGTGCCAACTGGAGATGAGGAAAATCCCCAGAGAAGAAATACCAGCAGGCTCCATCAAATTATCAAGGCAATATTTCCTGACTCGTTGAAGGGTTGCTTCTAGGGCTGTGTATATCGGGTTTACCGAACCGAAAATAAACTCCAAAAGGGCCTTTTCGGCTTCCCATGGAAGGGGGAGTCAGCAACCCAGCCCAGAACCATTGTTGAGTATGCAGAATGCACTTAGGGAAATGCTGGTTTGGTTCATGAGAGTTTGTCTGAAGACCAGCACACACAGAGGGCATGGTATGATAAGAATGCATGCCTGTGTAAATTGAAGGAAGGAGATTTAGGTCGATTTTTCACGGTAGATTTTGCTTCTCTTTTGCCGTGGAGCAAAAAAAAAAACACGATTTAAATTTGTTTTTCATGGCAGCGGATCTTCCCCCTCTTTCCCCAAGCTGTTTTGGTTTCTCATGGGGGGAAACACGCAGTATTCGGCAACGGTTACCTCTGTTCCCTTGTCCTTCCCCTTCCATTCCGCTTGTGCCTGACCGCCCCCAACTCCGCCCACCCCTGCCCACTTTGCCCATGCTGCTGCTTCGCTCCATCTGGCCACTAGATGTCGCTCTCTCTCCTGTTTTTTTTCTGGGTGTGGCTGCTTTCTGGCTCCCTGCAGGTCCTATCCCTTGCACAGAGGATGGCCCCTTTTGAAGGTGGAGTCTATGTGGGGTTGCCAACCTCCATGTACTAGCTGTAGATCTCCTGCTACTACAAGTGCTCTCCGGGCAGCAGAAATCAGTCCATCTGGTGATAATGGTTGCTTTGTAAGGTGGACTGTGTGCCTTTACACTCCAAACCCCGCCCTCCTCAGGCTCCAGCCCCGACGTCTCCAGGTATTTCCCAGCCTGCAGCCTAGCCTACCTCACAGACTTGTTGTGACAATGAAAGGGAGAATTGCTGTATGCCCTAGGCATGGTTGCAAACCTCCAGGTGATGGCTGGAGATCCCCTGCTATTAAAAATGATCTCCAGGTGACAGAGGACAGTTCCCCTGGAGAAAAGGTCCGCTTTGGGAACTGGACTCTACTCAGGCTCCATCCCCCACATTTCCAGGTATTGAAGGTCGGCGGCTGCCTGCATGGTCAGTTGCATGGCTGACCAGAATTGCTGGAAAAGTTCAATAGAGTTGACCAAAGAGATGAGGAGAACCTGCAGGGCAGTGCTCAAGTTAGCATGAGCAACCATCTCTCCCCCTGTCTCTCGCCCTCACTCTTGAACTCTGGATGAGTTTCCCAAAATAACGGGGGGGGGGGGTTGGTCCCTGGAAGGAATGGGTCAACTCCTCAGCTAATCTCTATTTACAGGTGTCCTTTGAAATCCGCGCTGTTGCCACAGACCGAGTTACAAAGAGAACAGGGGCCAATTTGTGATTTTTAAATGACAACTATCCTGATGTCCAGAAGGTTCCCCGGGCATTCAAGATGAGGCATTTACATCACAATGCTCGGGCGGCAAGTTCTGACTTCCGCAATCGCTGAGGAGGCCCTCTTGGTGCTTGACCCAATGGCTGGTGCTTTACAACCTGCTGATAAGCATCCGCTTGTGAATTGCCACTGTATACATGTGTGACTACAGTTGGCATTCTGCATCCCCCACCCAAGTGCCCATGGTTGCTTGGTCCAAGGCAGTGAAATTACCTCTAAATCTATTAGTTTTGACCAGACCCAAGAAGGAATAATTTCTGTGAACAGCGAGAGAAGTGTTCGTATAGACCTCCTATGGCAGTGATGGCGAACCTTTTAGAGACCGAGTGCCCAAACTGCAACCCCAAACCCACTTATTTATCGCCAATTGCCAATATGGCAATTTAACCTGAATACTGAGATTTCAGTTTAGAAAAAACAACTCATACATTCACATATTTTGAGTTAAAAGAAAAACACAATAACAGAGCTTTCAATGATACAGACAACTTTTTATTGAAAGGTAAAAGTTTGTATTTGGCATGCATCTCTCCAGGCATATAAAAACCAACTCTTCTTCTTCTGTAACTAGCCACTTTAGCACTCAATGCAAGAATATAAAACTGCACCCCCCTACTGTACATAGTTGTTATGTCGGTAAAAACTTCAACACAAAGAGTAATAACAACAACACAAGGTTTATTTCAGTTATGACTTTTCCTGCACCCCTCGGCTTTGTACACTAAGTGTCCTTGTTACATGTCTGGGAGTTTGCTCCCCCCCCCATATGGAATCCTACATTTATTGATTTTAAAGGTACCCTGAAATATCCACCCTTCTAACTAGTGAGCAAGAGGTCCACAGGATGATCTCTTAGTGACCCCCTCCCTTAAAATTGTTTCTGGGGACACCCTTGCTGAAAAGTATGCTCCCCTGAATAGCACGGGATTTACTTCCAATTAACACAAACTGCAAGGCCATGTATGGGGGGGGGGGTTGCCTTGGATTTGCCGCTCTCTAGATGACATTTTCCCCATCCAAATTCTCGTAACTCTGCATTGGGGGCTTTTTTTTTTTTACTTATGAGAATTCGGCAGAGAAGAATTTGCATCTAGAGAGCAGCAAATCCAAGGCAAACCCTCTCATGCATCATTACAGCAAGGTTCCTGCTTTTTTGGGGGGGGGGAATCTCAATTTGCCCCTTCCACTTTGCAGGGCTTCTGCTGCCAAAACACACTCAAGATCTGCGAGTTGCTCAAGAAAATAGTTGCAGCAACGCGAAGAAAAGGAGGAGGAGAGAACAGATTCTTCTGAGCTCAGCAGGGAGCGGGCCTGGGAGCACAGATGTTCGGTGGGATGGGGGGTTCGGCCAGCCCTGGCCAAGTCCACAGGAGGTTCCAGCCTGCCCCACCCCCCGCCAAGGCCCTTTCCAATCCATTTGGCCAATGCGCACCCACGATCCTTTTACCAGAAGGCGCACAAAGCCAAGCAACTGTCGGGCGGGTGTTGCACTGAGGAGTTTCCCTTTCCCAGGTGAGGGGGAACTCTTTGCAAAGCCCTCCAAACTTTGCCCAGCACGGATCGGCGCCACCCTCGAGCCTCCCGTCCCGCGATCCCCTTCCCACGCCACTTAAGCCGTCCTTTTCCGCTCTCCCCACCCCCCACCCCATTCCACACACAAAGCTGCCTTATACTGAGTCAGACCCTCGGTCCATCAAAGTCAGTATTGTCTACTCAGACCGGCAGCAGCCCTCCAGGGTCTCAGGCAGAGAAAGTCTTTCACATCACCTACTTGCCTGGTCCCTTTAACTGGGGATGCTGGGGATTGAACCTGGGACCTTCTGCATGCCAAGCAGATGCTCTACAAACTGAGCCACGGCTTCCAACTTCTCAGTCTAAAAGGATTATTCTCTGGATCGGCGCCTCCTTTGCATCTCATGAGGAGGGGTCTGGCTCTGGCGATCCGAGGCGGTTTTGCCTTGCAAGCACCCCTGAATCCCTCTGGCACTTCAAATCGCCCCTTACCCAATCTTCCTCACACAGAAGCCCCACCATCCCTTCCCCTTGCACCCAAATAGCGCAATCCTATGTAGAGTCACTCCCATCCTTAGCCCACTGAGCCTTAGACAGGAGTCGCAATGCGATCCTACACAGGTCTCCTCGGAATCCTGCTCCAGTCTGGTCAGTGGTGCTTACTCCCCAGGAAAGCTACCTCAGGAAGGCACTGCGCGGGAATACACCGGAAGATCTCCCTTTTGCGTGCCTCCTCAACTCCCCAGGGGTGGTGGTGACCCTCCTGGACCCCCCCAGCATAAAAGACACCCCCCCAAATCCCCCCTTTTGCACTGAGTTTAGGATGGCATTGCACAGGGTTGCCTTGGAAGATCTCCCTTCGCACGGCTCCTCAACTCCCCATGGGGGGCGATGGTGACTCTCCTGGACCCCCTGGCCAAATAGGCCCCCCCAAAACTGCCAAATCCCCCCCACTTTTGCACTGAGTTCAGGATGGCACTGCACAAGATTGCGCTGGAAGATCTCCCTTCGCATGCCTCCTCAACTCCCCCGGGGCTGTGGCGACCCTTCTGGATCCCCCCCGGGACAAAAAGAGGCCCCCCAAAATTTCCCCCTTTGCAGACATTAGGGCTGTCGATTCGGTTTGGCCCGAACTGAAAAACAGCCGAATTTCCCCTGATTCGGTGGTTTTTAGTTCGGGATGAACCGAACTCAAAAATGGTGGGCAACCAGGGGGGCCGAATTCAGCGAGTTCGGGAGTTCACGAATAAATCCGGTAAATTCGGCCGTAGTAAGCAGCATAACCGTCAGTAAGCAACATTCTCCTCCCCCGGCCAATCGGTGGCCAAGCTGGGTCTTCTTCTGGCCAATCAGTCAGGATTGAGTACTGGAGGAATCAGCTGATGTGCGGCCCGGCCAGGGAGAGAGAGAGAGAGGGAAATCCTTGTGTGTGTGGGGGGGTGCTTGTGCACATTCACTCCTTTCTGTGGCTGCAAGGGGCGTATTTTTTGGGGTACAGACACAAAACTTTCAGCAGAGATTCAGAGAAGACTTCTTAAGAGACCACCCAAGTTTTGTAAACATTGGGTCAGGGGGTCCCGAGATATGGGCTCCCCCCTTTTTTCTGTTCATGGCTGCAGGGGGCGCATTTTTGGGGATACAGACCCCAAACTTTCAGTGGAGCTTCAGATGAGCCTTCTTAAGATACCCCCAAGTTTTGTAAACATTGGGTCAGGGGGTCTCGAGATATGGGCTCCACCCCTTTTCCCTCCCCCCTTTTCCATTTCCGTGGCTGCAGGGGGTGCTTTTTTGGGGATACAGCCCCAAACTTTCAGCATAACTTCAGACAATCCTTCTTAAGATATCACCCAAGTTTTGTAAAGATGAGTTCAGTGGGGGCAGAAATATAGGCTCCCCCCTTTTCTCTTTCCGTGGCTGCAGGGGGCGCATTTTTGGGGGTGCAGATCCCAAACTTTGAGTGGAGCTTCAGACAAGGCTTCTTAAGAGACCACCCAAGTTTTGTAAACATTGGGTCAGGGGGTCCCGATATATGGGCTTTCCCCTTTCCCATTTTCCCTATTGGGATGAATGGATCAGCTGATCCTGTGCATCTCCAGAGCAAAACGTCCCGTGCCTCGTCTTGGATTACAAGTCTTCCCCAGCCCCTCCTGATGGAACAGAAGACAGCCACAGTAAGACCCCTTTGGGGGCTTTAATCTATAATTTTTCTCCTGTGTGTGTGTGGGGGGGAAAGCAGAGTCTGTGTGTGTGTGGGGAGGGAGCAGTTTCTGTGGGTGGGGGGGAAGCCAAAGGGGGCTTTTGCCGGTTCTGCCTTGGGGAGTGTTCCCCCTCGAGTCTCTCTCTCCCTGGTTTGAGGGGGGGTTTCAGTTGTGTGTCTTCAGGTTTTCCCTCATTCATAAGAGCGGTTAGGTCTATTTGGATGCTTGCTCAAAACTGGTTTTCAAATGGTGACTTAAAGAATGCATTTGGAGTCCCATGCAAAAGGGGAAATTCCACCCCTCCTGCTCATTATGCATAGCTAGCTGCCTCTGTCTCTTTCCATGGTTTGCAAACTCCCAGGTGTCAGGTGTTGCTTTGCACAGTTGCAAAGGTGTTGCTTACAAGGTTGTGTTGCTTTTGCTGTCGTTTTGCTTGCAGTTGTGTTGCAATGCTTTGCAAACGTATCAGCTGTTTGTCGGGGCTGGGAGCTTTGTGCGTGGGCGGCAAGCTCTGCTCAGAGATGCACATTAAGGGGGGACCCCTTTCGGGGCCCATATCTCAGCCCCCCCTGACCCAATCTTTACAAAACTTGGGTGGTCTTTCAAGAAGCATCCTTTGAAGTTCCGCTCAAAGTTTGGAACCTCTACCCCCAAAAATGCCCCCCCAGAGCCGCGGAAAGGCGCGGTTGTGTTTTTAATGGCTTTATTCGGCCAATTTTTTCCCCGAACTTTGAATTCCCGCCGAATTGCACGGACTCGAAGCAGGGGAGTTCAGACTTCGGCATATCCCGAATCTAAACGGTCCGAATTCAGCCGAATTCGAACTATACCAAAAAATTTTTAATTCAACAGCCCTACTGGCTAGTATTTGGATGAGAGACCTGCAAAGAATACCAGGGACATGACATGGAGGCCTGCAATGGCCAACCACCTCTGAACGTCTCTTGCCTTGAAAACCCTACCAGGGTCACCTGAAGTCAACTGTGACTTGACAGCAAAAAACAACAAAATACATGGAACAGTGTGTCGTTGTGCGTACACCACAAAACTGTGAATGGAGACCTGTATTGAGATCAAACTAAATGGGATAGTGGAAATCCCTGATTTTTTTTTTTACATCACCCATGAGGAGGGATATTAAATTGACTTGGGATCTATCGTCCTACTGGGGGGAGGGTTAATCCCTTCTCCTACACCATTGGGGGTGTAGTCCCCATTCCTTCTAAACCACCATTTATCCCAGGGGAAGTATTTGCTGCAAAGGATTTCAAATGCTTGGTTCTCAGTACGGGGAAGCGAAGACCTCCTCTTCTGCCTTGGGAATTCTGTCCTGCTGGAGCCAATGATGTCGCCGATGGCAACCTGCACTTTGTTGTCTTTTGAAAAGAAACTGTTAGAAGGTTGACTCCGAAAGATTCCATCTTCAGTTCAGACCTGGAGTGGATCCTTCATGGGTGTTCAATAGAGATGGTGTGCTTTTAGCAGAAGGTATGAGTGGGTGTGGGGTTTTGGAGTCCGGGTAGTAAGGAGAGGTGTACACAAAGATGCCATGGGTACGGTGGCCAAGTGATCCCTGCTCCTGTCCCTTGACGAATTGTTTGATCAGCAGGCATGCACAAGGTAAATAAGGTAGGTGGGGCTGAGAGAGTGTGACTAGCCCAAGGTCACCCAGCTGGCTTCATGTGTAGGAGTGGGGAAACCGATCCAGTTCACCAGATCAGCCTCCGCTGCTCATGGGGAGGAGTTAGGAATCAAATCGGTTCTTCAGGTCAGAGTCCACCGCTCCAAACCACCGCTCTTAACCACTACACCACTCTGGCTACACCAAACAACTGTTTTCTCATCCTTTGGCAACTCTGTGGGGAATCAGGTCAGAGGTTGGCAGTAAGCCATCTGGAGGCTGTTAGGGCTTAGCTCGGGGTTGCCAGGTCCCTCTGGCCATTGGCGGGGAATGGGGGGTAGGGTGGCCAGATCCAGCTTGCAAAACTCCTGGAGATTTGGAGACAGAGCCTAGGGAGAACAGGAACCTCAGTGGGGTACAATGCCATAGAGTCCACCCTCCAAAGCATCCATTTTTTTCATATTAAAACACATGTCTTGCCATCCCTATCCTATCACTCAAAGCCCTCTCTGTATGTTGATCAATGCAAATCTTTACACCTACACTTTCCTATAATGTTCAAATGTGTTCTTCAATCACATTTTGGGACACTTCTCCAACTCCCTACATCCCTTCCAAATACATTTGACTGAAGGACTTTCAAAGGGCCTTAAAGAAACACATGCCCTGACCTGGATAGCCCCAGGCTGGCCTGATCTCATCAGATCTTAGAAGCTAAGCAGGGCGGACCCTAGCTAATATTTGGATGGGAGACCACCAAGGAATACCAGGGTTGTGACGTGGAGGCAGGCAATGGCAAACCACCTCCAAACCTCTCTTGCCTTCAAAACCCTACAGGGAGGGGCCATGGCTCAGTGGTAGAGCATCTGCTTGGCATGCAGAAGGTCCCAGGTTCAATCTCTGGCATCTCCAATTAAAGGGACTAGGCAAGGAGGTGATGTGAAAGACCTCTGCCTGAGACCCTGGAGAGCCGCTGCCAGTCTGAGTAGACAATACTGTCTTTGATGGACTAAGAGTCTGATTCAGTATAAGGCAGCTTCATGTGTTCATGTGATCTCTGTAGTCTGGAGATGAGCTGTAACTCCGGGGGATCCTCAGACCCCACCTGGAGGCTTGCTGTCAGGAGTCGTGCGGTCCAGGCAGGCTCTTGACATAAGTTAGGCCCATTTCTGTTCAAGAGCATCTTTCAGTTTTGTTTCCCTGAGCTGTTCAAACCATCCCCGCTCCCTGCCTCCCCACCCCCCTGCTCTGACCTTGAGTCGCAAGCAGGCAACTTCAGTATTATGGCTTGCTCCCTCCCTGCTTCCCACCAGGCCCTGTTATCTCCCAATTCCCAGGCCTGCTTGATCTTGCACCTGGGGTTGCTTTGTGCTTAAAGTTATGCTTTGTAGTATGGATGGTCATTAGCAGCTTTGAACCTGTGGATTGCTTATGCTGTACCTGCGGCTCCTGAATAAACGTTTACCTGCTTTAGACCTGCCTGTCTGAGCGAGTGACTTTTTGGGATTGCCGAGGTTGGCTGGAGAACCTCACACTGGCTTCCCTAGGCTTAGCAGCTACCCAAAGTTCCCACTCCCCGATTGGCTCTGGTGTTAATGACAGAGTTGAGTCTGGGTACTGGATAGGGTTGCCAACCTCCAGGTACTACCACAAAAAACACACAAGGGCTCTGTGCTGTGAGTAGTTCTCTGGTGTAGATCAGACTGGTGGTTTCTTTAGTCCAACATAATGTCTCTCAGAGTGGCCAGTCAATTACCCCAGAGGGCCAACAAACAGGGCAGAGCGGCCAAGGCCTCCCCCGATGTTGCCTCTTAGCACTGGCTAGAGATATCTAGGGATTCGAGATTTTCCCACTTGCGCCATGGAAGCTTGCTGGGTGACCTTGGGTCAGTCACACACACTCAGCCCTGACCCTGGCTAGTATTTGGATGAGAGATCTGCAAAGAATACCAGGGTCATGACGTGGAGGCATGCAATGGCCAACCACCTCTGAACGTCTCTTGCCTTGAAAACCCTACCAGGGTCGCCTGAAGTCAACTGTGACTTGACAGCAAAAAACAACAAAATACATGGAACAGTGTGTCGTTGTGCGTAGACCACAAAACTGTGCATGGAGACCTGTATTGAGATCAAACTAAATGGGATAGTGGAAATCCCTGATTTTTTTTTTTTGCATCACCCATGAGGAGGGATATTAAATTGACTTGGGATCTATCGTCCTACTGGGGGAAGGGTTAATCCCTTCTCCTACACCATTTCCCTTAGGTGAGTCCCCGTTCCTTCTAAACCACTATTTATCCCAGTGAAAGTGTTTGCTGCAAAGGATTTCAAATGCTTGGTTCTCGGTATGGGGAAGTGAAGACCTCCTCTTCTGCCTTGGGAATTCTGTCCTGCTGGAGCCAATGATGTTGCCGATGGCAACCTGCACTTTGTTGTCTTTTGAAAAGAATCTGTTAGAAGGTTGACTCCGAAAGATTCCATCTTCAGTTCAGACCTGGAGTGGATCCTTCATGGGTGTTCAATAGAGATGGTGTGCTTTTAGCAGAAGGTATGAGTGGGTGTAGGGTGGGGGAGTCCGGGTAGTAAGGAGAGGTGGACACAAAGATGCCATGGGTAAGGTGGCCAAGTGATCCCTGCTCCTGCCCCTTGACGAATTGTTTGATCGGCAGGCATGCACGAGGTAAATAAGGTAGGTGGGGCTGAGAGTGTGTGACTAGCCCAAAGTCACCCAGCTGGCTTCATGTGTAGGAGTGGGGAAACCGATCCAGTTCACCAGATCAGCCTCCGCTGCTCATGGGGAGGAGTTAGGAATCTAACCCGGTTCTCCAGGTCAGAGTCCACCGCTCCAAACCACCACTCTTAACCACTACACCACTCTGGCTACACCAAACAACTGTTTTCTCATCCTTTGGCAATTCTGTGGGGAATCAGGTCAGAAGTTGGCAGTAAGCCATCTGGAGGCTGTTAGGGCTTAGCTCGGGGTTGCCAGGTCCCTCTGGCCATTGGTAAGTATTCTGTAATTGTTCCTTATGATATAATCTTATGATTTTGTTTTCTTTCTTTTTCTTTCTTTTCAGTAGTATTGCAAAGAAGAGAAGAGTGGCATAGTCCACATTCAGAACAGCCGAGAAGGAAACATAAGGACGTGTTGTCTAGATCATCATCCACGTTTCGCCAAAGCTTCTTCAGCTGATAATTTCTATGTACATAATTTATTAAATATTAATTATTATTTATTAAAAATTACAAAAATTATTAAAATTATTTTAAAAGGATTATTATAATAGCAAGAACCATCTACATACACAATGTGAAAAAGGCAAAACAATCTATGTACACATATTGAAAGACATGCCATCAACTTACCAAAATGGTCACAATAAATATGGGAAGTAAAACCTCAGAATGACCGTTCCCAAACGCCAAGACGGCTCTTCTGAAGGTCAAAAACCTCAAGCTGTAACTAACAGTATCCTGTTGTCAGCTAAATTTCTAACTTCAGGTGTAACTGATTCGAACAAATTGATCTAAAAAAAACTGGGTTGGCTATGGACGTTAAGGGATCATGTAAAAACTATCATCTACAAAAAACAAGAAAGATCGAGTTCAGTATTCAATCCAGAGGGGGAGAGAGTCCGGAAAAGAAATATAAATTTGCATTCCATTTGTAGTAATATTTTTTGAATATTTTGTTGATCAAAAGAACGTCCCCGGTACTGCCAGAGAACACAAAAAAGCATATCATCCTCTGAATGATTCTTTTCAATGAAATGTGCAGTTAAACGGGCTTCTAATACCCGGGCACGCAATCTGGACCTATGTTCACACGTTCTGATTGTTCTCATTGTGCTATCGATGTACATAAGTTGGCATTTGCATAAAATGCAGTACATGGCCTGTTTAGAGAGGCAGTTGGAAAACTGGCGAAATGTAAATTTAAAGCCAGTGACAGTAGAAGTAAGTTCTTTTATTGGCATACATAACTTACACCCGGAACAAGATCCACAACGAAAATGTCCCACTGCGGGTGGGAGCATAGGTGCAATGAAAGATAAGTTCTCCACATTAAATGTTAATGCATCAGAGTGGGTGACACTGTCTCTGATGGTACGGGGTCTGCGTAATCCACATAGGGGAGAAGAGTGACATCCGGGTATATTTTCAAGGATATGCCAATGCCTCCTAACAATATCATTAATAAGTCGAGATCGAGGAGAAAATTGTAAGGACCAGGTGACCCTGTCTGAGTTATCGTTATTGTGGCTGCTGGAAATCAAAGAAGTCCGTGCAGTTGGAATTAGGAATTTAGCCGACAACAGGATACTGTTAGTTACAGCTTGAGGTTTTTGACCTTCAGAAGAGCCGTCTTGGCGTTTGGGAACTGTCATTCTGAGGTTTTACTTCCCATATTTATTGTGACCATTTTGGTAAGTTGATGGCATGTCTTTCAATATGTGTACATAGATGTTTTTGCCTTTTTCACATTGTGTAAGTAGATGGTTCTTGCTATTATAATAACTTTTTAAAATAATTTTAATAATTTTTTGTATTTTTAATTAATAAATAATAATTAATATTTAATCAATTATGTACATAGAAATTATCAGCTGAAGAAGCTTTGGCGAAACGTGGATGATGATCTAGACAACACGTCCTTACGTTTCCTTCTCGGCTGTTCTGAATGTGGACTATGCCACTCTTCTCTTCTTTGCAATACTACTGAAAAAGAAAGAAAAAAAAATCATAAGATTATATCATAAGGAACAATTACAGAATACTTACCTCAATAGAAGAACCTATCCTACCTAAACCATTGGCAATTTGTACTTTGTATATATTGTACATATGTGTTGTTTGTTTATAGCTAAGTATTCACTTTCACCTGCACTTTTAATATAAGATTTGTATTGCATTGATATTGTGTGCTGGTTTTTGTTCTCCTGAACCTCCAGGTACTAGCTGGAGATCTCCCACTGTTACAACTGATCTCCAGCCGATAGAGATGAGTTCCCCTAGAGAACATGGCTGCTTTGGCAATTGGACTCTATGGCATTGAAGTCCCTCCCCTCCCCAAACCACACCCTCCTCAGGCTCCACCCCAAAAACCTCCAGCCAGTGGCAAAGAGGGACCTGGCAACCCTAGTCCCGGAATCGTAGCAAAGCATTGAGGATTAGGAAAGCAGTCTGGTGGATACAGTGTGATGTGGTGATTCTGGGAGATCTGGGTTTGAATTCCTGCTCTGCCATGCAGGAGCCTGCTGGATGGCCTTGGGCCAGTCACCCACTCTCAGCGTAACCTACCTCACAGGGTTGTTGTGAGGATGGAATGGAGAAGAGAATGGTGCGAGCCTCTCTGGGTCCCCATTGGGGAGAAAGGCGGGGGGAGCAATTAAGCAAATAAACATTAAATAATGTCTGAGATGCATTACTTGGATCTTTGTCACTTGGAGAACAGCTGTAATAGCAGGAGATCTCCAGCCACCACCTGGAGGCTGGAAACCCTACATTGAAGTCCCAAACCCCTTCCTCCTCAGGCTCCACCCCCAAAATCTCCAGGTATTTCCCAGTGTGGAGCTGGCAACCCTAAGGAGACATGGAGAAGAATATTTAATAGCTGTATCCTTGTGTTTTCTTTTCCTCTCTTTCAGTTTGACAGTCTATAGTCATGCCACGTCCGGCGCCAAGCAAGCCTCAGACCTCCTTCCCCCGCTATTTCCTCACCTACTTCCTCTCTTCCCTCCTCCTCATCGCCATCTTGACCTCTTACACTTTGGGCTTCCAACTGGTACGGGACCCGCAGAACCTGGTTTCTCTGGGCCTCTACGGAGTTTTCTTGACTCTCCACTTCCTTGCCCAGGGATGTTTTGCATGCATGGAACTGCGTAAGCATCGAGCGGGCCCCCTGCCCTGCAGCCCCTCCAAAACGGTGGCCCTCACCATTTCTGCCTATCAGGAGGACCCTTCCTACCTGCGCCAGTGCCTCGAATCAACCCGAGATGTGGCCTATCCAAAGCACCTTCTCTCCGTGGTGATGGTTGTCGACGGCAACGGCCCTGAAGATCGGTACATGATGGAGATGTTCCGGGAGATCTTTCGTTGGGAAGACGTCGGTACCTACGTCTGGGAGGGCAACTACCACAGTCACCCAGGGACGGAAGAACTGAAGGAGGCCCAACAGCGGGAAGTGGAGACGTTGATCAGGAACAAGAGATGTGTCTGCATCATGCAGAAGTGGGGTGGGAAGCGGGAGGTGATGTACACCGCTTTCCGAGCTCTAGGGGACTCAGTGGACTATATCCAGGTATACGTTTTCCATTCTCATTTTAGTACATGTTTATGTGGCTCAGTGTTGAACCAAATTGGCCCTTTAAAAACGAAAACGGAATCTCGATCAGCCAGTGTGTCGCAGCGGCAAAAAATGCTAATGCGATCTTGGGGTGCATCAAAAGAGGCATCACATCCAAATCGCAAGATGTCATAGTTCCTCTGTACACTGCATTGGTCAGGCCGCACCTGGAGTATTGTGTGCAGTTCTGGAGGCCTCATTTCAAAACGGATGCGGACATAATTGGGTGGGTGCAGAGGAAAACGACGAGGATGATCAGGGGCCTGGAGACCAAGCCCTATGAGGAAAGGCTGAGGGATTTGGGAATGTTCAGCCTGGAGAAGAGGAGGTTGAGGGGGGACATGATTGCTCTCTTGAAGTATTTGAAGGGCTGTCACTTGGAGGAGGGCAGGGAGCTGTTCCTGTTGGCAGCAGAGGATAGGACTTGCAATAATGGGTTTAAATTGCGGGTGGAAAGGTACCTGCTGGATATTGTGGGGGGGGGGGATTGCAGCAAGAGTTGTTCAACAGTGGAATCAGCTCCCTAGGGAGGTGGTGAGCTCCCCCTCACTGGCAGTCTTTAAGCAGAGGCTGGACAAACACTTGTCAGGGATGTTCTGGGCTGATCCTGCATTAAGCAGGGGGTTGGCCTAGATGGCCCCTTCCATCTCTATGATTCTATGTAATGGAAGGATAAGATGGATTCCAGAAAAACCTGTATGTAAAGGGAAGGGCAGGCAAAGATTTTAATGGGTCTAAAGAACTTCTTGGAGGAAGGCAGCATGATAAAGCCTGGTCTTGTCAAATCTCAAAAGCTACCACCTGGAGGTTGGCAATCCTGCTTGGGAGGGAGACCACCAAGGAAGGCTCTTCAGAGGAAGGCAATGACAAACCACTTCTGCTCCTCCCTTGCCTCAAAAGCCCTTTGCTGGGGTCGCCATAAGTTTTTGTGACTTGATAGTACATAGCAGACAGAAAAGGCCTCTTAAAGATGCTTTTCAGAAAAGGAAAGGATAACGATGAACCATTGCCACTAATCCAAGTGTGAAACATGCCCGGACTTATGCCACTGCGCTAAAACAATTACACAGGGTGCTCCTGTGTTAATTTATGAATTGTTGTGAGTCAAGGTGTGTGCTACTTCCTGATAAAGGATGTGCAACAACCAGTTTGGGGGGGGGCAGCAGAAACTTTGTGGATTATCAATCTGCACTTCGATCACCAGTAATGACAATTGTATGATTTCAGTTATGGAAAGGGGTCTTCTCATACTGGCTATGTGTTGCTCTCTTGGTCTGAATCTTGATGTCATTTAGCTCTTTACCTCTAAAAGTTTGCAGACCCCTGCTCTGGGCTTTTGAATGGCTTAATGGCTGAAAGTTCTTTTTTTTAAAGGGTTTTGATGGTTATGGGGGGCACACCTAGCCACTAGAGTTTGTTGCATCCTAGGGTTGCCAACCTCCAGGTACCAACTAGAGATCTCCTGCTGTTACAACTCATCTCCAGCTGATAGAGATCAGTTCACCTGGAGAAAATGACCGCTTCGGCCATTGGACTCTATGGCGTTGAAGATCCTCCGCTCCACAAACCCCTCCCTCCTCATGCTCTGCCTCCAAAACCTCCCTCCAGTGGCAAAGAGGGACCTGGCTGCCCTACAGAAGTCACTTGCCTGATGACTGAGTTGCCAGCCTCCAGGTGGGGGTGTGTGTAGATTTCCCAGAATCACCCAGAATTTCCCAGATTAGTTATCTCCAGATGACAGTGACCAGTTCTCCTGGAGACACTGGCAGCTTTGGAAGGTGGATTCCATGTAGGATTGCCAGGTCCCTCTTCACCACCAGCGAGAGGCTTTTGGGGCAGAGCCTGAGGAGGGAGGGGGGAGGGGGGACTCCAGTGCCATAGAGTCCAATGGCCAAAGTGTTTTCTCCAGGGGAACTGATTTGTACTGCCTGTACATCCATTGTAATAGCAGGAGATCTCCAGCCACCACCTGGAGGTTGGCAACTCAAGTCACAATCCAGACTTGGCAACCCAACTGAAGGAAGCTATTTTGCAGTTTGAATCTGGCAAGAGAAAGAAGCCTAAATTTTGCAGTCAGTTGGCAAGGAATAGTCTTTGGGGAAGCAGCATGTGTATGCCACTTCTTTTGGAGAAGAAGGATGCCTGTTGACATTCCTAGACAAGTGTTCCTTATATTGATGCCTGCTTTCTGCCCCCTTCAATTAATATTGTGGAGAACAGGTTCATCTTGGAGGATAGGCCCATCAGTGGCGACTAGCCGTGGTGACTAAAGGGAGCCTTCACAATAGGGTTGCCAGGTCCCTCTTCGCATCCGGTGGGAGGTTTTGGGGGCGGAGCCTGAGGAGGGCGGGGTTTGGGGAGGGGACAGACTTCAATGCCATAGAGTCCAATTGCCAAAGCGGCCATTTTTCTCCAGGTGATCTGATCTCTATCGGCTGGAGATCAGTTGAATTAGCAGGAGATCTCCTGCTACTACCTGGCAGTTGGCAACCCTACTTCACAATCAGAGGAAGTAAATCTCTGAATACCAGCGCCAAGAGTCAACACCTGGAGAAGGCCTCAGCCTCTGTGCCCTGTTGTTAGGCCTCCAGAGTAACCAGTTGGCCACTGTGTGAGACAGGATGCTGGACTAGATGGACCACTGGTCTGACCCAACAGGGCTCTTTTGATATTCTTAGGATTTTTGTAAATAATCAGCTACTGTTAAAAGCATCAAAACACCACGGCTATCCACAAGGAAGCAGCCCTATTAAAAACTACCTTGAAACACCAGAAGGGTTGCCAGCTCCATTTTGTGGCTTTATGGATTATTAATCTGCACTTCGATCACCAGTAATGACAATTGTTATCATCTCCCATTATTACATCCAATCTCCAAGAGACAGAGATCAGTTCATCTGGAGAAAACGGCCGCTTTGGAAAGTGGACTCTATGGCATTATAACCCATTGAAGTCCCTCCCCTCCCCAAACCCCACTCTTTTCAGGCTCCACCCCCAAAATCTCCAGGTATTTTCCAACCTGGAGCTAGCAACCCTAAACATCGGGCTGCTCAAGAAATTGGGGTCTAGGAAGATGAGAGGGATATTCAGTAGGGGTAGGGTTGCCAACTGCCAGGTAGTAGCAGAAGATCTCCTGCTAATTCAACTGATCTCCAGCCAACAGAGATCAGATCACCTGGCCGCTTTGGCAATTGAACTCTACGGCATTGAAGTCCCTCCCCTCCCCAAACCCCGCCCTCTTCAGGCTCTGCCCCCCAAATCTCCCGCCGGTTGCGAAGAGGGACCTGGCAATCCTAGACTATCCAGATGTTTTCTGCCATCTTTTGTCAAGGAAGTTTTGTCAAGGAAGACCTGGCAACCCTAAGTAGGGGTATACTTCCCTCAAGAGTCAGAGCTGTCCCCACAGGAGTGGAGAGATTTGGAGAACAGTGCAACTGGACGTGGGGTGGACAAGAAGGAGTTTTTGGAGGACACTTGAAAAGTGTCCACAAGCAAAGGCCTATGGTCAAGGGTTCACCGTGTCCACTTCCACCCAGGTCTGTGACTCAGACACCAAACTGGACTCAATGGCTACCGTGGAACTAGTTAAGGTGCTGGAGTCAGATGAGCGCTACGGGGCCGTCGGGGGGGACGTGCGGATCCTCAACGTAACAGACTCGTTCATCAGCTTCATGAGCAGCCTGCGCTACTGGATGGCCTTCAACATCGAACGCGCCTGCCAGTCGTACTTTGACTGCGTCACCTGCATCAGCGGCCCCCTGGGTGAGTCTGGCTATCGGCTGCGTGCGAACCTTTTGGGTTTGGGGGGTGGGGGAAGAGCAGGGTTGGTTCAGAGGCTGTGGACTCAGAATTGGGAGCTTCAGTCAGCAGCCTTGGTTAGTAGGGTTGCCAGCCTCCAGGTGGTGGGGGAGAAACAGGCACCTCTATACTAATACCAAAGGTTAGGAAAACAGTATAGGAGCGAAAAACATTTACAAACAAGGTGCAATTTTTATATAAGCTACTGAGATTCCTATAAACATACTATGTGCAAATACAAGTAACCACACTATAACCAACACATAGTATGTACAAAATATACAATAAAGGAGCAGAAAATCTTTCAAAGGTCTCAGCAGAGTACCAAGTATGTACAAGTTCAAGTTCAATTTTCAGATGAATAAGAAGCCACAATCTTCAATAGGATTGCTCCTTTATTGTATATTTTGTACATAGTATGTGTTGGCTATAGTGTGGTTACTTGTATTTGTACATTGTATGTTTATAGGAATCTCAGTAGCTTGTATAAAAATTGCACCTTGTTTGTAAATGTTTTTCGCTCCTATACGGTTTTCTTAGCCTCCAGGTGGTGGCTGGAGATCTCCAGGCGACAAAGATCAGTTCCCCTGGAAAAAAATGGCCGCTTTGGAAGGTGGGCTCTATGGCATTATACCCCCATTGATGTCCCTCCCCCTCCCCAAACCCCACCTACCTCAGGCTCCACCCCCAAAATCTCCAAGTATTTCCCAACTGGGAGCTGGCAACCCTATTTGTTGGGCTTGTTATTTAGTCAGTTATTTAGAAATTTTCTGTAAAAAGCCCAACAAAAATCCTATCAGTGGATAGTTTTAGGAATGTCTGATGATATCAGAACACCAAGAGCTGTTCTAGTGAGTGACTGAATGTGTAGGGTTGCCCAGGCCCTCTTTGCCACTGGTGGGAGGTTTTTTGGGGGCAGAGCCTGGGGAGGGCAGGGTTTGGGGAGAGGAGGGACTTCAATGCCATAGAGTCCAATTGCCAAAGCGGCCATTTTCTCCAGGGGAACTGATCTCTATCGGCTGGTGACCAATTGTAATAGCAGGAGATCTCCAGCCACTACCTGGAGGTTGGTAACCCTATGAATGTGTAGGGTTGCCAGCCTTAGGTTGGAAAATACCGGCAGATTTTGGGGGTGGAGCCTGGGGAGGGCAGGGTTTGGGGCAGAAAAGGACCTCAGCAGAGTTGAATGCCGCAGAGTCCACCCTCCAAAGTAGCCATTTTCTCCAGGCGAATTGATCTGTACTGTCTGGAGATCAGTTGTAATAGCAGGAGATCTCTAGGCCCCACTTGGATGTTGGCAATGGCAACCCTATGAATGTGTAATAGGGTGTGCTAATTTGATCTCTGAGGTAGCTTTTAAGACAAAATTGGGCAATTTTATGGCATTAAAGTCATAATGTGGAAGACAGTCCCACTGGGCTCAAATGAGACTTGGTGTAAAGGACCATCAAGTTGCAGTGGACTTTAAGCCACCCCAGCAAGGAGCTTTCAAGGCAAGTGAGAAGCAGAGGTGTTTTGGTGTTACCTTCCTCTGAAGAACTCTCCTTGGTGGTCTTCCATCCAAATATCGACCCTGTTTAGCTTCCAAGGTCTGACAAGATTGGGCTATACTATTCCACTTTCCCTCCCTAAATGAGACTTAACTTGCTAGTAAACATGCCTGTCTTAACGTAATGGTGCAACATGGGAGATCCGCTTTCTAGGGTTGTTAACCTCCAGGTACTAGCTGGAGATCTACTGCTATTACAATTGATCTCCAGCCAATAGAAATCAGTTCACCTTGAGAAAATGGCCACTTTGGCAATTGGGCTCTATGGCATTGAAGTCCCTCCCCTCCTCAAACCCCGCCCTCCTCAGGTTCCGCCCCCAAAACCTCCTGCCAGTGGCAAAGAGGGACCTGGGAACCCTACCACTTTCAGACTTCAACGTAGAGTGATCTGTATGGGGTGCATTCATGCTGGCATAACCTTATCTTTTGGGGTGCATCATCTTTCCAGGCATGTACCGTAACAACCTATTGCAGATGGTCCTGGAGCCCTGGTACCATCAGACCTTCATGGGTAAAAAGTGCACCTTTGGGGACGATCGGCATCTCACCAACCGTATCCTGAGTCTCGGCTATGCCACCAAGTAAGGTTGCGCGAGAGAAGAGTCCTCTGGATTCTGTGTTTTCCTCCAAATGTTAACCGTAGTGCTAAGTGTAACAGACCACACATGCTCAGTTAGTTTGTGTCTCTATTTGGTACTTGATGGAAAAAGGTAATCCCTTGGGCCATGAAGACCAATGTGGCAGCTGTCTAGAGGTATCCACCAGGCAAGATGCTGCCTGCAGGAATTATTTTTGTCCTTCTTTGGTGGTACGGCTGCCAATTCTGACTTAGGAAATTCCTAGAGATTTGGCAATTCTGGTTTAGGAAATTCCTAGAGATTTGGGGGGGGGGTGCCTTGGGAAGGCAGAGTTTGGGGGAGAAGAAGGGGACTCCAGGGGACTGATTCTCTGTTTTCTGAAGATCAGTTGTCATTCCAGGAGACCGCCAGGCCCCACCTGGAAGCTGGCAGTCCTATTAGATGGTAAAGGCTGGAGGTAGTTTAGGGTTGCCAGGTCCCTCTTCACCACCGGCGGGAGGTTTTGGGGGTGGAGCCTGAGGAGGGCGGAGTTTGGGGAGGGGACAGACTTCAATGCTATAGAGTCCAATTGCCTAAGCGGCCATTTTCTCCAGGAGAACTGATCTCTATCGGCTGGAGATCGGTTGTAATAGCAGGAGATCTCCAGCTAGTACCTGGAGGTCGGCAACCCTGAAGTAGCTACCTTGGTTGACAAAGAAAATTCCAGAATGTAATGTAATACCTTGAATACACATGAAGCTGCCTTAAGGTCAGTATTGAATGTCTACCCTGACTGACAGCAGCTCTCCAGGGTCCCGGGTAGAGATCTTTCGTGTCACTTACTACCTGGTCCTTTTTAAGTAGAAAAGGCAGAGATTGGACCTGGGACCTTCTGCATGCAAAGCAGAGGCTGTTCCACTGAGCCACACCCCCTCTTGTTGTTAGGAAGGGCTGCCAAAAGACACCATGAACACCCAGGCAAGATTTAGCCGGTCAAGGAAGATCCTAGCCCCAGGATCGCATGGAAACGGGGAGAATCGGGGCTTTTCAGAGCCTCTATAGTCCCAGACCCATTCTCCTCATACCAGTGAGACCCAACCCAAGCATCGCCTGACCCATCTGGCTCATTGGGCCCCAGGTTGACTTGTGGCCATGGGACTTTGCCCGACCTCTCACCTTGAACGGGCAGACCTATGAAAAGAAGCAGCCACATGCCACCATAATCTAACTGGGCTTTTAGACTTTCTCCTCCAGACTAACCGTGTGTACCCTTCCCTCCTCCAGGTATGCCCCACATTCCATCTGCCACTCCGAGACACCTTCTGTCCTCCTGCGTTGGGTCTCCCAGCAGATGCGCTGGTCTCGCTCGTACTTCCGCGAGTGGCTCTACATGGTCCTGTGGTGGCCCCAGCACTCCCCCTGGCTGGCCTACGAGGCCATCGTTTCAGGACTGTTCCCTTTCTTGGTGGCCAGTACAACTCTGCGGCTCCTTTATACCGGCAGCCTCTGGGGTACGCTGTGGCTGCTCCTCTGCATCCAGATGGGCGGCCTGGCTAAGGCCTTGTATGCCACCGTCCTCCGTCGCAGTCCCATCATGCCCCTGGCTTCCCTCTGCCCTCTACATGGCTGTTCTGCTACCCACCAAGCTCTTTGCCCTGGTCACCCTGCCTTGGGCAGAGGGTTGGGGCACCTCTGGCCGGCTCCATATCCGCATTAACTATTTGCCTGTCTTGCCTCTGCTTGCTTGGTGGGGGGCTGTGCTGGTGGGATTGAGTTTCACCCTCTATAAAGAGGCCATGGGAGGCTGGCAGGATCTGGAAGTACTGATCTATGGGTTATCTGCCTGCTTAGCCCACTGGGGGGTTCTGCTCGGCTTCTATTTGGTGCAAGTGCGGCGTGCCTGCAGGCGTCGACATAGAATCTACCACTTAGATCAAGCCAGGAGAGTTTGGGAGGGCGGAGAGCTGGGAATCCCTGGAAAGTACAGACCAATGGGAGAAATGGGTTTCAAGCTGGAATCACTTCAGAGCAATTGTGTATAAAGGGTGGGGCAAGTGCCAAATGGTTTATTTAAATCGCTGCTAAAGAGACTTTTCCCAAGGTGTTAAGACTCCTGCTTTTCCAAGGTGGACACGAAAAATAAGCAACCTTCCTTCCTTCAGGTTGGGTGAAATAAAATTCAATTCAACAAAGAAATATATGTATTACAATGCACTCATGTATATATTAAAAA
The DNA here is from genome assembly GCF_029931775.1 of Euleptes europaea. Lineage (NCBI taxonomy): Eukaryota > Metazoa > Chordata > Lepidosauria > Squamata > Sphaerodactylidae > Euleptes > Euleptes europaea. Next base: position 12,097,861 of record NC_079314.1, read on the forward strand.
CAAACTCTTATGTGACAAACACAGGGATGATCATCTAAAACTACATGCCAAACGCGTTTCGCCCCCGCCCCCGACCTTCTTTGGTGGTCTAGTAAAACATATTTTGCACACAAAGATCAAATACTAATAGAACATTTTTATATCAGCCAAGGTATTTATTCAAAGTGGTCTGGAAAAAATGGAGAATAAAAATATAAGCTAAAGGCAGTTTGACTATTTAAAAATCATTCTTCAAAAAGAAGGATGTTTTGGGTATTCCCATTCCAAATGGACCTTGTGCCGATGATATCAGGTTGTTACTAAAATATGATTTGAATTTTGAAAGCACACATCTGAGCAATGCTGTCTAAATATTTCTTTCTGTAAAAAATTAAATAAAAATACCACGTAGAACTATTGGAATAACAAAAGCAAATGCATCTTATCATAACAAGGCCAAATCATAGAACTTCTATATAATCTGCATACCTGGGACAGGCTGATGTGTACATTCAGAGTGTGCATACCAATATCAACCTAAGAGCTAGCTGATGATCAGAACCTTCCTTAAGTAATATAAAAAGGATGATGCAATCCCCATGACTCAGCAGGGTGAGGGAAGGGGAAAAATGAGAAAAAGAGAGAGAAAATGTGTGAAAGGGGGAGGGAAAGCTCCTTTGCCCTTTAGCTGAAAAAATTGTTATACAGCAACGCACCCATAAGTTACTTGATATAATACAGAAAAACAAAAATCATTGCAGATAAAGCCAATCTGTTTCCTCCTTTAGACCCTTTGGTACAAGAGTACTCAAAGTATATACCCAAAACATTTCTTCTCTTTAAAAGTATCAGTTGCTGAGAAGACAAAGCTGAGAATTGTTCAGCAACCCAGAAGCATAAGTCCTTATTTGTAAGACTGACGGTGGTAAAATGTTGAACTAATAGTGCTGTCAGCTTTTTTGTTCTAATGCCACTCCTGTGTTCACAGATTCGTATCTTGACTAATCTTGCAGACATACCTACAGTGAGGGAAAAAAATATTTGATCCCCTGCTAAATTTGCCCGTTTGCCCTCTGACGAAGAAATGCCCTCTGACTGGTCATTTCTTTGTCAGAAGGCAAACAGGCAAATTTAGCAGGGGATCAAATACTTTTTCCCCTCTCTGTATGTACATCAAATTGTATGATCATTGTATTACATATATTATACCACCGGAATTACAATTGGCAACACAATTTATATGGAAAATTCTATTCCTGGTTGAATTACAAAAAGTTGTTCTTTTAACAAAATACGTATGAACAGAGCAATGTCCACATAGGAAGTTCCCTTTTGGCAAATCCTTCCCATCAATAGTTGTATTCCTCCTAGTGGGGTCTTTTAGTTTACTACTGACCAGCATATCCTTAAGGTTTCTGGATCTTTTGAAAGTGAAGAGAGAGGAAGAGCTACATCTTGGGATACCTGATAGAAGATACCAATGTATTTGTATTATTCGCTTGACTCTAGTGAAGATGCTGTTATACGTTATGGTGATAACCATTCTATCATTATTTTGTTTCTGTACCTTGGGCATTGACAAAGATTATTGGGATGTTTGAAGTTTTATGAAAAGTTTCGGTCAAAATTTTTGATGAATCCCCCCTATCTGCAAATTGATTGATCAAAACTTGGGCTGGTCTGTGGAAATCTGAGTAGTAGTCTGTACTCAGATTTCTACAGACAAGGCCAAGTTTTGATCAATCAATTTGCAGATGGGGGTAGTCATCAAAAATTTTGAAACAAGCTTTTCATAAAGCTTCAAACACCCCAAGATCATCTTTGTTAATGCCCAAAGTAAAGAAACAAAATAATGATAGGATGCTTATCACCTTAACAGATTACTGCATCTACACTAGAGTCAAGAGAATAATACAAAAACACTGGAATCTTATATCAGGTATCCCAAGGTGTAGCTCTTCCCCTCTCTTCACTTTCAAAAGATCCAGAAACCTTAAGGATATGTTGGTTAGTAGTAAACTAAAAGTTTCCACTACTAGGAATACAACTACTGACAGGAAGGATTTGCCAAAAGGGAACTTCCCATGTGCACATTGCTCTGTTTGTACTTATTTTGTTAAAAGAACAAATTTCCATAATTCAACCAGCGACCGAATTTTTCACATCAAGTCTTTTGCGATTGTAATTCCATTGGTACAATATATGTAGTACAATGTGCGTGTGTGATTTGATGTATGTAGGTATGTCTACAAGACCAGTCAAGATGCAAATCTGCGAATGCAGGAGCGGCATTAGAACAAAAAAGCTGACAGCAACGTTAGCTCGACATTTTACCACCTTCGCTCGTGCAGATAAGGACTTCTACTTCTGGGTTGTTGCTTCATATATTCTCAGCAACTGAGACTTTTAAAGAGGAGATAAAAGCTTTGGATATATACTTTGGGTATTCTTTGCACCAAAGGGTCTAAGTGAGCAAACAGATTGGCTTGGTCTGCAATGATTTTTGTTTTTCTGTATTGTTATCTAATAACTTACAGGTACATTGCCGTATAACAATTTTTTCAGCTAAAGGGTGAATGAACTTTCTCTCTCCCCCCCACAAACACACTGTCTTGTTCTCTTATTTTCCCCCCTCACCCTCACCCTGCTGAGTTATGGGGATTACATCATCCTTTTTATCCTACTTAAAGAAGGTTCTGTTCATCAGCACTGTCTCATAGGCTGATTGTGGTGTGCACACTCTGAATGGACATGCCATCCTGTCCCAGGTATGTAGATTATAAGGAAGTTCTATGATTTTGCTTTATTATGATAATATGCATTTGCTTTTGTTATTCCAATAGTTCTACGTGGTATTTTTTATTTAATTTTTTTACAGAAAAAAAATACTTAGACTGCATTCCTCGGATGTGTGCTTTTACGATTCAACACATATTTTAGTAACAATCTGATATCATAGGCGCAAGGTCCATTTGGAATGTGAGTAGCCAAAAACTCCTTCTTTTTGAAGAATCACTTGTTTATAGTCAAACTGCCTTTAACTTATATTTTTATTCTTCATTTTTTCCAGACATCTTTGAATACATACCCAGGCTGATATAAACGTGCTCTATTTGTTAATTGATAATTACATGTGCATAACATGCTTTACTAGACCACTGAAGAAGGCCTGGGGGCCGAAACGCGTTTGGTGTATGCTTTTATCAACCCTGTATTTGTCGCCATAAGAGATTGTTTTTAATATATGCACGAGTGCTTTGTAGTGTGTGTGTGTGTGTGTGTGTGTGTGTGTGTGTGTATCTTTGTTTAATTGAATTTTCTTTCACCCAACCTTTTGGGTACCCAACTTTGTTGTTACGTTGGGTCATTTTTAACCTTCTGTTTTGTCCACTTCCTTCCTCCTTGTCCTGACACCCCACAAGGGCTTCCATGGATGTATCTTGCCCTTTCCACACGTCATTAAAACTCCCTCCTATGGCAAGATATGTGTGTGTATGTAAAACAGCCAGGCCTCTTGAATTCTGAAGTTAGTGCCTTACCTAAAAAAACAGTGAAGTGTCCCTCTGCTGTTACCCAAACAGATTGCCCTTTGCCCTTTACATGGACCTTCTACCTGGTCCAGACCTCTTGACCTCTACATGTTTCTTCTGCCCTCTACCATGTCCAGGCCCATTTCCCGCTACATAGTTCCTCAGCTCGCTATATCACCCAGGCCTCTTGAATGCTAAGTGCCTTTACCCAGTGACACCTTCTAACAACATAACCTGTTCTAAGTCAAATTGGGATTTGTACCTTACTTCTCCATGCCTTCGGAATGCCTATTATGTAGTTTTGTACTGTCTGTTATTCTGCCCTTTTTATTAAAGTGGTTGTATTTTAAAGTGACTAAAGATATGTATATATTTATGAAACTGCCCTATGGTTTCTTGCTAGTACTCTGAACAAATGTGGGGAGGGAGCTGCTCTCGCTCAAATTCTCCCACTTAGAATTTACACACACACACATACAAAAGCACTGAAAATTTTGCACCATTCCATTCCTGCTGTAGCTGATGGTACACATGAGTCAGAAGGCTTCCTTCTGGCCCGTCAAGGCCTGCTTGGGTTGTGCTGACCATCCTGGGCAGAGAATAAGGGAAGAAGAAGAGTGGGCTTTTATATACCAACTTTCTCTACCTTTTAAGGAGTCTCAAACCGGCTTACAATCACCTTCCCTTTCTCTCCCCATAACAGATACCTTGTGTAGGGTTGCCAGGTGTCCGCTGGTGGCGGGCAAACCCCCAGTAATTTGCCCCTCTGTTCACCGACCAGCTGAGGGTCAGTGGACAATCGTGCACGCGAGCGCAGATGGAAATGCCGAATTTGTTCACGGGCTTGGAAACCTCCTGTTGAAGGTGAGGGGGGAACAGGCAACCCTACCCGCTGTGCCTGCGCTTCGAGCGAGCGTACAGTGGGGCTTTGAAGGCTGCAGGCTCCCTTTGCACTTTACAAGCCCGATCGGTGCAAAGGAGGGCTGGGCTGGAGCGTTCCTCCCTGCCCTGCTGTGCACATGCTTCAAGTGAGTGAACAGCAAAGCTTTGAAGGCTCCAGGCTCCCTTTGCACTCTACAAGCCCGATCAGGCTTGAAGAGTGCAAAGGAGGGCTGGACCGTTCTTCCCAGCCCTGCTCTGCATGTACTCCGAGTGAGTGCGCACAGCAAAGCTAGGAAACCGGAAGTGGTGTCGGGAGCGCGCAGGACTCCCTCCACCCTGCCCCGCCCAGTGGAACCTCCCACCAAAGGTAAGTGGGGACCTGGCAACCCTAACCTTGGGAGGTAGGTGGGGCTGAGGGAATTCAGAGAGAACCGTGACTAGACCAAGGTCAACCAGCAGTAGGGTTGCCAGGTCCCACTTAACCACCAGCAGGAGGTTTTTGGGGCAGAGCCTGAGGAGGGCAGGGTTCAGAGAAGGGAGGGACTTCAATGCCAGAGAGTCCAATTGCCAAAGCGACCATTTTCTCCAGGAGAACTGATCTCTATTGCCTGGAGATCAGTTGTAATAGCAGGAGATCTCCAGCTAGTACCTGGAGGGTGGCAACCCTACCCAGCAGACTTCACGTGTTGGAGTAGGCAAACACATTGCAAGGCGCTTGCAACAAGCTGTGCACATGTATCAAGCAGAGCCAAGTGGGGGTTTCCATGCGCGTTCATCGGATGTGGAGACAGTGACCTGAGGGTTTGCTCATGCAGCCTTTTTGACGTTGAACCCCCCAGTGGGTTGTATTTTATAGATAGTCACTTCCTGCCCCCAACCAAGCAAGGCTGTCTATCTCAGCTGCCGATAAGGCAGAATGCTCTCTTCGGCAACCTAAATTCAAGCAAAGGGAAGATGTTTCGATGAGCGTAGCTTACACATAGGGTTGCCAGGTCCCCCCTCGCCTCCGGTAAGAGTGGTAAAAGTCCCATTGCGATGCGGCACTTCCGGGTGTAAGCGCATCACTCCCAGTTGGAGTGGTAAAAGGCCCCTTGCGATGTGTTTGCACCCGGAAATGCCGCATCACAAGTGGCCTTTTCCACTTTGCCTTGACGGGCCAGAAGAAATCCTTCTGACTCATGTGTACCACCAGCTACAGCAGGAATGGGATGGTGCAAAATTTTCAGTTTGAGTGGGAAAGGTCGGGTTGCCAGGTCCCTCTTTGCCATCAGCGGGAGATTTTGGGGGCGGAGCCTGAGGAGGGCGGGGTTTGGGGAGGGGCTTCAATCCCATAGAGTCCAATGGCCAAAGCGGCCATTTTCTCCAGGTGAACTGATCTCTATTGGCAGGAGATCAGCTGTAATAGCGGGAGATCTTCTGCTATTACCTGGAGGTTGGAAAGAAAGATAGACACCACTGTACTAGTATCAAGGAGATTAGGAAATCAGTACATGAGCAAAAAAAGTAACCAAGTGCAAAATGATTTTATCTAAAGGCTACCAAACTAATTACAACTATGTACATAAATAACAAACAAACAGCAACAAGTGAAACCTACAATATAACATCAAAAATCACCATACAAGGTGAAAATGTTCAAGAGAAATAGTCTCAGAAAGTCTCTGGTGGAGTATATAAGTAGTTGTCAAGCTGTGTTTCTTATGTTCTTATATAGAAGAAGCGAAGTTCCCAATGAGGATACGGCCATTTCAAATTCTTAAATATTAATTCTTCATCAGTCCTTCAATCGATATTCTTCTTCTTACATATTCATAAAGTGTAGGTTTACATACTGCTTCCCTCGAAGGGTAAGAAATACAAAGTGTATCTTTAACCCATTTCTCCCTGAATCCCAGTGGTCCATTTCTTTCCCTCTTTTTAGGCACTTGGAGTCAGTTTCCAATCAATTTAGTTTTGATCAAAGATCTTCAGATAGGGTGGCCAGCTCCAGATCAGGAAACACCTGGAGATTTTGGGGATGGAGCCTGAGGAGGGCAGGGTTTGTGGAGAGGGGGGACTTCAGTGAGGCATAATTTCATTGAGTTCACCTACAGCAGCCATTTGCTCCAGGTGAACTGATCTCTTGCCTGGAGATCAGTTATAATAGCAGGAGATCTCCAGCCACCACTTGGAGATTGGCAACCCTATCTCTAGATGACAGAGGTCAGTTCAACTGGAGAAAATGGCTGCTGTGGAAGGTGGACTCTATGGCATTATACTCCACTGAAGTCCCTCCCCTCCCCAAACCCCGCCTCCTCAGGCCCCACTTCTAAAATCTCCAGGTATTTCCCAAACTGAAGCTGGCAACCTTAAGGTATTTCTCAACCCAGAGCAGACAATCCTAAAGCCGGCATATCTACTCTGTCCTTAAAGCAATAGTACCAATGTACCACATACTCAGGCATGCATAGGACTCCCAGTTTACTTCAGTGGAACATAGGGCTGCCAGGTCCCTCTTCGCCACCGGTGGGAGGTGTTTGGGGTGGAGCCTGATGAGGGTGGGGTTTGGGGAGGGGAGGGGCTTCAATCGCCAAGGGGCCCTTTTCTCCAGGTGATCTGATCTCTATCGGCTGGAGATCAGTTGTGATAGCAAGAGGTCTCCAGCCACCACCAGGAGGTTGGCAGCCCTAGTGGAACAGGCAGATCTATACTTGCTACTTTCTTTAGAAGTGTCCATTTGTGGAAAACGATGGGGAAGCCCTAATGCTTTTCTGAGTTCTTTTAGCCATCAAGGACTCCAAGTAACAGCTTCTCAACCTCCCTGCCCCATCGATTAAATGGAAACTGCAGAGATCTATTTCTCCTGTCCCTCATGAAGTTGAACGACATCAGGAATGTCATTATGTGCCCTGAACCGATGAAGCAGCGACAACATATAAATCTCCAGCAATAAAAGCAAAGCCCTCCAGCTTCGATGTAATGAATTCATGTCTCTCTCTCTGGGCCTTAACAATTTACTCTTGGCTGAATTCTGTCAGGCAGCAGCTCATGAGCAAACATCCCCTCTGCTCACCCTGGGCTTTAAAAAAGCAGTTAAAATCCTCCCCAGACCTATATAAATGATGATGATTAAGCAGAGTTGCATTGATTCTTTGTTGTTGCTCCGCATATTTAATTTAATCATAGGAAGGAACAAAAAGCTATGCAGGGTATTTGTTCACTGGCTTCAGAGATTTTCCTTGCAAGTACATTTTTTGAGTGCAATCACAAGGTCTAGAAACTTGGCCGTTTTTGTATTTTAAGTGAATACTGGAGTTCTTAGGATGCTGAATTCTTGTCCCGGGTGCCAAGTTCCATGCTTTCTGTGCATTGTGAAATACAAACAAACATTGTGACACACGCAGTGGTACACCACCAGTGTTAATGCACCAGTCCGGTAAGGAAGCAAAACCAACTCCTCTTGCCCTGTTGCCCATTGTTCTGTTGGTCTTCGCCTCAATACAGCCAATTTTGGTTATTGCGGGGTTCTCATGCTGGAAAATGGTACAGGAGGGGCAGAAAGAGAAGCTCAGCAAAAGCTCAGAATTTCACTCTATAGATGCTGAAAGGCAGGAGGGGACAGATGTTCCGAAAGGGTTGCATTTGTATTCCATTGAATATTGTGCAGAGGAAAATGCAAAAATGTCATTTGCACCAGCCGTGCTTCCGAATGAACATTGCTGGGATAGGTAGTAGAATTGCCAGCTCCAGGCTGGGAAATTCCTGGAGATTTTCGGGGTGGAGCCTAAGGAGGGCACGGTTTGGAGAGGGGAGGGACTTCAATGCCATAGAGTCCAATTGCCAAAGCAGCCATTTTCTCCAGGAGAACTGATTTCTATCGCCGGGAGATAGTTGTAATAGCAGGAGATCTCCAGCCACCACCTGGTGGATGGCCACCCTACTAGGTGGGCTTCTCAGAGTTAGCTTTTTTTTTTTTTTTCCGCCGGCCATGAAGAACTCTGCGCTGCTCAAAAGCTTGCACATGCCTGTGATGAAGCATACCCTGTTCTGTTGTAACCTGCTCACTTCTGCATGTAGAGCTCTCAACTCTGGGTTGGGAAATTCTTAGAAATTTTGGGGGTGGAGCCTGGGGAAGGGATGGTTTGAGGAAGGAGGAACCTCAGCGGGGCATAATGTCATAGAATCCACCCTCCAAAGCTGTTCCTTTCCCCAGGGGGACTGATCTCAGTAGTCTGGAGATTAGTTGTAATTCCAGGAGATCTCGAGGTCCCACCTGGAGATTGGCAACACTTTTCTGCAGGCCTGATGCCCTGACAAGTCTATCACAAGTTAGGAAGACATAATGCAAATCATCATTACTTGGAGCATTATTTCTGTGCTCGCTAGCATATGTTCCCCGCTCTCCTTTGCCAAACTGGCCAAAACTTTCGATCTCATCTTCAGTCAGCGCCACGCTTCCTCATTACCAACTCTCCAGGCTTCTAGCTTTTAAATCAAGGTTCCAAGTTGACCTTGGCAACTCAATAGAGGAGGGAGGACTCTTCCCCCATGGAAGAGAATACCCAATGGGGCTTTCAAACATGCCACCTGTCATGTAACAGCCTCCAGGTGCCCCCCCCCCCAAGTATCAGCTGCTTAGAATATTTTTTACAAGCGGTGCCAAACAAGAATGCTTTGTAGCCTGCAAGGCCTCTCCTGGGGACACCGCGAACATCGGCTTGAATGCAGAAGATGGCCAATTTACAAATCAAATCTGCCTTCTAGCCCTTGTAGGGCAAACTTTTACATTTGAATTAGAGGGATGGGGGATGGAAAGCAAGCAAGCAAGCAAGCAAGCAAGCAAGCAAGCAAGCAAGCAAGCAAGAAAGAAAGAAAGAAAGAAAGAAAGAAAGAAAAAAAGAAAGAAAGAAAGAAAGAAAGAAAGAAAGAAAGAAAGAAAGAAAGACTTTTCCAGCGTCACCCATTCAAATAGCCTCATTGTTTTGCTTGAAATACATATGCTCCCATTGTCTTAATGTGTTCAGAAATGCCTCCTCAATAAGGCAACATCTTCCCACAGCAAATGCATGCTTTTCCATCCCATATTGATCCAAGATAAGAACCCCCCCCCCCAGAGTAGTGCTTGGCAAACACCAGTTTTGAAATTTTTAGGATGGGGTCCTGCTAGGGTTGCCAACTATGGGTAGGGAAATTCCTGGAGATGTGAGGGGTGGAGGCTGGGGAAGACAGGGTTTGGGGAGAGGAGGTGAGCTCAGCTGGGTATAATGCCATATTGAAGGCACACACTGAAGGCACACACAGCCACCTAAGTAGCAAGTCTCAACACCAAAATCTGAAGCAGATTTTTTTTTACTGTGACTTTTAAAATGTTGAGGCAGTGGCTGATGGATGGCAGGAGGTGGTATCTGTGAGAAAGCAATCTAATTGAATAAGAACACAATATAATCATGCAAATCTCACATAACTGAGTTGACTTGGATGCATCTGACCAGCTCATTGATGATGAGCTCCCTGCTTGTGACTGGTGAGCAGAACATGAGCCAAGCTGGCAGGTGATCGAACCTAACTGCTGATAAAAAGATGTACAACACCATGTTTATTTTTGGAATTTTTATTTGGACCAAAGCAACTACCTTCAATCTTCCTCAGTATTGAAAAGGAGAACAGACACTGCTACTAATCAGGTTGCTAGATGATGGTTATATCCTAATAACTGCAAGCCTTTTACTTGTTTGTGTTGACAAAGTAGTTTACCTCAAGATCCTGTAATATGTCTCTGATGACTACAGTTTCCAGGATACATTAAAGAGAAGAACTGCAGAAACTGGGGGGAAAGAAGGAAAGAGAGGGACTGTTGTAAACTAGCCAAGCCTGTGTCCTCTTTGTTCGAAACAACTCTCCAAAGCATCCATTTTCTCCAGGGGAATATTGATCTTTGTAGCCTGGAGATCAGTTGTGATTCCAGGAGGGTTGCCACTCTTGCTTCTGCATTGGTCAGCTGTGACAATAGGTAGGGTTGCCAATCTCCAGGCAAGGCCTCCAAGAATTACAACTCACTTCCAGACTACAGAGATCAGATCCCCTGGAGGAAATGGCTGCTTTGGCGGGTGGAATCTATGGCATTTCAGACCGCACTGAGCTAGGGTTGCCAGCTCCAAGTTGGAGCCTGAGGAGGGAGGGATTTGGAGAAGGGAGGGACTTCAATGCCATAGAGTCCAATTGTCAAAGCGGCCATTTTCACCAGGTGAACTGATCTCTATCGGCTGGAGATCAGTTGTAATAGCAGGAGATCGCCAGCCACCACCTGGAGGTTGGCAACCCTACACTGAGCTCACCTCCCTTCCTCAAACCCAGGCCTTCCCCAGGCTCCAACATCTCCAGGAATTTCCCAACCCAGAGTTGGCAGCCTTAGACAATAGGTGTTGTAATGGTAACCGTACAGCAAAAATAAGGAACTGTTTATTTACAAAAGCGATCTGGGAGCTATCAGGACAAAATGGAACACTGTGCAAACAATGATAAAAAGACTTCTCTTTTTCCAGAATGTCTTTTTAAAAATATTTTTTATTAGATATATATAAAATATATACCCCGTGGCGCAGAGTGGTAACCTGCAGTACTGCAGTCCAAGCTCTGCTCACCTGAGTTCAGTTTCAGGTAGCCGGCTCAAGGTTGACTCAGCCTTCCATCCTTCCGAGGTTGGTAAAATGAGTACCCAGCTTGCTGGGGGTAAAGGGAAGATGACTGGGGAAGGAACTGGCAAACCACCCCGCAAACATAGTCTGCCTAGTAAACGTTGGAATGTGACGTCTCCCCATGGGTCAGGAATGACCCAGTGCTTGCACAGGGGACCTTTACCTTTACCTTTTTATTAAATATAATATAGAAAAGTGAGAGTACAGAAAAACAGATTTTAAAAGTCTGATCTTTCAGTCATTACAATCTTTATATCGAAACAGGAACTATGATATGGATCAAAAAGCAAGAGATTACTGACAATATTCTTCTTTGCAATACACAGCACAACATTTCATATTAATGAAAACACTGATAGTTCACCAATAATCATAACAGTCTTTTTGCAAAACATAGATTTTCTATATACTTATAAAATGCCGTTTTAAAATAAAACATTATTATAGAACACAGGGGAGCTTTACCTTTACCTTTATAGAACCATATTATTAAATCAGATTATTGAATCAAATATAACATATAATATATAAAACGATTTATATCATTACTCGTTTTATATTTCTGAGATTCCTCCCCCCACCCCGCCCACAATCTCCTTTTTTAAAGGCCTAGCTCCTGCTGTATCCCTTATGCATAAACAGCAACTGGCTGCAGCTCTCTCTTGCTGATCCACAGTGCGGCAAAACTGACCCAGAACTGCCGGAAAGCTTGCAATGCAATCCAACAAAAAAAAATTTTCCCAATCCACCATCCACAAATACAAGTAATTCACTCGGAACATGCATCGTCGTATAAACCCAAGACTTTCTCATGCACAGTTTATGGGTCTTTTTTCTGTCTTCCACTTAAGCAGTGCACATTCCCACAGGTCTAGCCACAGCAATTGCCACACGCTCTGAAGCTCCAAAAATATACTTTGCAAAATAAAGCTACTCAGTTGAGGTCTGTGAAATACAAGGGGTTTATGAGTTGGCTGTGCGCTTACTGTAAATGGGCCGATCGCTATGTTGTTGGCTAAAGTGACACCTCATTGGAGTCTTTGCCAGAAGAATTGATTGATCTACCCCCTAGCCTAGGGCTGGCTTCCACGCGGACAGCTCAACCCACACAATAGGGCCAGCCACCAAATGTTTTAAGCCAGTCCTCATTCTGTGAGTCTTTTATCCGTCGAGTGGACCCAGAAATATTACAACCTGGAAATCTTTTAGGGAGCATTACCTGACCTGCTGTGGCCTATGCGTGAAAAGAAGTGTGGCTTGTGGGTGTGGCTGTCTTCCTGGCAGCTCCTTCCCTGTATGGACACAGGTTAGTAGAATCCCTCATCTCTCGTCCCTCAGTAGGGTTGCCAACCTCCAGGTACCAGCTGGAGATCTCCTGCTATTACCACTGATCTCCAGCCAATAGAGATCAGTTCCCATGGAGAAAATGGCCACTTTGGCCATTGGACTCTATGGCATTGAAGTCCTTCCCCTCCCCAAACCCCGCTTTCCTCAGGCTCCACCTCAAAAACCTCCCGCCAGTGGCAAAGAGGGACCTGGCAACCCTATCCCTTAGTCGTGCCCGTCAAAGCCCTTTGACAGGCTCTGCTTAGACAGACATCCCCTTAACTCAGTTTTTCATTATCCCCAGTAGGGCTGGCATCAGCAGCATACCATGAGGTGGGGTAGCTGCCGAGACCCAGGTCCTCTGGAGGGGCTTGCTGCCACCTTTCCCCACCCGCTCGCCTTCCCCTGCTGCCTATCTGCTTGCTTGTGAGCCCTCCTGAACGCCTCTCGGCAGGCACTGCCCCGGACTCCTGGGGAAAGGGCTTGGGGCGGTGAATGGAAGGGATACGCCCAGCAGCAGTGCTCCCAGCTGCCCATGCTGCCCCATACCTTTGGGGAAGGGTGTATGAGCACTGGGAGGGCTGACAAATGAACAATTGGGGGGGGGGGAAGGAGACCCAGGTGGGCGGTGAGGGAGAACACAGGCAGGTGGGAAGGGAAGTGCGAGTGTGGAGGCAGTGGAATACTTCCTTTTATCTGTTTTGAATCTCTCACCTTCCAGCTTCAGCAGATCACCCTGTGTTCAGGGCTGTGTAGCTTGGAAAGAAGACAGTTAAGGGGAGACATGATAGAGGTCTATAAAATTATGCATGGTATGGAGAGAGTGGACAGGGAGATGCTTTTCTCCCTCTCTCATAATACCGGAACGCTAGGTCATCTGCTGAAGCTGAAGAGTGAGAGATTCAAAACAGATAAAAGGAAATATTTCTTCACACAACGCATAGTTAAATGGCGGAACTCCCTGCCCCAGGATGTGGTGATACCCCGATTATCTCTACCTTTAAGGAGACTCAAACCAGCTTACAATTGCCTTCCCTTCCTCTCCTCGTGACAACCTTGTGAGGTAGGTGGGGCTCAGAGAGTTCGGAGAGAACTGTGACTAGTCCAAGGTCACCCAGCAGGCTTCACATGGAGGAGGAATGGGGAATCAAACCCGCTTCACCAGATTAGAGTCCTCCGTTCTTAACCACTGCACCACGCTTAACCACTCCACCACACTGGTGTTCTTACACTGGCTACGTGTTGACCTCTTGCTCTGAATTTTGATATAGTTTGGCTCTTGAATTGCAAAAGGTTGCAGCCCCCTGCGGTAGCACATCAGAACAGTTCGGAGAGAGACGCCAAGCGAGACCAGGACTGAACGTCAGGGCGTTGCTGACCAACGCAGCCAACACAGAAACTGACTCCTCGGAATCCGTCAGTGTCGGCATCCTGCAGAGTTGTGGATTGAAGTGCCCCATGTGCTCCTCTTGCTAGCTGAAGCGACAGCAGGTTCAAAGCATCACAGCTCATCACAGGCACACAGATTTTCTCTCTCTCTCGCTGAATGCTGGTGGGCTTCCTCCGATCCACTAGCTAATATCCTCAGCCCACACAGATGCTACCCAGCACGTCTTTCTTCTTTTGTCTGCATTGCTTTCTGGGAACGATACCCACCCTGCTGGCATTCTCGACCAAAGAGACCATGATGATGATGCTTGCAATAATCTCACGCAGCGTTGGGGCAATTTTGAAGCTGCACTCGATGCATGGAAGACTCATAGCTTTTCGGGGGGGGGTTTCCCCCCAGGTGGATCTGCATAAATATGAGGCCCAAAACAAACAGATGTGTTTCACCGCTGGGACCACAGCCTCCTAGAACTCAGAAACTATCCTCTAGCTGTAACTAATAAAGGCAAGAAAAGCAATGATATTCATCATGCTTGTTTCTTGGCCTTGTGGCTCTAGACTATGGCTGCATTCAGATGGCAAATTTAAGAACATAACAAAAGCCCTGCCGGATCAGACCAAGGCCTATCAAGTCTGTTCACACAGTGGCCGACCAGGTGCTTCTAGGAAGCCCACAAAGAAGACAACTGCAGCAGCACCTAACTTAACACCACTGTTATCTTTAAAATGTACACACATACACGTCTTGCTATCAGGCGGGTGTGCATTGTACCTTCATTCTCTCCCCTACCCCCTTCTTGCACAGTCTCCAAAGATATGTCCAGCTAGCTGCAATGTACAAAGTAGGGTTGCCAGCTGTACAGATGGAGTCTGGGGATCTCCAGTAATTACAATTGTCATCCAGATTCCAGAGTTCAGTTCCCTTGGAGAAAATGGCTTCTTTGGAGGGTGACTCTGTGGCATCACACCTCTACTCACCCTCCAAACCCTGCCCTCCCCAGGCTTCTCCCCCAGATCTTCAGGAATTGACAACTCTGGTACAAAGACATGCACATGGGGTAACTATAGTTAGTGGTACATAGGAGGAAACTGACTCAGGTTACTCTGCGTATTTTACAACTGTACTTCACAGACTGCTTCCAGATGGATGTTTTTCTCCACTCTGGTTTCAAAACAGGAGTGTAACTTTTTAGGTAGTATCCACATGAGGTTGCCTCTAATCATCCCCTGCCCAAGTTTTCCCCATACTTGGTACGCTGTCTTTCAAACCTGCTTTGCTGCATTTGTTTTGGAAAGAGCGTCGTCCACATTGGGTTGGATCCAGGCTAAAATTTCCAAAAGCATAGTGAAACTTTCCTGGCCCTCCCCTCCCACTGCAGTCCATTGATCTCTACAAAACATTGCTCCCACTGTCTGGACTGAAAGACTACATTTTCCAAGGATTCAACAGCATCAATGCAGTTTTCCTTCTGTCATCCCCTGGTGGCTGCCATTTTCCTCCCACAGTACTGGAAGGTTTTTGGAGGGTTTTTTAAATCAGTAATAGCTGTAATGCTATAATGCTGTAGCAGTTGCAACTTTAAAAAAAGCCCGCTAACTTTTTAAAAAAGTAACTGCTATAGTGATGTAATGTATAGTGCTATAATGTTATAGTGCTGTAACAGTTACAACTTTTAAAAAAGCAGTTACAACTTTTAAAAAAGTAATTGCTATAATGCTATAATGATGTAATGTACAACACTATAGTGCTGTAGCAGTTACAACGTTTTTAAAAGCCCTCCAGTGTAGCATGTAAACATGCAGGGGAAATGGCAGCTGATGGAGGGAAGCATGCAGAAAACTCCCCGTGTGGATTCTCAGTTGCCAGTGTGAATGCATCTGCATTTGTAGGGACAATGAAGGGAAAATGGAGAATCCTTGTCATGTGGATGAAGCCACACAAGTAGAGTCGGTTGTTCGTACCCCACATTCATTCCTGTGATTCCTTTTTAGATTTGGAATGTTTAATCTAAAGATGTTAATTTTTCTAAACTGGTTCAGTAAACGTTAAAATCTATCCCTGGTCTTTAACCTCTAATGCTAGTCCTGAACCTAAGGAGAAGTGAGCTAAAGGCCATGGTACCAAATTTGAGCTTCCATGTAGCCCCATCCCATTAATATGCTCTCAGGTCTTGTGTATAGGTCACTGTTGGATTGTACTCGATCTCCCTGACTGTTACTGCCAGCAACAGGAAACCAAGATAAGCTGAAATATCCTGTATCATTGTAACAGCTGGAAGTGCCAAGGCGCTGATGAGATGGCCAGATGGATAGATGCCAAGCAGCATAGGCAATAAACAAAAGCCGTAGCTACTGGGAGGAAACAGTAAAATGTGAATAATCCACAGGGCAGAAACCAGGGATGGCACAAAGCTATCATTCAGGTCTCGAAAGGACCACTGAGTTCCCAAGCTTTCGTATAATGGCAGGTATCTCACCCCTGCAAAACCTTCACTGCCTTGGAAATATGGTAGAAGTGACTAACATGATTGGTGGATGCCCAATGACTTCTCTCCATTCTCTCATTCCATTCCCCCCCTCTCCAGTGTGGGTTAGTGGTTATGCCAGAGAGGCTGTGGCTCAGTGGTAGAACATCTGCTTGGCATGCAGAAGGTATCAGCTTCAATCCCTGGTAAAGGGACTAGGCAAGTAGGTGATGTGAAAGACCTCTACCTGAGACCCTGGAGAGCCACTGCCGGTCTAAGTAGACAATACTGACTTTGATGGACCAAGGGTCTGATTCAGTAGAAGGCAGCTGCATGTGTTCATGCTGGCAACTGGAAGTGTCTGTTTGCTTCCACCTGTGCGCTGTTTCTTCTGAATTTGCAAACAAAGTAATGTATTGCTTTGCAAAGTTCTTAGCACCTGCCCCACCCTTGCTCTCATCAGCTGTTTGTCGGGGCTGGGAGCTTTGTGCGTGGGCGGCAAGCTCTGCCCAGAGATGCACATTAAGGGTGGGGGGGACCCCTTTCGGGGCCCATATCTCAGCCCCCCCTGACCCAATCTTTACAAAACTTGGGGGGTCTGGCAAGAAGGGTCCATTGAAGCTCCTCTGAAAGTTTGGGACCTCTACCCCCAAAAATGCCCCCCAGAGCCGCAGAAAGGCGTGGTTGTGTTTTTAATGGCTTTATTCGGCCGAATTTTTTTCCCGAACTTTGAATTCCCGCCGAATTGCACGGACCGAAGCGGGGGAGTTCGGACTTCGGCATATCCTGAATCTAAACGAGCTGAATTCAGCCGAATCCGAACTATACCGAATTTTTTTTAATTCAACAGCCCTAACAGGCTCTCCTTTCCTGTAAAAGCCCAAAGTCTCACTCACAGTGAAAGAGAAAGAGATAACACATTTTGTTTTCCAGCCTGGTTTTTTGTTTAGCCTCTTCGTTTAGTGGTTACTTATTTCAGCAGCAGCTGCTGTCCTGCTGAACGATTCCAAGAACTGCTGGATTGCTTCAGCAATTTATAGATTTGTAGCTTTACAGCTTTATAGATTTTCCAACATGGCTGCCCCTGGGTATGAGATAGAGGAACTTTACTATTGGGATGGACACCAGTCCAGTCTGGAGGGTTAGAGTTGAGCCAAGGAGAGGCTTACAGTATCTGAGATTCTCACTCCATGAAGGGAATCATGCCTCTGTACCAGAGGACTGGAGACTGGCCAATGTAACACCCATTTATTAAAAAGTTTCCAGGGGGGACCCAGGAAATTACAGGCCAGTTAGCTTTACATCTTTCCAAGTAAATTGATGGAAAGCATGATTAAAGATAGAATTGTCAAGCATATAGAAGGACAAGGCCTGCTGAGCAAAACCCAACATGGCTTCTGTAAATGTAGGTCCTATCTCAATATCCTATTAGTTTTTTGAAAGTATCAATAAGCACGTGGACAGGAATGAACCTGTGGATATTGTGTATTTGGATTTCCAAAAGGCTTTTGACAAAGTCCCCCACCAAAGACTGCTAAGCAAACTTCATAGTCATGGGATAACAGGACAAGTCCTCTTATGGATTGAGAGCTGGCTGAAAAAATAGGAAGCAAAGAGTAGGAATCAATGGTCAGTTCTCACAATGGTGGGATGTGAGCAGAGGGGTCCCTCAAGGATCTGTGCTGGGACTGGTGCTTTTCAACCTGTTCATCAATGACCTGGAGTTTGGGTTGAACAGCAAAGTAGCCAAGTTTGTAGATGAGATCAAATTATTTAGGATGGTTTTTTTAAAAAAGCAGAATGTGAAGAGGTCCAAAAGGATCTCATCAAACTGGAGAAATGTACATTGAAATCACAAATGAGGTTCAATGTGAGCAAGGGCTATTTCACTTGGAAATAAGGTGATTAAGCGGTCTATAAAATTATGCATGGTATGGATAGAGTGGACAAAGAGAAGCTTTTATCCCTCTCTCATAATACTAGAACACAGGGTCATCTGCTGAAGCTAGAGAGATTCAAAACTGATAAAAGGAAGTATTTCTTCACACATAGTGTAATTAAATTGTGGAACCCCCTGCCCCAGGATGTGGTGATGGTTGCCAACTTTGAAGGCTTTAAGAGGGGAGTGGACATGTTCATGGAGGAGAGGGGTATTCATGGCTACTAGTTAAAATGGATACTAGTCATGATGCATACCTATTCTCTTCAGGATCAGAGGAGCATGCTGAATATACTAGGTGATGTGGAACACAGGCAGGATGCTGTTGCAGATGTCTTGTTTGTGGACTTCCTAGAGCCGTGTTGGCGAACCTATGGCACGCGTGCCACAAGCGGCACGCCGAGCCCTTTCTATGGGCACGCATGGAGCCGCCGGCCCCCGCGCCCGGCCCCCGCCCCCTCCTCGCGGCCTCGACGCCATCTGCCTCCGTTGCCCCGCTCCACCTTAGCAGCAGCAGCACCACCACCGCCCCACCCAGGCGTCGCTCCAGACCCGCCGCTGCCCGCTCATGCTTGGCCCCAAGGGCTGCCCTGCCGGCCGCACCGCTACACCCGCTGAGTCACCCCCGCCCCCTCCTCTGCCCCCTTGGCTGCCCGTCCCCCTCCTCCGCCCCTCCTTGCGGCCTTGGCACAAGTTTCCGCCGCGCCGCAGCCAACTTTGTCGAGGGGCGGGGGCGACTCGGCGGGCGTAGCTGGGCGGCGGCGCTGCTGCTGAGGCAGAGCTGGGCGGCAGGAGGCTTGCGGGAGGCTTGCGGCGGGCGGCTCTTTTGCTTGGACTTGCCACTGAGATGCACATTTCCCCCATCCAGATTCTTAAAACTGCATGGGGGGGTTATTGTTCATTTGTGAAAGAGAGGCTTTGCCTTGGACTTGCCACTGAGATGCACATTTCCCCCATCCAGATTCTCAAAACTGCATGGGGGGGTTGTCTATTTGTGAATGGGAGGTTTAGCCTTGGACTTGCCACTCAGATGCACATTTCCCCCATCCAGATTCTCAAAACTGCATGGGGGGGTTATTGTCCATTTGTGAAAGAGAGGTTTTGCCTTGGACTTGCCGCTGAGATGCACATTTCCCCCATCCAGATTCTCAAAACTGCATGGGGGGTTATTGTCCATTTGTGAAAGAGAGGCTTTGCCTTGGACTTGCCACTCAGATGCACATTTCTCCCATCCAGATTCTCAAAACTGCATGGGGGGGGGGTTGTTGTCTATTTGTGAATGGGAGGTTTAACCTTGGACTTGCCACTCAGATGCACATTTCCCCCATCCAGATTCTCAAAACTGCATGGGGGGGGGGGTTATTGTCCATTTGTGAAAGAGAGGTTTTGCCTTGGACTTGCCACTGAGATGCACATTTCCCCCATCCAGATTCTCAAAACTGCATGGGGGGGGGGGGTTTGTTGTCTATTTGTGAATGGGAGGTTTAGCCTTGGACTTGCCACTCAGATGCACATTTCCCCCATCCAGATTCTCAAAACTGCATTGGGGGGGTTGTTGTCCATTTGTGAATGGGAGGTTTTGCCTTGGACTTGCCACTCAGATGCACAACTCAACAATAAGCCCCCCTGCAGAGTTTTGAGAATGCAGATGGGGAAAATGGTGTTTGTCAGTCATTGCCATGATTTAATTTTATGGATGACAAAGGATAGTAAAGTTGTGAAAATGAAATCCTTAAAGTGTGGAAATCTCTGCCAAATAATTTTAAATCAATGAAAGCACTTGGGATTGCTTTCCTTACTTTGTTTGGATCATTTTATGCTTGTGAGCATAAGATGTTAACGTATGAGTTGTTTTTTCTAAACTAAAACCTCAGTATTCAGGTTAAATTGCCATGTTGGCACTTTACGATGAATAAGTGGGTTTTGGGTTGCAGTTTGGGCACTCGGTCTCTAAAAGGTTCGCCATCACTGTCCTAGAGGTACCTGGTTGGCCACTGTCTGAACAGACTGCTGGACTTGATGGGCCTTGGTCTGATCCAGCATGGCTTTTCTTATGTTCTTAATCAGAGGAGTTAGATGTAGAGGAACGTTAAAAAGGGGGCTGTGGGTTAGGGTCAGGGTCCCCCATTCCCAGTCCCCCCTTCCCTGGCCCCCTTCCCTGGCCCCCCTTACCAGTCTCCCCCTACCTGGCCCCCCTAGGAAAGGTGAGGGTGAGGGTTAGAAATAGCCAAATCTGACGTTTGAGCATCAAAAAATACAAAAAATCATAATGAATCCATGGGCTCTAGGGTTGCCAGCTATTTGAAAGGCTGTCACTTAGAGGAGGGCAGGGAGCTGTTCCAGTTGGCAGCAGAGGATAGGACTCACAATAATGGATTTAAATTATGGGTGGAAAGGTATCAGTTGGACATTAGGGGGGAGGAATTACAGTAAAAGTAGTTCAGCAGTGGAAGCGGCTGCCTAGTGTAGCCTAACGGGTTGCCAATCTCCTGGACTGGTCATGGCAACCCCGGCAGATGTGTGCAGCAGCCTCTCCAGACCAAGTGGCAAGCCTGTGCCACCATGGAAAGGACTTCTCTTCATCCCTCGAAACCAGCAGTCAAAGAGCAGCAGCCAAAGTAGTCCCTCCAGCAAACCAGAGGGCAACCATGTTCCTGTGTATCCTGCTCTAGTGAAAGCCATGTTCCTGTATAGGCTCTATTCCAGCTGCAGCCATGTCAAGAGAAGCAGAATGTCAGGAAATCAGTGTCAAGCACACACCCCTTGCAACATCCACCGCTTAATGGATCATCAGCAGCCATCCAGATATCCTGATGACTCATTCCTCCACCTCAGCAGCAGCGACCCCAGGACGTTTGAACAGATCGCTCCCATTGTTCCTGAATGCTAATCTCGTCAGCAGAGAAGTTCCAGTTGCAAAAGCCATTGGAATTATAATAGATTTCCAAATTCTCACTACCCCACAGCTTAATCCTTTGTCACCTGGGAACCTAGGAGGGGTAAAACCCCTCTCCCCGCCCCCAGAAAAACAGTATAACTGGGGTGCTCTGAGCCCATTTACTCTCTCTCTCCCTTGGGCCTTCCCCTCCATACTGCCTGGCACTCTGCCAGAGGGGGTGTTCATGCTTGGACACCTAGCCCCCCCCTTGTCCCCTTTTTATCCCCCAAAGCTGCATGGAATTCAGGACGGACAACTAATCTGCAAGAGAGGTGCAGTATATTTCCTCTGCCTGCCACATGGCAAAAGTCTCTATTCCTCTCTTTGATTCCTAGACTCTGTATGTTGTGTGACGTGTATGTGTAGTTTCGTATGTGTGTGTGAACATATAATCTGAGTAAATTACTTTTAACCTAATTCCCTTGCTTCTGCCTCTTTACTGGTCATGGTATGGACTCTGGTAGATAAAGGTTGCATCCCAGCTCAAGTTATGCCCATTGCCGGTTATTGAGTCGCTAATTTCCCCATATAACAATTCATAACCGGGCATTTTGGCTAACAGATTATTGGTGGAGATAGCGGGGCAACCCTGTGAGCATTTCAGGCACACAGACGTAGGAGAAAGTCCATGACCTTGTAAATTTGGCAAGGAAGCGTGTGTGTGTATGTGTGTGTGGCTCTAGAGAGCACTATTTTGTGGGTTGGCTTTTCCCCCCTTCATCTCTGCCCACCACTCGTCTCAGCCGCCCGCCGGGCCACCTTCCCGGCAATGCCAGGGAGACGGGTGTGTGTCGCCCTGGGAACCGCATCTCTTTCTTGAGATTCCCCATTTTGAATGGCTATCTGGGATGGGTTACTGCAGAGTAGGTTTTGCATGTAGACATTCTGCACCTACACGTTGGCAAATATAATATCCCCTTCCTGGAAGATCGCTCGATAGGAAAAACCTCCCCCCCCCCATTTTGCTAGGGTTAAAATACCTGCCCCCAGTTTCTTTTAAGCGGCCAGGAGAGCCCAGATTCTAAACAGCACAGAATCTGCCCAGTGGAAGCCTGCTTAGTAAATAAAGCAGGAGTCCATTTCAAACTGGCCAGGAGAGCCAGGAGAGCAGTTTGAATTGTCAGGGACCCTTAGCTGAAGGAGATAGGCAAGGCTACCCCTTTTAAACTGCCAGAGAGCCTGAGTAGTTATTCTGTTTTGTGCTGGCTAGGTGCCAAGGAAATAGTCTCTAGGGCTGAGCCAAGGATATAACTCAGAACCCCCTTGCAGAGACTTTGCAGAAAAGGCTAAGCAAAGGACATAGCTTATGCCCCCCCCAACTAAAATAGGCTTGCCCGACACAGGTAGGAATCCTGGTGGGTGGCAAGATTTTCCAGAGAGTGAGTAAAGCAAACTTTCCCAGAAACGTGAGGGGTCAGGCGACCTAGACTGCCTGCGCTCACCGCCCCAACTTCCCCAGAAACGTGAGGGGTCAGGCGACCTAGACTGCCTGCACTCACCGCCCCAACTTCCCCAAAGACGTGAGGGGTCAGGCGACCTAGACTGCCTGCGCTCACTGACTCAGAAAGGGAAATTAAATAGCAGACGGACAGGAGAGTCCTGACTGCAGCCGAGGACAGGAGAAGCGAGTCACCTGATTCCCCCCCCCCTCTTCTTGGAAAGTGACGGGTATAGCCGGCGAGCGAGGGCTCAGCTTTCCAGAAGGTGCATTTTTGAAATTAAGCCCCACCAAGGGTTAGGAGGAAAGGATTAAACTGCCTGAAACTCTCCGCCTGGAGTAGAGCTCCTTAAGGGTAAAGCCAGGAGAGACTTAGGTTTTTTACGCCATTTCCGCCCGGGGAGCATTTTTTTTAAGCCCCACCAAGGGTTAGGAGGAAGGGACTGAACTGTTTTTGAACCATCTCCACCCGGAGTAGAGCTCCTAAAGGGTGAAGAAAGGAGAGGATTGAACTTTTCACGCCACTTCCGCCCGAGGAAGAAAGTAACTAGTGAACAAGATGTTCAAACAGCAGAGTAGCCTCCCACGTGTGGCAAGGTGGCTTGCTAAGAAGGGTGATTGTCCGTGGGAAGAAAGTAGCTTTTGCACCGAGAACCCAATTGCAACCTTGCATAACGCGATCAATGCCTTCTGCGAGAAGGACAAGCCATCCTCTTCACAGAAAGATAAATATATAGCTTGGGGACTGTACACAGCCCTCCAAGACTGCATATCCATGTTAAATGAAACCAGGAAGGTTTTTGCCCAAGTACAACAAAAGGATGTCCTCTTGCAGAAAAAAGAAGATAAAATCCAGAGATTAGCCACTGAGAACCAAACAGTAGCTGTAGCCATGTTAGAACGCATCAAGGAAAAAGATGCTCTAATATCGCAAATTAGGGAGTTGGAGAACCAGGTAGAAGAAATTAAAAACAAGCACGCCCGTGCAGCCCAGGCCGCAAAGTACCTGGCAGAGCAAGCCAACCAAAATTTTGAGGCTGCTTCCCATGAAGCATGCCAGAAGGAGATTCACGCTCTAAAACAAAAGCTGGAGCTCCAACATTCACTGATCAGCACGGTGCACCCCCAAATACTGCACGCTCTCCCCATGCACTCGATCATCCATGAGGCAGGGACACAGGAAACAGCGCACTCCCCACAAGAAGCCGCCATAGAGGGTCCCCTCCCTGTTAACCCAATCAGGTCCCGAGTGGTCCAAGTCACCACCGGAGAGGAAGAGCATGTCCAAAAGCAGGTTAAGGAAACAAGACAGTGGACCAAGGAGGAGCTGGAAACCATAGCCTCCTATGTGGGCCCCTTTAACCAAGATACAGCAGTCTCCTGGTTCACGATAGTCTCCACCTCATACCCCACGGCTCATGAGGCCGACTTAACAGCGTTAGCTCTACAATGCACCCCTCTCCAGGAGCAGGCACGGCTCTTCTCATTCATTGCCTTCCGTGGATTGCGTAACAAACCAGTGCTGGTCTGGATGAGGGAAGTGCTGGAATTCATTAAACCTGGAGAATCACTCCCAGCCCTCTTTTGGAAGGAGTACCAAGCCCCAGAAGAGGAACCTGAGGCATATGTAATGCGCAAACAGCTTCTGGCACGCTTAGCTAAAATAGTCATTAACAATCAACATGGGGAGCCGGACTACAATGATAAAAACTTCACAGTGGCATTAGTAGACAATTTGGACCCCGACACCAGAGTTATTGCCGGCCTGATATCTGTGGGTGACACGCCCTGGGAAGGAGTAAAACGGAAAATTTGGGAGGCTGCTAGACTTCTTAGAATAAAACAAGCCCGAAGCGCTGAGAGAGAAAGGCACCCTCCAGAGCCAATCCAGGCCATCACGTATTCCAATGACAGCCCCCACTCTCAATTCAGCCCAGATCAGGCTCCGCAGAGTTCACAAAGGAGAGGTTGGAACCAAGTTCAGGGAAAAGAGGCAAGCCGAGGCTGGAGAGAAAGAGGCTCACGTTTTAAACACTCGCAGCCTTCTTCCTTCCATTCTCGGAAACCCTACCCCACAGGCAACTCTCGCCCAGCCAACTCCCTTCCAAACGCTCCCTCCTTGCCTGCAGAGACAGGGCACAAAGCAGAATTCCCACAGCAATGCAGGTCTTCTGTGTGTAAGCCCTCCTCCGCTGCAGGTCAGGATCCCCTTCGATTAATGGCATGGGGTCGCTTGCGAAGCAGAGGGGCAAACATGGAGAGCTTTTGCATGCAGCCCACAGCGGTCTTACTCCGCGCTCTTGCTGATCTAGACAGCCCCGCTCCAACTACTGACCCTACCACTAAAGGTCTTCCCCTTAAGGGAATGGACAGAATCAAAAGACTAATTCAAACCCAGAACCAGCTAAAAACCTTAATGGAAGTGAACAAGGCTCTGAAATTGGAACTAGCCCATAGGGAGAATAAAATCCAGGAATTAATAAAACTTAACAAGGAACGAGATTTGGAGACTGAGAGTCTCCCCAAGAAAAATCAGGAATCAGAAACTGCTCTTAAAACCAAGCAACTCCAGACTGACTTTGGCAAAATGAACCTCCAACTAGAAAGGAACAGAGTGGAGACTAACAATTTAAAATCTCAACTGCAAAGTGTTCTGGAGTGCCATAGAACCACAGAGGCTAGATTACAAACTCTAGAGAAATCCTACTTGGAAATGGAATCAAAAATGTTACAAGATGGCAAAGCAAAAGCAGGATTTCCAGTGGCAGGGGTAGTCCTGAAAGAAAAAGGACAGCCTGGCAAATCTCAGGCAGGCTCCCCACTTCCAAGTGCCCTGGAAAAGAAAATTTAAGTGCAAACCAGCCATTCAGTCAGACCAGAATTCTGACTCAAGTCAGCCTCTTCCTCTTCCCAACCTTACAAGCCTAAATGGAAGAGGATGCAAAGTGGAACCTTCAAGGACCAACGCAAAAACTATGCCTCAGAGCCTCCCAGGACTGAAGCAGCATATTTGGGAGAGCTATTCACCCTTAATGCAAGAGAAAGGCTGGAAAGCACGGGTCCAGAACACACCTTTTTTCCTACTGGACCCACTCAATACATGGAAAGGACCACAGCCCTGGTGGAAGAAGCCACCACAAACATGGCAAAGTCTTGAATTTGTGTTTTATTTAACCCTTGCTTTACAGAATTCACTTGGATATACACAGACTCCTCTGCCTGTCTTCTAAAAGGAACTCTGTGTAGGCACAGAGATGCAACCTCATTAGGAATATAGTTCGTGTGCCATGATTTTTATTTTATAGGTGTTCTGAAAGAAGCTAATACCTCATGTGTTGTATTTTGCTTTAATCCTTTTACTTTGAGTCTAACGTTTTAAATTCATTCTAAGTTATTGTTGATAGTTCAAATGTTTTCAACTTTGTTTTGCAGCAAACAAATTTATAGAACTGTTCTAAACAAGCACCCTAGTAGAACAGCTTCTTGGTTTCTCTAATTTTGTGTTTCTTTCCTAAGTGTGTAACTTTCTTGAAAGTGTGACTGTGTTATTTTGACCTAATTGATCTAGTTTGTGTTATTGTTAGCAATCTGCAGATATTTCTTATAATCCGGTACCCCATGGTGATCACCTTTAGTTTAATGATTTTTCTATTTGAAGAGTTTGCAGTTTTCTTGTATGTCATGATGTGCAGTTGTAATGAAACCTCCCTGGGTCAGAGAAGTCTATCTGGCACAGGAAAAGGATAGTTATGTAACGTGTTTTTCTCCTACAGGAAATAGAGTTGCGTGTGTGGTAAATATGATAAATCGATATTTAGGGTACATGCTTTTGTGAAGATCCGGCCAATCTCACAGAAACATCTGCCTTGGTTCCCCAAAAGTACAATGCGGTTTGCGCAAAATTGGCATGGGGCACCAAATGGAAATATGCAAGGGAGTGCGCTCCCCCAAGTGCCTGTATGTTTGCAAGTGAAACTAGTATGTGTGTGTGTCAATGCCCCTTCCCACGGTACCTGGGAAAAGGCAAGGAAACCATTTCAGTGTACACATAGGATAAGTTATAAAAATAAGGTTAATTTTACTGCGCAGTAAAAATCTCCTGTTTAGTAAATGGTAGTATATTTGTAAACCTAGATTCTGCCTTTTGTAAATATGTGAAAAGTGAATAATGAAGGGCAGAGGCCCGCGTGCTCTGCCCCTCCCCCCCACAGCTCCCAGCCCCTCTTCATTCTGTTTTATAGCTATTATTACTGTGTTGGAGAAACATGAAGGTGAAAGTATGTTGACATGGTGTGAGAAAAGAAGGTGTTTAGCATATAATAGATAAAAGGATGGCTAATGCTTTGGGACTGCAGCCCATAAGCAGCGGCAAAAAAAGGATTGTATTGTTATAAGAAGGTCAGTGAAGAGTTTTGAAGTGTACATGAATAAGATGGTCTCGAGAGTGGTGACTAAAAATAAGGTGGGGCTGCAATCCTAAATGATGCAGCAGCTGAATGAGTTCATCCAACATGGTAATAATCTGTAATCCAAGCAATAGGATTCCCCCCCCCATTTTAATTTTTTTCTTCCTTTTGTGCTCTATTTTTAAAAGATGGATTTTTGCTTTAATTTGGTGAACAGTTTTGAATTCGATTTTTTGTGTGGATAACCCCTGAGTATCAAGACTCACCAAAATCTCATTAGGAACAGGAGAAGCCCCATTGCTCTCCCTCCCCTCACTCTTTAGACAAACTGGAACCCACCCCGGCTTCCAAAGTGCACTCTGCACATGCCCAGTGGTGCCGCAAAGCCTTCTGGCACGGGGTGCACCTCACGGAAACAATCCTTTCCTCCTCATGCATTCAGAGGAAAGGAGGGGGGGAGAAGATATCCAATCTACTTTTATCTTTGAACCACTGTTATTTTTGAATTTGGAACTCTTTAAAGGAAAGAAATATAATCAATTTTTTTAATGTTGAAGTCGAGTTGAAGTTTTTACTCGATTTGAAGTTGATTTGAAGTTTTGAATTTGGAAATGTTTTCGAAGAGAGAAATATCAGATTTTGAGCTGGGTTCATTTTCTTTTGAATTTATTTTTGAAAATCTTGAAAAAGTCCTGATTTTTGTTTGTTTCAACCTAGCTCCTTCATTCCCTGGCATGCTAACAAGGCTATCTGGGTTATGAAGGGGGGTGGAGAAGCAAACCGCCACTGGGTCTCTTCCTTCCCCTCTTGTGATCTTGTAATACAATTACCTGGCATTCATTAACAGTCTTGTTTCCTGATCCATGCCAACCAACCAGGAGAACCAGGAAGAAGAGTAACCCCCCACCAATTCTGTTCTGTTTACAGTGTTCAACTTTCTCTCCTTTAAGAAACTTCAATGCTTTATGCATACTACAATGTGTACTGTCTTTGATTATTAATGGCAGCCTGCATAAGGCTGCTCCCTGATCTAACTTGCTCAAACGCCACTTGTCTCTATCATATGAATACCTGCATGCTTTGTAAGAACTTAATAAACAACCAGGTACTCCCTCCCCTTGGGAAACAAGGGGAAGAGGAACAAAAAGTCTTAATGCTCTATTTTAGCCTTGCAACTCTGCTCTCAGCAACCAATGCTAGTTATATACATGCCTGCTAGCCTTTTTTTGCTAGATTTCTCCCTGCAAGGACCCTTCTACCAGAAGAGCTGACTGCATTCAGCTCTCTCCGCCTCAGTGTTTTTGTTTGATTGTTTGCCTTGCCTTAAGGTGCAATGCGAGTGCAAAGCACACCCCCCCAAGCCATCAATGTGTCTAAGTAATATTGTTAAGTATGCAAGCCTCTACTCCCGAGCACCCGCAACTACTGCTGGAACTCCCTGCTGTATGCTCCTCCTTTGTTCCTCTATGCCACCTCCAGGCAGGAGACTCCTGGTCAGCAACAATCCTGCTGCAAGCCAGCCTGCTGGCAAGGTGCCCCAA
Source organism: Euleptes europaea (assembly GCF_029931775.1). Lineage (NCBI taxonomy): Eukaryota > Metazoa > Chordata > Lepidosauria > Squamata > Sphaerodactylidae > Euleptes > Euleptes europaea. Next base: position 12,126,368 of record NC_079314.1, read on the forward strand.
AGGTCGCCAAAGAAGGGAGGGTAGTCAACAATGGGCTTGCGAGAATGCACAGGGAAGGGAACAACTAAGAAATCTTTCCTTGCTAACAGGGCATGATTAAAAACTGGATCTCTGCTTTAAAACCAAGTGTCTCCCCCTCCCATATAGCCAGGGTAGCAGTCAGTTTCTGTGTAACCCTCGTATCTATGCATTGCTGTAACTGGTTCAAATGGGACCCTGCGCTGATATTAATATCCAGGGCTCTCTCTTGTGCCAACCTCCAGGACAGACCTGGACATGCCCCAAAGAAAACATCCAAGATCCAGCGGCCACTGCTTTGATAGCTCTCGCCAAGGAGGGAGAGGGGTGATTTCATATGTGTATTCTTCAATGTGTACAATACAGGCTGCAAGGGACTGCCCCTTGGAGCCACTATGTTTGTTTTGCCTAGTTTAAGTCTGTGAATGTCCCATATGTTTTTATATCATTGTGTAGTAACCTTTCAAGCATAAGACCCTAGTCCCCTACAACTAGAGACATGCACTTTCTGTGTGACTTTTCTTTGAGGTTTAAGTCTTTATTTATTTATTTTTTCCAAATAAAATCATTTTCTTGCAAAGCATATGATCAAGAATGAAAGTGAGATGTGCAGTGCCCGAGCCAACCTGCCTCCAGAAGAGCCAATTCCAGCCGGCTGAAAGCAACCATTAAGATTTTATTTAACCCTTCCCCACTCTTTTAAAACCTTGTGAGAAGTGAACCTTTTGAAACCGCTACATATTTATTTTTGCCTTCACCCCTTATACTAGGGGGGGATGATGTTTTCCAGTTCCTAAAATATGCATGCAAACCAGCGGTCTATCTCACTATTTCTTTTGCTATAGTTTTTAAAAGGTGCAAAGCTTTTTTTTTCCTTTTACATCTGGCAGTTTTGCCCAAGGTTTTTTTTTGCCCTTTGTACTCTATGTTTACATTAGTTAATTAAGTATTGCTAGTAATCATTAAGTTGCCTATACCTGTATACAAATATTTAAGTGCTGATTTTAGTTTCATAGTTTAGAAATGTAATTTGAGTTTAGTAAGAGCATTGCTTTATTTGCTGTTTACCTGTATTAAATGTATTGAAAATTGAACCTGCTGCATTGAGCCATCCAATGTGGTTGTTTTAAATAGGCTTGCAAATTTAAAAATTCACATTCCTCTCTAAAGTGTACTGAGTTCCATAGGCAGTCCCCTTTTTTTTAACCTGGCCTGGTTTTAGATTAGTCGAATGGTTCCCAGACCCCTTTGGCTTGTGCATCTCAGGTTTATGCATCTTCAATCAAGGTCTTCAAGCAAGTATCCAGGTCGTCTTCTCCAGTTGTGTTGACATCTCCACTAGAAGTGTCAACGTCAACAAGGGGGGGAACTGTAGCCTAACGGGTTGCCAATCTCCTGGACTGGTCATGGCAACCCCGGCAGATGTGTGCAGCAGCCTCTCCAGACCAAGTGGCAAGCCTGTGCCACCATGGAAAGGACTTCTCTTCATCCCTCGAAACCAGCAGTCAAAGAGCAGCAGCCAAAGTAGTCCCTCCAGCAAACCAGAGGGCAACCATGTTCCTGTGTATCCTGCTCTAGTGAAAGCCATGTTCCTGTATAGGCTCTATTCCAGCTGCAGCCATGTCAAGAGAAGCAGAATGTCAGGAAATCAGTGTCAAGCACACACCCCTTGCAACATCCACCGCTTAATGGATCATCAGCAGCCATCCAGATATCCTGATGACTCATTCCTCCACCTCAGCAGCAGCGACCCCAGGACGTTTGAACAGATCGCTCCCATTGTTCCTGAATGCTAATCTCGTCAGCAGAGAAGTTCCAGTTGCAAAAGCCATTGGAATTATAATAGATTTCCAAATTCTCACTACCCCACAGCTTAATCCTTTGTCACCTGGGAACCTAGGAGGGGTAAAACCCCTCTCCCCGCCCCCAGAAAAACAGTATAACTGGGGTGCTCTGAGCCCATTTGCTCTCTCTCTCCCTTGGGCCTTCCCCTCCATACTGCCTGGCACTCTGCCAGAGGGGGTGTTCATGCTTGGACACCTAGCCCCCCCCTTGTCCCCTTTTTATCCCCCAAAGCTGCATGGAATTCAGGACGGACAACTAATCTGCAAGAGAGGTGCAGTATATTTCCTCTGCCTGCCACATGGCAAAAGTCTCTATTCCTCTCTTTGATTCCTAGACTCTGTATGTTGTGTGACGTGTATGTGTAGTTTCGTATGTGTGTGTGAACATATAATCTGAGTAAATTACTTTTAACCTAATTCCCTTGCTTCTGCCTCTTTACTGGTCATGGTATGGACTCTGGTAGATAAAGGTTGCATCCCAGCTCAAGTTATGCCCATTGCCGGTTATTGAGTCGCTAATTTCCCCATATAACAATTCATAACCGGGCATTTTGGCTAACACTAGGAAGATGGTGAGTTCCCTCTCTCTGGCAGTCTTCAAGTAATGGCTGGATGAACACCTGTCAGGGATGCTCTAGGCTGATCCTGCATTGAGTAGGGGGTTGGACTAGATAGCCTGTATTGCACCTTCCAACTCTATGATTCTGTGTGCTGCCAACCAGTGAGAGAATCTGGGGTGGGTGTAATTGGTGGTGCACCAATGTTTTTACGTAACTTCCCACGTTAATCTAGAAGTGATTTCAAAGTGACCAGGTGACACTCTAGGTTTCCTCTGAAACTCTATGCTTGGAATCCTGAAGCATCACCCTGACATTATGATTTCACTTCCTGGTTTATTCCCCAAGTGACACAATGGCATCTGCATGATACTGAATTTTCCATTATTTTTGTGAACCTTTTCTCTCAACGCCCTACTATAAAGAATTCTCCCATCCTAAGGAAATATGTCCAAGTTCCTGAATTGATTTATGGCTTATTATCTTGGCTGATAGCCCAGAATGAAGGTGTTCTGTGATGAAGAAAGGCATTCTCCATTAGAAGATGTCTTCCTTCTTTGGAGGAAGACAGAGGGCCGAGTTAAGTGAAGAGGCGAGTTCCACAGTTCCTATGCGCAAGGGGACCCGATTCAGAGTAGGACCGTGGTGTGGTGTCAGGGGGCATAGGCCCTCACACACACACAGTGTTTCTTGACATTTCCATGGTTCGGTGGTACCACAGTGGCGTGAAGAAAGGCATGGACTTCATTTTTCCTTTATTTGTTGCTTTCTTTGGTATCCAGGGGACCGGAAAACCCCATTCCCTGTAACTTCTTCCAGTATCTGAGAACAATATGCCAGTTGGAGGATATACCTTGCCTAAGCCTCTACCTGCTGCAGAGCCAAGAGAGGAGGCTCTCCCCTACCCAAGATAGTCACTTTGATGGCATTGGTGGTGGGGGGCATCCTCCTCCAAGGGAAGGTGTTGCTTTGACCAGAGGAAGAGCAGGAAGGGGTAAGCCGAAAGGAAATTGGCAGTGTGCAAACTCTTGCCAGCACCTCTGACTTCCTATGGCAGCAAAACAATAACCCCAGTTTGAAGGAGGCTTGGGAAGCAGCATGTTAGCCGAACTTGCTCTCTAAGGAGGACCCAGTGCAGTTTGTGATTGGGAACATACTATGTCGAGAGTTTAGCCCCAAGAACCTGCCATAGCGGGAGCTGCCTCAGTGCCAGCTCCCCATGCCAAAAGCACATTGGCAGAAACCTTGGAGCTTAGTGCATGGCACTGTCCCGAATGGACACTTGGGGAGACACAAAACCAAAGACACAAAGCATTTCCGTTTCTCCTGCTTGGTTTGCCAGAAGGTGGGAACGTCCCACTATGGGGCAAAAGTGCCACTGCAGAACTTGCCCATCAGAGGCAGAACCATTTCATTCTGGTTCTGGTGGATCAGGCAACTCGCTTTCCCTGAAGCCCAGCCTTTGTCCAGATGCCTGTCATTCAAATCCCCTCAAAAGCCCTGGCAAACAGGCAGGATTTGCGGCATCTCCTGTAGACCTCCAAGGAGCGCCCCCTTTCAGGTAGCCATTCCACAGAGCTGGAACCACGATGGAAAAAGCACGGGATCTGCCAGATGGACCATCCTAAGTGGTGGGAGAGCCAACAGATGATTGCCTGACTACTGTGGTTGGCACACAGTGACATATGGAAGAAGACATTCCTTCAAATAATGGAGAAGATTTTAATATTTAAACACAGAGAATCAAACAAAATCCAGACATGGCTCCTGATCATTCAGTGATGATCCATGTTTATTCAATACTGGAATAAGAAATTTTCTGAGAATGATATAAAGAAGGATGTGTTGAATTGGCTATGATTTAAAGAAAACATAGTGCAGTGGTCGGCAAACTCATTAGTCAACGGAGCCAAATATCAACAGTACAATGATTGAGATTTCTTTTGAGAGCCAAATTTCTTAAACTATATAGGTAGGAACACTATTAACTTAATAAACTTTAATTAAAGTTTTAAGTCTTAATTAAACTATAGGTACACTGAATAAAACTTGATATCATACTTAATAATGTGTGTGGGGGGGGGTCTTTCTCTCCCCCTCCCCAAAAAGGGCTCCTTCCCAAAGACAGCTGCATCTCCTTCTCTCCCCACCCCGCTACTCACCGCTTCCCACCCGGCCCAACACCCGAGGACCGGCCATCGTCTCTGTCGGAGACTAAGTTAGATGGACTCTATGGAGTGACATTCCCACTGCGTTCTCTCCACGCCCCAAGTTCTACTCTCTCCAGGGATTTCCCAAGCCAGAGTTGGCAACTGCAGCACCTGCGTTGCAGGTTGATTTCCCAGCATTTCTGCTAGGCAGTGTCAGGGGGGGGGCTAGAAGATCCGCCGCTCCCTGCTCGCCTCCTACGGGCTCAGCAGGGCCACAGTTCCTCTGTCTCGGGAAAGACCCACCCCAGCTGGCGAGTCTAGAAAACACCCCTCGTACAAGCCGAGGCGGCAGGGGGATCCCATGCACTGCACCCTGGGGAACTCCCGGCTCTTGCTGGGAACAGGCAGCCAGTAACGGGAAGGGCTGGGCTTGTGTGGCCCCCGGCTTTTGCTTTCAGTTCCTGGCTGCAAAAGGGCCCGGGGGGGCAGCAGGCAGGGCAGGCAGGCGGCAGAGCCAGGGGCTGGAGAGACACCGGGAAAGGCGCCGCACGGAGAAGGTAAGGAATGGGGCTGGTGGCGGACCCACGCTCGTCAGGGCTCTTCTTCAGTGCTGGGCGGGGGAAACTGCTGAGAGGATGCCCCCGACCCCCTTCCCTGGAAAGGCACTGGAGCTGCTCTGAAGCCGCCGGGAAGAAGTCCGGCTGCAAAGGCAGTGCGCATCCTCCAGCGTGTGCGTGGGAGTGCACTTGAAACACGCGCCGGCCCCGCTGATGTCCCCCCGCCTCCCCTCCCCTTCAGTAACAGGGGCGCAGCGGCCCGAGCCAGATGGGGACCTGGGTGCCAGCAAGGAGCTGGAGCATCGCCACTCTAAACAAGAGTCCTCCCACCTCCCAAGTCACCTCCCCTTCCCTCTAGCCCTGGCCGCCGCCCCCTCTCCCCCCTCATGACCCCTCTGGTGCCGCCCGCCCCCTTGTCCCCATCCCACTCACATAGAAGCGCAGCCGAAGAAGCGCTTTGCGGTGCACACCCTACCCCGCTGTGATGCGCAAGGCCGAGTCGGCCTCCCTGCAGCAGCCAATGGCGGGCTGCGGCACAGCACACTCGCCTCTCCGATTGGCCACGGGCCAAAGCGAGCACTCTCCCCCCGCCCCCACTCCCTCTCGTGCCCGCTCGGGAGCCGGGAACAGAGGGAATTTCCAGCCCCCCAAGCAAGTTTGGTGGGAGCAGCAGAAGCAGAGCCAAGCGGGTGCCGGATTGGCAGAGCCGCACTCAAGGGGCCAAAGAGCCGCATGCGGCTCGCAAGCCGCTGTTTGCCAACCACTGCCTTAGTGCATGTTTTAGAAAGTGTTCAAGCAATTAGATACTTATTCTGTATGCAGATGTATGGGTTTTGGCTTTATCTTTTTGTTTTATATAAAAATAAAATAAAAAATACAGTTAATTAAGTATGAATCTTTGGAGGAGAGAGTCTAGAAAAATCAGGAGTTGATGTTATAAGATCAGGAGACGATACAGTTGGGGCCTGTAGGACTAAGGTGTGCAATATGTGAATAAACACATTGAGTTCCTTCATTAGAAGCTGGGACCAGTTCTTGAGAAACCTGGTGGATCTAAGCTGCCCACTACAACAAGCACCCAAGTCCTTTGGGCCAGCCCACTTGGCATGGTGAGGGCAGTTATGCTATGATGGAAACAAGGTATCCATTTGCCTGCTTATGGCAGGAGACCTCCAGGGGATTGCTCTGGTTGCCCACTAACATCAGCTGTTCAACGCAAACTGGAGGTGACGGTGTTGTACTGGAGATGACCCTGGGGATGTTGCACTGGGGATGAGTGCTAGCCCATTGCCCTGGCACAACACCATCACTTCCAGATCACACTGGAGGTCACACCAGAAGCTGCATCATTGCACTGGGATGATGATCCCAACCTCCCCCCCCCAGTAAGTTCTCACCTTTCACATCTCCCACCAGTTGCCAGGCCATGCCAAGCAGCCCTAGGTGGAAACAATATCACAAGAAGGAGCTATCAGCAAGTTTGCAATGTTCAACAAGATTCTCTTCAGAACTGTGTCACTCATGCTGTTCTTCACAATCCCATATCTGCCACTTGGAGTAGCAAAGATGCTTCAAATCGCTGCCAGGTGTCAGATACATTGAACTTTGAACTAACACCCTTGAAAAGGTCTCCTTGAAACATCTAGATGGAAATTTTCTTCATTTCACATGAGGAGCTCAGTTGTATTCTTCTCTTTGGCTGCTGGTTAAAAGGAAAAATAATCCAGAGAGAAATGCAATTTTTTCTATCTCATTCTTGAGGTTTGGTTCTGTATTCACACACCTTGTTCATAGGACTTACTTCCCAAATGAGGATCTTGGATCCTTATTTGTTGGTTTGGGAAGGCTTAAGGCTCAGCAGCTTTTGCCCGAACGTTCTCCGCGTCTTCCACAATGTCTTTCAGAAAACTCTTCAGCATGTAGAATGTGGTGATGAAGGAACTAACTCCTCCAACCAGAGACCCCAACACTGGTACGAAATCCAAGACCAGCTCTAACACCATCAGTGTCCCACACAACAATGACTTGGTCAAGAGACCGATTACAAATTCTGGAGTAATCTCGCTGGACATTGGAGACTTCTTGATAGCAGATTTCAACACTTGGTAATCTTTCCTGACCTGTTTTGCAACTCTGCAAAGGGAATCTTCATCCAAGCCAAAGACTTTGTAGAAATGGAGCAGTGCTCCTACTAAGATGCTAATATCACAGGCCAAAGAGAGTCCTGGGACAGGAACCGCCCCAAAGGCACAGGACACGATAGCTAGTTTCCATATAAGGGCTTCCATAGCAGAAGTTTTCTTTTCCAGGATTTCTCTTGAGAAAACTGGCAAAGCCAGAATTAAAGCATTTCTCTTGAGATCATCTAGTTCATTTTCCAGGGTCTCTTGCAAGAGAGGGAAATCATACATATTCAAATACCACCTGGAGATGAGGAAAACCCTTGGAGAAGGCTCACCTGCCATTCTCAAATTCTTACAGCAATAGTCTTTTATCTTCTCAAGGGTTTTGTCCTCACTGAAGTTGGGTCTCCTTTTCTCAGAATCCATACATAGATCCATCTTGGAACGCACATAATAATACTTCTTCTGCATTTTCTTAATTTCTTGGGCCAGGAGGACGTCGTTTTCACTGAACCGTTCTGAGGCAACAATGATGAAGAAATCATATTGACTAAAATTGATCTTCTTTAGGTAATCCTTTGGTTTAAATTCAGGTGTCCCGATTCCTGGTAGATCCCATAAAGTTACATTTGGAAATGAGGGATGAGGATACCCATGGATATCCATAGTTGTTTGCATTACTCCCGTCTGGGCTGCCCCTTCTTCATAATCTGACATGTTCCGCAGGGCATTGACAAGGGATGATTTACCAGCACCTGACACCCCTGTGATTGCAATGTCAAGCTTGGTATTTTTTAAGGCATCCAATTCATAACGAGTTTCATCTGCCACCTTTTCAAGACTTCCTTGTGCCGTAGCATCCTTCAGCTTCGCAAGGTCAATTCTTAAGACTGCTTTTGAGAGGAAAGCATGAATTCCAGAAATTCCTGATGTTGAAGTGGATCTAGAAAGAAAAACAAACATTTACTCAGGAAATTCCTATCCTACTTTCGTAACTCAACAGCACTCGTGGTTATAGGCTTTACTCCATCTGATGTATGCTACGTGAATTTTTTCTGCAAGAACCAGTCTTCCAGTCACTTGAAAACCAAAATGGCATTTGTTCTTTGGGTTCAATATATAGCAAGGAAACTGAACAATATCTCAAAAAGCTATCATTAATCTATTTTAGCAGCTACAGAATATGTGAAATGGCAGGCTGTGCAGTGCACAATACCTTAGTTTTTCATGCATGCATGAATTTAGGGAGACCCAATATTTAAGAGCCAGAGATTGAGGGAGGATCTGAATCCTGAAGAATGCCCAAATGTGCAGCTCACACTTACAACATTTTCAAAGGGACCAGAAAATCAGGATTCTCCTTATCAATGAGGCACAGTTGGAGCATATGCATGATAGCACTGGGCCAAGTTCTTAAATGAGATTCTTATTTACTGCTGTAGACTTGATGGCCCAGGCTAGCCTGATCTTGTCAGATCTCAGAAGCTAAGCAGGGTCGGCCCTGGTTAGTATTTGGATGGGAGACCACCAAGGAATACCAGGGTTGCTGTGCAGAGGAAGGCACTGGCAAACCACCTCTGTTAGTCTCTTGCCATGAAGACCCCAAAAAGGGGTCGCCATAAGTTGGCTGTGACTTGACGACACTTTACACACAGAGAGACAGACTAAATAGCCAGTCAAGGATCCAAAGTTTGTAAACAGATCAGGAAAATGGAGTGGTGTAGGGGTTAAAGTGTTGGAATGGGAAAACCTAGGTTGAAATTCCTACTCTGTTACCATCCAGCCTCCATTTTAGGTTTGGATTTCTCTTCCCTCCATTTAGATGCATGAGCTTCTTTCTGCTAGTCTCAGCAGGCTAAGCAAAAAAGATTATGTCCACTCTCGCATCAAAAGACAGAGAACTAGCAAAAGTTGGGCTATTTCCATACATACTGAAGGAAACAGCCAAGCCATGTCCAGTTTTGGACTATCAGACGATGAATCAAGATTTCTCTCTGACTAGGGCGCGAGCCTCACCAGCAAAGGGCAGCTTCACAAGAATACTTGTAGGATCCCCTTTTCTACCCAGATTAGGAATTCCAAAATCCAAGGAATTAGAAAGTAAATCTTTACTTTAGACCCAAGATCTGCCAGGATCACCCACCACAAAACTTATTGACTCAGACAGGGTGACGATGCTCGACCTTTCACAGAACACTACAAAGATGTATGGTTGGTGATGAGCAATCAGGTGCATTGCTCCTCTCTACTTGGGGCAGGAGTGGGTTCACCTATCCTCTCCAGTCTCAGAGAAGCATGCCTATGGGATGCTGTTGCAGTCATCTTGTTTGTGGGATTCCTAGACACTGTGTGAACAGACTGTTGCCTAACGAGTTATCAAACTCCCGGACTGGTCATGGCAACCCCAGTATGTGTGCACACTGTGTTCCAGCCGCGCGCCTAGCCCCAAACGCTATGGGCAGGCTCCCGTGCCCACCAGTGAAACTGACACGAAAGCTCCTGTGCATCCCGCGAAGCCGGCAGCTGAGAAACCGAGACCAGGTCAACCCTCCAGCGAACCAGAGAGACTCCATGTTCCTGTGTGTGCCTCCATCCCAGCAGAAGCCATTTTGCAGAGAGCTGACAAGCACGTAGCCTTCACCAACACCCCCCTCCCCAGCCTCGTCAGCAGGATTAATGGCCCATCAGAAGACATCCTGATATCAACGATGAGTCACTCCTCCGGCAATACAAAGTGACGAGCCCCAGACATAGCAATGTCGCGTCTTTGTGTTAGATCATTAAGCCAATCTTCGAGAGACTCCCGGTTTCTCCCGGAACAGTACAAATCACTGGAATTAGAATAGTTTTCTCAAATTGCCCTCGCCCCACCCCGGCAGCCGACCATTAGGGTCTTTGTCACCTTTTGTCACATGGGAACGACGGAGGGGTAATCCCAGAAAACAGTATACCTGGGGTCCCCACAGTCCATAATTCACCTTAGGTCTTTCCCTGGCATATTTGCCGTCCCTCTGTGAGTCAGGTTTTGCACAGCCTGGTCATGCTCCCATTCCCGCCTCGCTGGCCGAGTCCACGGGAAACCCTATTCCCTCGCCCCTCTCTCCCTGAACCTTAGCATACGGAACCCAGGACGACTCCTCTACAGGAAAGGTGCAGTATATCCCGTCAACGTATGCCTGCCACATTGGCAATTGTCTCTCTCCTCCTCTCTTTGATTCTTAGACTCTCTGTGTATGTTTGTGTTGCCACACTGAATGCTTGAATTACATAAACTCTCTTAATTTGGAATCCCTTGCCTTTGTCTTTATTCTAAGGTCAGAGATCCACACTGTGGTATATATTGATTGGATCCGCTATATAAATATTATAGTTACTGTATGGCAGCTAATTCCCCAATCAAAGCGCATTTCGGCTAACAAGACAGCTGGATTTGATGGGCCCTGGTCTGATCCAGCATGGCTGTTCCTATGTTCTTATGAAAGCAAAACGCAGATAGAGACACAGTCTGCAGAACATAGCTGAAGGGGGCACTGGACCCCACACGGAAAGGGAAAAGGTGGACTAGATTGGGTTTTCAACCAAACTGGAGGTGGTGGACAGTGTCGTCACGTCACAGTTGACTTATGGCGATCCTATAGGGTTTTCAAGGCAAGAGGTGAACAGAGGTAGGTTGTCATTGCCTGCCTGTGCATGGCAATCCCGGACTTCCTTTGACGTTTCCCATCTAAGTACCAACCAGGGCTGACCCTACTTAGCTTCTGAGATCTGACAAGATAGGGCTAGCCTGGGCCATCCAGGTCAGGGCATATATGGTGGAAAGTGCATTCAAGCTGTAGCCAATGTATGGTGACCCCATAGGACTTTTGATGGCAAGACACAAATACAGGTGGTTTGTCATTGCCTGCCTCTGCATTCCAATCCTGGAGTTCCTTGGTGGTGGTGGAGGAAAGAGCATCAAGTTATAGGTGACTTATGGTGACCCAACATTCAGAGGTGGTTTGCCATTGCCTCCCTCTGCCTAGTGACCCTGGACTTCTTTGGTGGTCTCCCATCCAAATACTAACCAGGACCGATCCTGCTTAGCTTCTGGAGATTGGGCTGCCCTAGGCCATCCAGGTCAGTCAGGGCTCTCAACCAAATTACACATCAACAAACATAATATTGTTGTGCCTCCGCTAGATCCAACACACCTCTCTTGTTTCGCCTTTTCTGCTATTAAGGCACATCTCTCAAGGTCTTCAATTTCATTCTCTAACATCCTTTTCAGGAGGGGGAAATCGTACTTATCCCAGTACCAACTGGAGACGAGGAAAATCACCGGAGAAGAAATACCAGCCAGCACCAAATTATCGAGGCAATATTTCCTGATTTGTTGAAGGGTTGTTTCCTCATTGAAGTCTGGCTTTGTTTTTTCATTCCGAATGCTGGCATCCATTTTGGAGCGCACACAGTAGAACCTCTTCCCCATTTTATGAATTGCACAGGACAGCTGGATGTCATGAACAGTGATGCGCTCACTGGTGACAAGGATGAAGAAATCAAAACGGCTGTAATTAATCCTTTCTAGATATTTCTCCGGACTAAACTCAGGTGTTCCAGTTCCTGGAAGGTCCCATAATGTCACATTTACATTTGGAAATGCAGGGTGTGGATAACCCAGTGGCTCCTGTGTGACTTGAATCACACCAATTTCGGCTGCACCCTCGTCAAAATCTGACAGACCCAGCAGAGCGTTAATGAGGGATGATTTACCAGCACCAGATATCCCTGTGATGGCAATGTCAAGGGTGGTTTTTTCCAACATATGCCATTCACGATGAGTTTCAGTCAACAACTCTGTGAGATCTTCTTCCTTCGCAGCCTTCATATCTTTGTATGCATGGCTGGCCTCTGGTGTTGAGCTTTTACCCCCCATGGTTGCTCTTCAGTTGACCTAAAAAATAAACACAAACATTGAGAGTGTACATCCCTGTTAGATACTGTTCATATGAGTTTTCCTTTGATAAACTGGACATAGCTGTTTCTCAGGAGATCAATTTACTCTGGGCATTCCTCTGTGGACAGAGAAACAAACCACTATCAGATGCTTCGGGTGGTTGTCATTTATTGAAATACTTACACCCTGCTTTTTTAAATTAAAAGCTGTGTCTACAGCAGCTTACAAATGAGGCAAACATTTTTTTTAAAATCCCAATATTTAACATAGTTCAGCACAAAACAATAAAGGAATGATATTTATTGCTGGAACAGAACGCATGAAAGTCAACCAAAAGTAGAGGAAAATAAAAAAGTACTTCATCTGGGGCCTGACACTAAGAAACGGAGACAGTTTTCCAGAGATGTGGTGCCACCACTGAAAAGGCCCTGTCTCTGGTCACCACTAGCGTCACTTCAGAAGGCAGGGTTATCCAGTCAAAGACATGTGACAAAGATTTGAGTGTATGAGCCAGTTATGATGGAGAAGGAAAAAAACAATATAAAAACTCAGGATTTGGCTTTTCGGTGGTCACCCCCCTCCCACATGCCAGAAGCTAACAATTGCCTAACTTAAAAGACAATTGTTAGCTTCTGGCATGTGGGAGGGGGGTGACCACCGAAAAGCCAAATCCTGAGTTTTTATATTGTTAAAAGAGGAACTTCCGGGCGGAGACCAAGCCAGCCAGACGCGATCCTTTTCGCGGGTTCCCAATTGCCTCCGTGGAGACCCCCCCCAGGCCTGGGGGGAGTGGGCAAACAGGAGATCCTCTCCACAAAGCCCCCCCCGTCCCAATTACGGGGGTCCAACAGCCAGCAAAACGCTGTTTCAGCGTCTGGTGACGAAGGAAGCAACTGGGGGTGAGTTCACCGAGACCATGGCGGCCCTCCGTTCTTTTTTTTCCTCCCCCCCCACTTCCGTTTTTTGAAAAACTTTTAATATTTCATCTAAAAACAAACTGAAAGACATTACAAGCTTAGAATTTAATATCCCACTTTATAAATAACGAAAGGGGCTGCGTAAGAGCGAAGACGACTGTCAGACTCGAGTGGAAAGAAAGGGGGGGATTTACTTTACCGGGGCTGAGCCCAGGAGCCTGGAGCCGGGTGTCACAGAAAAGAAAAGAGCCGACGGACCATCTGAGCGGCGTTGTGAGGCGGTCTCTGTGCGGCTGCTCTGGGCTGCCAGCTCCCCCGGGAGCGGGGGGACCGACAGACTCGGAGCGGGCTGTAGGAGCCAGGATACCGGTAGCTGCGGTGGCGGTGGCGGCGATTCGGCGGCGGCAGACTCTGACGGTTGCCAGTAGTGTTCCCGGCTTTCTGCTTTTTTTTTTTTTTTACAACCTCCCCCCCTGCCCCGTATTGGATTAGCTCCGCGCCCCTAATGGGATCTTTTCTTTTTGCTTTTGTTAAACAAATTTTATAACTTCAAACGGAACAAAATGGAGTCGGTGCTTCAGAGAGTTACTTTCGTTTCCCAACATTGAAAATCTCATACAGACGCTCTGCTGCCCTCCAGTGGTTTTTGGACGAGTTGCAGTTAAATTTCCTTTCCTACTGATTCCAACTTGGTAATTTTGTGTGTAAAAGGACAGAGACATCAACTGAAGACCTATCAACTTTGTTTTTGTTTTTCCTTTCTCTCTCCTGGATTACAACTTTTAATTTTGGCACATATTGAACCTTGGAAAAATCATCAAAGGAGTTAATTATATTTTTTGGGGGGGTTCTTGGCTTTTTATAACTATTGACTACTGATAACTGTCCTACCTTAGGTGACCTATTTTTTGAAGAATTACTATAAATTGTGTGATTGATCAATTTAAATGAATTTAATGAATTTGAAGATTTCTATCAGTAAATGAGTTGATTCTGTTATACTTAGACTAAATAATTATTTCCTAATATTGTGAAGCTGGGAAAAGGAAGATGATAAAAACTTTATATGTGCAAAGTTGAAGTTGATATGTTTTTAGGTTTCTAGGTCCTTAAATATTATGAGGAAAAGATTTACCAGCTTTGCGCATCGACAATCTCAAAAACTGAAAGGCAAACAACAACAAAAAATTTTGGAAGAATTTGAGGAGTCAGAAGAAGAAGGCCAAGACGTTGATGTGGCGAAGTTTAAATCTACAGCAGATAAGCCTCAGGCGAAAAGCTCGGTAATGGATAAAGGAAGTCAGGACCTTTTCCTGCGTACTCAAGAAATGATATTGGACATGAAAACCTCTCTACAGAAGTCAATTCAAGATTCTGAACAGAAGGTGCTTCAAAGTATCGCAAAAGTTGAGGAAAAGCTTGAATCCGATTCTCAAGAAATTATTAAAATCAAACAGAAACAAGAAGATATAGAGACTTCAGTAACACAACACACCACAGAGCTCTTAGAACAATCAAAAATAATTCAAGACCTTTCAACCAGAGCTGATGCACATGAAGTGAAGCTTAGAGATAAGAATATTAAATTCCGTGGGATTCCTGAACATTTCGGAAAAGATAGCCTGGAGGCAGATCTCAGGACATTACTCCATGACAATTATGATTTTGAAGAAGATGATACCCTTTTGGAATTTTGCTATAGAATAAACTCATCTTTTGCCACTAAATTTAAAAAACCAAGAGATATATTGGCGAGATTTGTTCATAAAAGAACCAGAGATCTGTTGCTGAAGACACAAAGGGACGACCCACTGATTTGGGAAGGAAGTACAATACAGATTTTATCTGATCTCCCGCGAAACGTCTTATCCAAAAGGAAAGAGTACAACGAACTGAAGCTAGAATTGGCCAAGCACCAGATCAGGTTTCGTTGGCTCATTCCATATTCCTTAGAGATCTCATTCCCACAAGGGAAGAGAATAATTCACAACCAACTCCAAGCAAAAGACTTACTTGAAGAATTAAAAACCCTAGAAGACTCCTCTCTAAAAGACTCCGAAGACACTCCGGTAGAAGCTCCAAGTACGTCACAACAGACTCAGAAAGACAAAAAACAACCACTTGAAAAACGAGAACTTAGAAAAAACAAGAAGACTACTGAAGTTGACAAATTAGACCAAGCAGCAGCATTGTAGATTTTAACCTTAATTTCACTATGAATTATCTACAGATTGTATCATTGAATATCAACGGTCTAAACTCCCCTAATAAAAGAAAAAGAGTTTTTCATAACTTAAAAAAACAGAAGAAAGATATCGTTTGTCTTCAAGAAACTCACATTAAAAAAGAACATGAAAAACTTTTACAGACAAATCAGCTTGGAACTCCCTATCTCGCTTCAGCCCAAGAGAAGAAGAGGGGCCTAGCTATCTATGTTAACGAGAAGATCTTAACTGTTAAGACCCATATAGCAGACCCAGATGGACGTTACCAAATTTTGATTCTACATGGGCCAGACGGAATTTGCTTCACAGTAGCACATATTTACGCTCCAAATGCTGCTAAGGAAGTCTTCTATGAAACACTCTTTAAGAATCTTGCAGAATATTACCAAGGAGAAATTATAATCTTAGGAGACTTCAATGCGGTTGTGAACCCTATAATAGATAAGACTCACAACAGTATATCTGGAAAACTGCCGAAGAATGTTCTCAAACAAATGAAAGAATTCAACTTAATTGACATATGGAGAATGAAGAATCCCAGAACAAAAGACTTTACATTTTACTCAAATCGTCATGGATCACACTCTAGAATTGACATGTGTTGGATCTCCAGTTCAATGATAACAACTGTGGAAAGAATACAGATTGCACCCAGAATACTGTCAGATCATAACCCAATCGAATTGACTCTGTTAAAAGGTAGAATAGGCATTAGAAGATGGCGTTTGAATGATCAAATACTGCGGAGGAAACAAATACTTGAACAATGTAAACGTGAAGTGAAGGAGTTTTTCACATTAAATAAAACTCCAGGCATGTCTGATTTTGTAATTTGGGATGCAAGTAAAGCCTTCATCAGAGGGAGAATGATTGCTCTGAATACCAAAATCAAGAAAGATAAACAGAAGAAACTTAAAGATCTCCAAGACCAATTAAGAACATTGGAAAAAAAAGTTCAAACAAGATCAGATAAAAGTACTTTACGAAGTATCAAGATGACCAAACATCAAATTGAGCTAATAGAAACAGAAGAAATCCAAATGAAAGTTAAATATGCCAAGCAAAGATTTTTTGAAAGAGCAAATAAACCTGGTCGTTTTTTAGCAAATCAACTTCGACAACAAGAGAAAATAAGGAAGATTACTGGGGCCAAGGCTAATGGAATAATTCATAATAAACAAGAAGAAATTGAAAAAATATTTGTTGACTACTACAAGCAACTATATGCGAAGGACGATTTGCAAGAAGACGGACTGACAACTTACTTATCAGATGCACAACTATTTAAGTTACCAAAAGAAGATCAAGAGAGTCTTAACCAGAAGATATCGACTCAAGAAATTGTAGACGCTATAAATAATCTGAAACCAGATAAAGCACCAGGTCCGGACGGTATTACCCCACAATTTTACAAGTTGCTTGAACAACAACTGACTCCGGTTTTACTTTCTCTTTACAATGAAGTAATTGAAGAAGGTAAGATCCCTTTGTCCTGGCAGGAAGCACACATCTCTCTGATTCCAAAAGAAGGCACAGATCAATTTCTTCCTCAAGCCTATAGACCAATTTCATTGTTGAACATTGATTACAAAATTTTTGTCTCTATAATTACCAAAAGATTTCAAAAATTTGTTGGCAAATTGGTACATCCAGACCAAACCGGATTTATTCCAAAGAGACTTATGAGAGATAACGTACGTTTGATTCTTAGTGCAATCAAATACATAAAGTCTAAATCATTAAAAGCCGCAATGATCTTTCTAGATGCAGAGAAAGCTTTTGATAATGTCTCTTGGCATTTTATTTCCAAGATTTTACAACAAATGGACTGTGGAGACACTCTTTTAACGATTTTCAACGCAATATACTCTGTTCAGAAAGCACGTCTCTTGATTAATGGTTCATTGTCAACAGAATTTGCTATTACAAAAGGCACAAGACAAGGTTGTCCACTTTCTCCACTTTTATTTGATTTATCAATGGAAATCCTTTCGAATTATATCAGAAACGATTCAAAGATTAAAGGTCTCACAGTAGGAAACGAAGAACATAAAATCAAAAGCTATGCAGATGATGTTGTCTTAATCTGTCAGAACCCTGGACAAACACTTCCACAAGTTTATAATCACATTATGGAATATGCAAAGCATTCTGGTTACAAATTGAACAAAACAAAGATGAAAATTATGACCTTTAATACTACAACAGATGAAGATAAATACATTAAAGAAGTTTCTGGCTGTCACATTGCCAAGGAACCGGTTAAATATCTGGGTGTCAACATATCCTCACAAAATAAGACACTTTTAAGGTCAAACTATTTGAAAACCTGGGGGAAAATAGAAAAGGACTTGAGTTTATGGTCAAATATGAACATTTCATGGTTGGGTAGGATATCGGTGATAAAGATGAATGTACTTCCAAGACTGAATTTTTTGTTTCAATTTTTGCCGATTGATATTCCAGATAGAACAATAGAAAGTTGGCAAAAACAAATTAACCGATTTGTTTGGAATGGAAAAAAACCGAGAATAAGATTCAAAGTGTTACAAGATGAAAAGAAAAGAGGAGGATTAGCATTACCCAACCTTAAATTATACTATCATGCCGCCTGCCTGACTTGGACTGCAGAATGGATAAAATACCCAATATCCAGACATCTCATTTTGGAACGAGCGGATCTTGGACAAGGTTTCCATAAAGTTTTGTGGGATACATCGACAAGAATTCAAAAAGATAAAGTACCAGAAGACTCTGATGTTAAAATGGTGTTATTGAAAGTATGGAAAAAATATAAAAAGAGAATAAGTCCTTCTCCACCATCTATAATGTCACCAGTTGAAGCTTATCACGACAATGTCAAACTAAAACCGGGTGTTCATTTTACTTATAATCAAATGATCGAGTCTACAGGAGAAATCAAGACCTTGACCAATCTTCAAGAAAACTTCCAAAAACTGAATTGGTTAACTTATTTACAACTGAGATCTAATATACAAAAAGACTGTCTTTATCCTCAACCATTTCGTGAATTAACAGAATTTGAGCAGATAATCTCTAAAAATGATTTACACCTACTAGGAAAAATTTATAAGCTTCTACTGAAATACGAAACAGAAGAAGAACAAGTGAAAATCAACATGATAAAATGGATGCAAAACTTTGGAGAAATGATTAACATGGACTTATGGGAAAAACTTTGCACTTCTGAAATGAAATATACCGTCTCCCAAGAAGTGAAAGAAAATTGGTATAAAACATTCTATAGATGGTACCTGACTCCTAACATGCTTTCTCAGATGACTACTCCTGGAAAAAGAGGTGCCTGTTGGAAATGCCAAGATACTGATGGTTCATACTTTCATGTCTGGTGGACATGCCCAAAGTTACAAATATATTGGAAAAGAATTCATCAAGAACTACAGACAATGTTCAATATTAAGTTAACAATTGATCCAAAATCCTATCTTCTCAGTATAGTGCCCCCTAACCTACCGTCGGAATTTCATGACGTCTTTAAATATGCTACGACAGCAGCTAGAACGGTTCTTGCAAGAACTTGGAAACAAACTCTAATACCTGATATAGAAGACTGGAAAGAAAAACTATTGGAATATGCCTGTATGGCCAAGATGACTTTTGAGACAAACCAAAAATCCAATGAATCCACAGAGCAATTTGAAGAAAAGTGGGTGACATTCTACAATTACATGAATTCTAGCTAATTGAAAGAAATGTGATGTTTAAATACATTTAATTTGTTATAAAGGACTGTGAGTAACATTAGACTCTTATATAACGGAATATTAGTACAAGTAGAATAATATAATGAGGTTTTGCAACATTTTTTTTTTATTAACACAGAGAAAGTCTCACAACATGTATCTGAACTCATTTTTTTTCAAACTGTGTATTGTTTTTATACTATGATGCTTTATCCCTTCCCTTTTTTTTCCTGTACCCCTTCATTAATACAAATAAAATTTACAAAAAAAAAAAAAAAAAAAAAGAAATGGGCAGCCCATTCCTGAGCTTTGGGGCCAAAAGAGCTCAGGAGGTGTGCAAGTTTTCCCCCAGTGCAGCCTCACTGTTTTCAATGGGGAAAATGCCCCATTTTCTGCAGGGAAAAAAGTTTAGAAGCCTTTTAAGCCTTTCGGCAGCCAGGAAACGGCTTTGGAGGTGCCACAGCAGCGCCTTGGCCACGCTGTCTCCGGCTGCTGAAAGGCTCAGGAATGAGCTATTAGAGCTAATACAGCAATAATTTGCCAACATCAGTAAATATTGTCAAAATCTGTAAATATTATAACATACCAATTTGCAATAAAATCTTCAATAAATAAATATTATATTTTGCCATGCATCCTATTTTGGCATCTATTAACTCTGTGTCTAGCATGCACTCCCCACTTAAGTTAAGGACTACCAGTTAGCACTAGCGGTTTCTGTATTTCCAAAACGAAATTCTCCATTTGCTTCTCTGTCCCAGCAGGGGATTATTTTGTACCAGGCACACCCCTAACTGAATTACTGAGCAAGATTTTCCTCTACAGCACCGTTAAGAGGAAGCAAACTAATGAAACGGTTTACCCATCATACCTTTTTCCCCCAAGATACCTTTTTTTCCTCTTTGAGGATGAGCTTTGTGTGATTTGAAAGCTGGTTCAACCACCCTTGGTCCTTAGAAAGTTATTACTTTATTGCTCCTCTGTTTTTTTTTCTTGATCCCCTCCTGGTGTGACAGAAATCATGACAGGGAGAAAAACCTCATCCTCTAGATGAAATTTTGCATGCAAGGATCTTGAGCCGGTACGTTTAATAGACCAATGTGGCGCCTTCTTTTTGGCCTTCTAGAGATATAGACTGTTACCGCACTAGGTATTCCCAGCAATGTATCAAGAGTTTGGAAATGTTATAAAAAACATCGCTTTAAAAGGGTTTTTGGATACTACAGCTAAAAAATGGTTGGAAAATGTCTTCACAGCTAAAGGGGCCAAACAAAGTGCGAACAGTATTTTTTATAACAGTTTCAAACTCTTAATACATCGCTGGGAAAACCTAGTGCAGTAACAGCCGTACTCTGATCCACTGTATGTCAGCAAGGAGAAAGGAAGGCTCAGAACCATTGTGGGGGGCGGGGGGGAAGGGCACTGGCTCCATGGCAAAGAACTTGTTTTGAATGCAGAAGGTCCCTGGCATCTTCTTCTCAGGTAGGAGAAATTGCAAAGGATGACCCCTCTGCCGTCACCCTGAAGAACTGTTGCCAGTGTTAATATTACCGAGGCATTGGTTCTTGTAGGTTATCCGGGCTGTGTGACCGTGGTCTTGGCAGTTTCATTCCTGACGTTTCGCCAGCAACTGTGGCAGGCATCTTCAGAGGAGTAACACTGAAGGACAGTGTCTCTCAGTGTCAAGGGTGTAGGAAGAGTAATATATAGTCAGAAGGGGGTTGGGTTTGAGCTGAGTCATTGTATTAAAGGTAATGTGCTAATCATTGTCCTGTAAGTATCAAGATAATGTGCTAATGAGGGAGTGGTATGTTAAGGTGGAACCGTTGTCTCCTGAAGTGATCTGTTAACCTGAGGAATCTAAAGCTAATCCGCATGGCTATTGTGGACTGTTTGGGTCAGTCCCAAACACAGGGTCTTATTCCAAGACACTGAAATACTGGACAATTCTACCAACTATTTTGTCAGATTGCACAGAGAAGCTATTGAAATTCATAAACATCAGCACAACTTTAACAGAAAAGAAGAGATATTGTCGAAGGCTTTCACGGTCGGAGTTCATCGGTTCTTGAAGGTTATCCGGGCTGTGTGACCGTGGTCTTGGTATTTTCTTTCCTGACGTTTCGCCAGCAACTTTGGCAGGCATCTTCAGAGGAGTAACACTGAAGGACGGTGTCTCTCAGTGTCAAGGGTATAGAAAGAGTAATATATAGTCAGAAGGGGGTTGGGTTTGAGCTGAGTCATTGTCCTGCAAAGTATTAAAGGTAATGTGCTAATCATTGTCCTGTAAGTATCAAGATAATGTGCTAATGAGGGAGTGGTATGTTAAGGTGAAACCATTGTATCCTGAAGTGATCTGTTAACATGTGGAATCTAGAGCTAATCCACAAGGCTATTGTGGACTGAAGTCTTTGTTAGTCTGGAGGTTTTCAGGACAGGAAGCCAAGCCTGATTCATTCTTAAACTCTCTTCTTTTCTGTTAAAGTTGTGCTGATGTTTATGAATTTCAATGGCTTCTCTGTGCAATCTGACAAAATAGTTGGTAGAATTGTCCAGTATTTCAGTGTCTTGGAATAAGACCCTGTGTCCTTTTTGTGTCAGTCCATGTTCAGCCACTGCTGATTTCTCAGGTTGGCGAAGTCTGCAGTATCTTTCATGTTCTTTTATCCTTGTTTGTATGCTGTGTTGTGTGGTCCCAATGTAAACTTGTCCACAACTGCAAGGTATACGATATACTCCTGCAGAAGCGAGGGGGTCTCTTTTGTCTTTTGCTGATCGTAGCATCTGTTGTATTTTCTTGATGGGTTTAAACATTGTTTGTAGGTTATGTTTTTTCAAAAGTTTCCCATCCTATCAGTGACTCCCTTAATAAATGGCAAAAATACTTTTCCTATGGGAGACTGTTTTTCCTGAGTTTTCTGATTTTTGTTTGGTTTAATGGCCCTTCTGATTTCATTTCTGGAATAGCCGTTTGCTAGCAGTGCGTGATTTAGATGATTAATTTCTTCCTTGAGAAACTGGTTCACAGATCCATCTTGCACGGTCCATTAATGTTTTGATTATTCCTCTTTTCTGTTGGGGGGGGGGGTTTGGAATTTTTGTGTAAGTAGCGATCTGTGTGAGTTGGTTTCCGGTAGACCTTGTGACCTAACTGAAAGTTTGTTTTGCGGATGACAAGGGTATCAAGGAATAGGAGTTTACCCTCAATTTCTTTTTCCATGGTAAACTGAATGTTTGGATTGATATTATTAAGATGGTTTAGAAAGTCCATTAATTTTTCTTCACCATGGCTCCAAATAGTAAATGTATCATCCACGAACCTGATCCAGACTGTAGGTTTGTAAGGTGCTGATTCTAATGCTGTTTTTTCAAAATATTCCATGTAAAAGTTTGCTATTACTGGACTAAGAGGACTTCCCATAGCTACTCCATCAATCTGTTCATAAAATTCTTTATCCCACAGAAAATAACTTGTTGTCAAACAGTGGTGAAATAAGGCTGTTATATCTTCTGGAAAAATCTGGTTAATCAATGAGATTGTGTCTTTTACTGGAACCTTGGTAAAGAGGGATACAACATCAAAACTGACTAATATATCCTGTGGATTGAGTCTCAACGGACTGATTTTGTTGATGTAATGAGTTGAATCTTTGATGTAAGAAGTGGATTTTCATATGTGGTCCTGTAGGAGGGTGGTCAAATATCTTGCTAATTCATATGTTGGGAAACCAATGGCGCTCACGATGGGTCAGAATGGGACGGAATCCTTATGAATTTTAGGTAGTCCATATAATCGTGGTGGTTGTGCTTCTGTCTTGCAAAGTTTCTGTGTGTGTCCGGATGAAGAGTGGAATTTTTGATCAGTATGCTAGTTTTCCTGGTAATTTTGCAGGGTTGATCTCGTTTTAGTTTTTTTGTATGTGGCAGGGTCCAGAAGTTCCTCAATCTTCTTTTTGTATTCTTCTGTTTTCATGATCACCGTGGCATTGCCTTTGTCAGCTGGTAGAATAATGATTTCTGGATCTGCATTGAGGGTCTTGATGGTGTTTCTCTCCTTGCGTGATATATTGCTATATTGCTTTTCGTAGAATTCTTGCTGTCTCTCCTCTTATTTCCTCAGCATCTTCTTCAGGTAGATTACGAATGGCAGCTTCCACATTTGCAATGATGTCTTCCACCGGATTTGGGTGGGAGTGACTGCAAAGTTTCCTCCCTTGGCTGGATGGAAGTTTCTTCAGGTGAGAGTTGTCGGTCTGTCAGATTAAAGATAATCCGTTCGTTGTCAAGTTTTGGACAGGTCTGTCTTCTTTCCTGTAATTTGTTAAACTTCTGCTTCTGTCTGGAAGTATGGCTGGTTAACCCCTGTTCCATTTTCCTGTAGGTGAGATTATCAAT
Source organism: Euleptes europaea (assembly GCF_029931775.1). NCBI lineage: Eukaryota > Metazoa > Chordata > Lepidosauria > Squamata > Sphaerodactylidae > Euleptes > Euleptes europaea. The sequence continues at coordinate 12,149,815 of NC_079314.1, forward strand.
CTTGTCCCAATCGTGGATTCTCATTTTGTGGCTAGTGCTGATATGCAAGTAAAACAACTCCTTGTCTGTGGCAGCAAGTTCTCTGCGGGTAGTGTGAATTCTCTCTCGTAAGAGAGCCCGTTCCAGACGGTCATAAATGCGATTAGCTCGTGAAGTTTTAAAGATTCTTTTAGTTATGAGAAAAGATGGAATGGTGGCTGTGTCTCTGCATCGCAGTAGAAAAGTTAAAGAACAAAGTAGATGTGCTTTCTTATTCTGAAGTGTTTCCAATCTCCGGGTCTGTTGAAGTATTTCCTCCCCATAGAGGCGTTCAAAATATTGTCGAAGGCTTTCACAGTTGGAGTTCATCGGTTCTGGTAGGTTATCCGGGCTGTGTAACCGTGGTCTTGGAATTTTCTTTCCTGACGTTTTGCCAGCAACTGTGGCTGGCATCTTCAGAGGAGTAACACTGAAGGACAGTGTCTCTCAGTGTCAAGGGTGTAGAAAGAAGGGTGTAGAAAAGAATAGAGTTTAAGAATGAATCAGGCTTGGCTTCCGGTCCTGAAAACCTCCAGACTAACAAAGACTTCAGTCCACAATAGCCATGTGGATTAGCTTTAGATTCCACATGTTAACAGATCACTTCAGGATACAATGGTTCCACATTAACATACCACTCTCTCATAGCACATTATCTTGATACTTACAGGACAATGATTAGCACATTACCTTTAATACTTTGCAGGACAATGACTCAGCTCAAACCCAACTCCCTTCTGACTATATATTACTCTTCCTACACTCTTGACACTGAGAGACACTGTCCTTCAGTGTTACTCCTCTGAAGATGCGTGCCACAGTTGCTGGCGAAACGTCAGGAAAGAAAATACCAAGACCATGGTCACTCAGCCCAGATAACCTACAAGAACCGATGAACTCTGACCGTGAAAGCCTTCGACAATATTACCGAGGTAGTTGGACCAATAGTCTGTTAGCACATGGCAGCTTCAAAGAATACATTGGATTTTCCAGGCAAATGCACAGTGCAAAACTCATAAAATGGATATTCAAGTCCAATAGTACATTAGAGACTAACAAGATTTCCAGAGTATATGCTTTCTCGAAAGCTTTTACCCAGGAAATCTTGTTGATATCTAAGGTATCTACTCAACTCGAATCTTGTTCTTCTACTGCAGACCAACATGGCTACTCACCTGAAACTATCAAAATGGATATTTGTCGTTTGGATGCTCACCATCTAAAACAACCGGACTGTTCTTTTTCATGCAAGACCAGGGGCCCAGCTCACAAGTCCCACACCAAGGTAGCAAGCCCTACTGAGAACAAACTGGATCTGGATGCACCTATGCAGGTAGTAAAACAAGGTGAGATGGGCTTGCTGAATGTTCATTCTGTGCTTTGCATTTGAATACATTATCATCATGAGCTGTGACTCACGAAAGCTCATCCCCTACTAGAAATGTTGTGAAGTCTTTAAGGTGCTACTGGACTATTGCTCCTTTTTTTACTGCTACAGACAGACTAACATGGCTACTCATCATGATAATGATTGATAGTTAGGAAGCCTGCCTCCAGGTGGGGCCTGGAGATCTCATCAGACTCACCTGCCTCACAAGGTGTCTGTTGTGGAGAGGGGAAGGTGATTGTAAGCCATTTTGAGACTCCTTAAAGGTAGCAAAAGTGGGGTACAAAAACCAACTCTTCTTCTTTATTGTTCCCCGCTGAGGTCCCTTTCCTCCCCAGGCTCCATCCCCAAATCTCCAGAAATTTGCCAACCTGGAGCTAACACCCCTACCCACGTACCCCCTTCCCATTGGCCAGGGCTACCTGGCAACCCTATTTATAGTCCATCTTTCTCGCTGGGACCCACGGTGTGATTTAAAAAACTGTCAGACAATCAGGAAGCAGATTACAAAATATGAACACATCAGACATTACTATCTAACACTTCCTCCCGAAAGCATTAAGTCCGCAGTCTAATATTACCTAACTACATCATTGATTGTATTACCTTTCCAGCTGCAGTCAAAGACGCACTAGTAAGTGTTGCCAAGTTCCTTTACGAGGGATTGTCCAGCAACTACAGCCCACATAAAGCAGGGGAGGAAAGATACTTTTGGAATGATGTAGGAAGGACCCATTGGTTAAAATGCCACAACGTAGTGACAGAGGATGATTAAAAAGCTTTAAAACTTTCAGAGGCCTGGCAAGCAGAAATTCAAGAGGTGGGGCTTCACCCAGTATTTAGACAAAGGGATGGTAAAAGGTTCACCTGTTGAATTTCTGCCTGTTACATCCAGTATTATAAACAAGTAAATGTGCCTATAATTCTAGCTGTGTGTGCCAAAGGCACAGAGAACTTTGATTTTCAAAATGATGCCTCTTAAAACTGTAAGAAATGCTCTTAGAATATATTTTTATTTTTAAAAATTGTCCTTGCATGTATCAGAGACAGTGGGCCATTAGACACTGATTAAAATGGAAAATGAAATTCAATGTGAGCAAGTGTTAAGTGATGCATATTGGGGCAAAAAATCCCAACTTCACATGTACACTGATGGGATCTGTGCTGGCAGTGACAGACCAAGAAAGGGATCTTGGGGTGGTAGAGGATCGTTCGATGAAGATGTCAACCCAGTGTGTGGCTGCTGTGAAAAAGGCAAATTCCATGCTGGCCATAATTAGATGACGAATAGAGAATAAAACTGCTGATATCATACTGCCCTTGTACAAATCTTTGGTGAGACCACACTTGGAATACTGTGTACAGTTCTGGTCACCACACCTAAAAAAGGATATTACAGAGCTTGAGAAGGTGCAGAAAAGAGCAACCAAAATGATCAGGAGACTAGAGCAATTGTCCTATGGGGAGCGGTTAAGACGCTTAGGGCTGTTTAGCTTGGAAAGAAGGTGGCTGAGGGGAGACCTGATAGAGGTCTATAAAGTTATGCATGGTTTGGAGAGAGTGGACAGGGAGAAGTTTTTCTCCCTCTCCCATAATACTAGAATGCGAGGTCATCTGTTGAAACTGGAGGGTGACAGATTCAAAGCAGATAAAAGGAAGTATTTTTTCACACAACACATTGTTCAGTTGTGGAACTCCCTGCCCCAGGATGTGGTGATGGCTGCCAACTTGGAAGGCTTTAAGAGGGGAATGGACATATTCATGGAGGAAAGGGGTATTCATGGCTATTAGTTAAAATGGATACTAGTCATGCTGCATACCTATTCTCTCCAGGATCAGAGGAGCATGCCTATTATATTAGGTGCTGTGGAACACAGGCAGGATGGTGCTGCTGCAGTCGTCTTGTTTGTGGCTTCCTAGAGGCACCTAGTTGGCCATGTGTGAGCAGACTGCTGGACTTGATGGGCCTTGGTCTGATCCAGCAGGGCCTTTTTTATGTTCTAATGTTCTCTCTCCTTACTACTCTGTGTGACCAGACTGCTGGACTTGATGGACCCTGGTCTGATCCAGCATGGCCTTTCTTATGTCCTTATGCTCCTGTCTAAAACAGCACCCCTGTTGAAAGTTAGATCCGAATTATTGCTTGGTTTTACAGCGCCAAAAGGAAGCCCTCCCCCCACGAAATCTCTATGCTTTGACCGTACTTCTGAGATCCGTTTCCTGTTCTCCATCTTAAGGCGGTTACATTGCAAACCACAGATGTTTTATCACACCCTGCAAGACCTCTCCCTGCCCCCTCCCCTTTTTGTGTTTTCCCTGAACACTTAACTTTTAAAAAGAGTTCTGGCGGAATGCGAAAGCTGGCTATATATATATATTTAAGAGGGGAATGGACATATTCATGGAGGAAAGGGGTATTCATGACTATTAGTTAAAATGGATACTAGTCATGCTGCATACCTATTCTTTCTAGTATCAGAGGAGCATACCTATTCTCTCTAGTATCAGAGGAGCATACCTATTCTCTCTCTCTCTAGTATCAGAGGAGCATACCTATTCTCTCTCTCTCTAGTATCAGAGGAGCATACCTATTCTCTCTCTCTAGTATCAGAGGAGCATACCTATTCTCTCTCTCTCTAGTATCAGAGGAGCATACCTATTCTCTCTAGTATCAGAGGAGCATGCCTCTATCTATCTATCTATCTATCTATCTATCTATCTATCTATCTATCTATCTATCTATCTATCTATCCCAGGAAGGCGATTTCCACAAAGAAGAAGACTTTGACCAAAGGGCAGCAGTTCTTGGCCGACGGCTGACAGCTCAGTACGACGCTGCGGCCGCGGGAGCGCAGGAAAGGCGGCGAAGAGCGAGCGCGATCCGCTTACCAGCACAGTTTGCCTGGAGGAGCTGGAGAATCGGGGGAAGCCGTCAGTTCACGGGGGTGGGCGGTGGGTTTGGGGGCAGGGGGGAGCTCTCCCCACCTTCCAGAGCCTCTCTTTGCCTTTTCCGCGCTTCTCGAGAGCGAAAACAGCTTCAAGCAGCCTGAAACCGAAAGCGAGCTTGTTTCAGCCCCGCACCCGTGGAGGAGGAAGGAAGGGGGGGGGGGTTTGGCAGCGTGGTGTAGTGGGCGGAGTGACGGACAGGAGGCCCTCCTGCCCCGGAGGGGAGATCAGTCGCCCGGAGGAGCCCATGGAAGTGTTGCTCCAGCATCCAGTCGCCTTGGAGAAGGGGGATGAAATGTTGGAGAGAGCAGGGGCGAAGGGGGGAGCGTTGAGCTCTGCCTTGGGGAGAGAGCAGAGACAGCTCAGGTGTAGCTTGAGAAAAACAGCAGATCGAGGGAAGGGGAGCTCTTCTGCCATGTGTTGTGCCAGAGTGGTTTAGCTCTACCTCTAGGAGAGAAAAGAGTACCCCACTTATTAGGCTTGTCTCTGGGGCGAGAATAGAATCATATGGCGAAAACGCCCAGGAGCTTTGGCCTTGGATTTGCTGCTCATTTCGGCACATTTCCCCCATCCAAACGCTCCCAGCTCCACCATAAGCCCGCATGCAGAGTCTGGAGCATTCGGACGGGGAAAACGCGCATCCGGAGAGCAGCAAACCCAAGGTGAACCCGCCCGTGCGTCATCAGCCATAGAATCATAGAGGTAGTGCCGGATTTACATATAAGCGAAACAAGCTATAGCTTAGGGCCCCAGTCTCTTGGCCCCCCCCCCCCCAAAAAAAAATTTAAAGGAAAAAAAACTGGATGTACATTTCCAAGATATAAGATAAAAAAAACAACAACTACATAAATTGTGTTTCTAAAGGAACTTTTGTTTTTGCCAAATGCCAATGTGTTTGATTTGTTATGAATAAAAAGTCATTTTAAGTTAGAGCTTTATAATTATTTCACTATTAATATACTTCTTCTTAATTGTATTTCAGTTCAACAATTACTTTGATAAAATGCATATTTTGTTATGTGCAAATGGCTTTAGATACCTATTAGGTTCATAAATTACCATATAGCATATATTCAACACCAAAAACAGCGACAATTTGTTGTTGACAAAGGACAGCTGGACATATAAAGGGCCCAATTACCTTCAATAGCTTAGGGCCTCATCAAACCTAAATCCGGCCCGGCATAGAGGGACCACCAGGGTCATCTAGTCCAGCCCCCTGCACAATGCAGGAAATCCACAACTACCTTTCCACTGTACACACACCTAGTGGCTCCTACTCTATGCCTAGAAGACAGCCAACCCCCCCCCCCCCAAAAAAAACCTCCAGGATCCTTGGATAATGTGGCCTGGAGGAAACATTTTTCCTGATGCCAAGAAGGAACAGCTGCTCCTAATTTTTTTTCAAACCAGATCATGTTCTCAAAACAGCCTCATTTTTGAAAGGGAGTCTGTTATGAGAGAACCCAAAAAGCCTGTGGTCCATCTGTTCCTTAGTCTAGTGCCTCAGAGCTCCATGGCAGTGTATCCAACTGGCTTAACCCTGACTGTGGCCTTGGGTGGATCCTGCCCCCCATTAAGTTTGGCCTTTACAAAACAATCCAGAACCCAACACGTATGCCACTACCAACCCTGCACACCAAAAGCCAGAGAAAAACAATTAAAGTAAAATCTTTTAACTGCTTCTGGAAAATGTTCGCCCGCAGGGTTTGAGAATTCAACATGTGAATATTTTCGTGCTCCCCCCTTTTCCAAGTGTGTGTGGGGGGTAGTAGCTTCTTATGGGCTCTTTGGATGATGGGAAAGGAGAAGGTGCAATGTGGTCTGCATGACAGAAAGAGAACCTGAGGTTTTCAGCTGCATAAATTACAGCTTGGCTATTGGTATTTTATTGCATGGATACTCTCACATTGTGCAGGTGCACAAGAATGAATGCTGGGAAGTTTCATGCCAGAAATGCATCTCAGCTTGTGTCACATTCCAGTCACAGCTCATAGCCTTTGATATTACCACCATCACCTGAAACACTTAGAAAGCCTTAAAATGGCTGCAAGGACACACAGGCAGCGCAATCTTGAACAGGGGGTGGTTATGCAGCACCCGGGAATGGCCCCGCTGTGCCACCTTCCGAGCAGCTTGCAGCAGCGCAAGGGGGAATGAAAAGAATTCCCCCCAGGCCCTGTGAAACTCTCATAGAAACTCTCAGAAACTCTCATAGAGTTTCACAGGGCTATGCCTGCCTTACAGCAGGCGTAACTCCATGCCCTCTAAAGGGGTTGTTCCCAGGCTAAAGGGGATTGAGAATCAACTAACATTAGCTCCACCCCTGGGAACGCCCCCTCGCCACCAGCACTTGTGCCAAAAGAAATGTGGCCAGGATGTGCCAGTGCTTGTGGCTTGTGTTGCTGCACCCCCCCCCCGGAGTGTTCTGTGCCAGTGTCCGTAAAACATAGTTGCACTTACCTGTAACTGTTGTTCATCTAGGTCTTTATGCAGACACACTGGGGACTGCGCCTGCGCAGGCCTGCTGCCGGATAAGACTTTTTAGCTCCACAACACCAGGGGGCGCTAACTCCTCGGTGTGCACTGACGGCTTCCCGCCTAAACCGTCATGCGCTTAGAGGAGCCGCGCCCCTGCCCCCCCGTTCCTTTTCTGCAGCGCTGGTGCAAGTGGGTCACGCTGGCTCCTAAGCAGCCCCCCCTTCAGGATTGCATGGTACAGATTTCAATTCCCTGTTGACCCCTATCGTACAAAAAGAATTGAACCAAGATTAAGTAGCATTAGTTATTTTAAGTACTTCTGGAAAGGAGGTCATTTTCTCCTTGCTCTTTCCTTCACTGTTTCCTGCCTCAAGCACAATCTCTCTTGTTATGAAGGAACAGCACAACTTCCTCAGGAGGCTGAGCCTCGAAAATAAATAAATAGACAGATAAATCAATAAATAAACCCAATAGCCTTCCACATTCTACTGAGTTGAAACACAGAACTTAGTCCTCAATGAAAAGGGTTGGGTTATGGGTTTTTAAAGATTTTTTTTGGCAATACGAGAATTTATTATTACAGAAAGGATTTCAGAACAAGCCCCTTTCTAGTAAAGGTAATGTCTACCTAAGCAATTCAGTCACTTGAAAACGTTGATTTTGTTCTTCCGATATGCTTCTCTGCAATGTGATTAATTGAAATAACTTTGACCATCTTGTGGTAGAAGCAAAAGGAGACTGATGAAGAAATCACTTTCCTCCACACTTGTGGCTGAAAGGCAAGGCAATCAAATTCCTTTTTATTCTAGGATGAATGAAGTGAGCCTACCATGCAGGCAGCTATTCACCTACATTGCATTTTTTTCTAACAGTTTACTGTCTAGTCATCTGCAACAATGTCTTCTTAGAAAGTTTACATGGACTAAAGATCCTAGCTAACCTATGCCTTCTACCTTGTTCAATGTACTTATCTGGAGCCCCACAAAAACTTCAATGGACTGGCAAAACAATGTTTCTCTAGGCAAACTCTTTAAATAAAGACTACAGCTGAACTGATTCTTCATGATATATTTGAATTATTTTACTGATTGCTTCTATCTGCTGCATCATTGGTTTAAACAAATATGCATTATGCTATCCTTCTTCCAGTAGTTGGCCACTTACTTAATAACCCTAGAGTCTGAAGGCTGCTCGTTTAACACACTTTTATGCCAGTTTTATGTGACTGTCTTTGAGCTTCAATAGATCATACTGTTAGACGTAACCAGACTCCATTCCCATTACGTCAATTACAGCCCCCTCCATCCCTTTCCCAAACTGTGGCTGTAGAGTTGGATCATAGCTAGATCTTGCAAAGGCTGCCAATTTTCAACACCAAGAGAAAATTATAGGAAGTCAAGGCGGCTAATAATAATAAATAATAATCCACCCACCCCCACCAAAGGTGGGCAGAGGGTGGATCACAAGATAAATTACATTACAGTTGTACAAATAATAATATCACATTAAAAACAATCATAATTAATGAAGAAGTTGGTTTTTATATGCTTTCTTTACCTTTTAAGGAGAATCAGACCGGCTTATAATCTCCTTCCCTTCCCCTCCCCTCAACAGACACCCTGTGAGTAGGTGAGGCTGAGAGAGTTCAGAGAGAACTGTGAATAGCCCAAGGTCACCCAGCAGGCTTCATGTGTAGGAGTGGGGAAACCAGCCCGATCCACCAGATTAGAGCACAATGTGCTTAACTACTACCATATCACGCTAGCGTGATCACTGTGGTTAGATCAGTCTGAGCCAGGAATAGGCACAGCTGGCATACAAGCTGAAGCTGGGCAAAAGCACTCCAAACCACAGCAGCCATCTGATTTTCTAAGGTGACTGCTGTGTTCAGAAGCATTCATAAACAGCAAACTGGCTTTTCAAAGGGAGTGTAACCTCATACAAGACAGGAGAGATCTCAAGTCCCTGGTCTGCCTTTCTACTAACCCTGAGCACCTCATCCAGCCTCCAAGCATCTGTTTAGAACATCAATAGCTTCCTTAGAATTAGGTAGAAAAGAAAGGTAGAGCTGGTATCATCTGTATATTGGTGACACTGCAGCCTATACCTACAGCTGACCTCTCCCAGTGGTTTCATGTAGATATTAAATAGCATGGGGGATAACGCTGAGCCCTGAGAAACCCCAAAGGCCAACACTCATAGGGCAGAGCAGGAAACCCCCAGCACAACCTTCTGGGAGTAGCCTCCTTTCTTGTCATTCACTGGATGTCATTCCAAAGAAGAGCTGAAACTGACTGGTCAAAGTCCATGAATATTTTCCAGTGAATTAAAAAGGCCAACTCAGATAACATACATATTTAAAATGTAAGTGCTGCATAGTAGAGAAGATTAGTTCAAAACCGAAACATGCAGTAGGGGTCTAGAGACATTGTTTGACTGCTGTGGTCTAACAGCTGAAAGCAAATAAATTGAAACTTGAGTCTCAGTGAGAAAGGTGGACTATAAATAACGTAAACAAATACCTCTAAAGTTTACCAGGGTTAGCAATTACTGAAATAAAGTTGGGTTTTAACACGTCACATCACACCTCTTGCCAAATATAAATGTTAACTCAAAGGAAGGACTTTACAATACTTCATGAATCAACTTAAGTAAACGGGACTAAAAAAGCCTTAATTCAAGAACTGGCTTGTGCCACTTTATGGCATTATATCCCACAATCCGTCCCCAGGTTCCAGCGCCCCAAATCTCTAGGGATTTCCCACCCGGTGGCAATCATACATGCCAGGGCCCAATTTCTGCACTAAAATTTATCAGCCAGTTGTACCACTGTCTTAGTTTAGGACTAATTTAGAACCAAGGTCCCCCCACCTAAGTGGGAAATCAGCATAACATCCAAAGATAGCAAAAATGTGTTGTAATAACCTGCTACAGCTGTTGCAAACTCTCACTGCCGATACCTTATGTACATTAGTACAAAAAATAATATAAAGCGTCATATAGAAAAGATGCTTAATTCCTTTGTGTGTTCATATTCTGTGTTGTCAGTCAAATGAATCCAGCCCTGCTTAAAACGAACAGGTAGGTACTTCACTGGGTCAGGAATTAACCAATACAATAACCTTGGGCCAAACAAGTCATCTTATTATTTCTAGTGAATCTTTTAAGAAGACTTTCTTTAATGAATATCAGGTACTGTTGTGGTAATTACTTCAGATGGTCGAATGATTGTGGTAAGAATTCCTTTTAATATAAACTTTCTCCTCTCTCCAGTTGTTTTGTGTTGGAGCAGACTTGTTAAAGACTTATTTGCAAGCCGTAGTAATCTTGGCATAAGTACTTTCAAATTGGATACTTGAGAGTAAGTGCCATCCTAAACAGATTAAGGATGGCATTGAGAATCTCGAGCCACTGAAATGAATAGGACTTTTGAGCAGTGTCAAAGAGCTCCAACCAGTCTCCACCAGTTGGGCTGCTTTGGTTGGGTCAAAAGTTTCCCAAAATATTAAACTCCAGGTTTTCACCCCAAGTTTAATGGTAGCTGCCACCAACTCTGGAACAAAAGTAAGCCTCCAGGCACAGGGTCCAGAGTAACCCCTGCCAAGCTTCAAAAGTTTAAGTGTAACGCTTACCCTGCAAGGTAGAAGCCTGCCAGGGAAAGATTACACTCCAAAAAATGTCTTAGGTTTTTGGTAGGTGGTTTTTACACTCAAACAAGGCACTTAGAATTTAGGCTTGGAATCCCAAAATCACAGACTCAAGCCATTTAAAGGCTAACAATTTATTTATAAGATTCAAGCTGGTTTACAGGAAAGAAAAAGTCATGAAGTGTTAAGCAAGAAAATAAACTATTTAGCTTAGCTAATTAATACATTCAAAAGCCTTTTTAATTCAAAAGGATTGGCAAAGGTTTCTTGCATCAGGTTTATAGTTACCAAGTTCCAAAGATGCTTCCAGCATTCAAAAGGTTTCTCCAAGCAGGTCAAGTTGACTAGAGTTTCCCCGTAGGGCCAAAATAAAATGGGTTGTTATGCAGCCAGCACATCCTTCCTGCTGTGCACCCCAAAGTGTGCATAGTTTGCTCAAGACTGGTCTGTCCTTATATACGTTTTCTCAAAAGGATGAGTTCATAGAAGCCAATTGAGAAAACAAAAGCAATTAGCTGTTAATTAATTGCTTGGTCAGAAATGCTGACTCACTAAGAGGTGTTTTCAGGTGAGGAAGCCTGCAGAACTACCTGCACCTGGACATCGTCATGATGGCTGACTGATTGGTCACTATAGCAATGCATGGCCTTGCATTCCAGAAAGGGGAGGGAGGGCTTTAACAAGCACCATCTGGGGCCCACCTCATTCCCTCCACAGAAGCAGTTTTCAAAAGGAAACTTATTTTGCTGGTCTAAAATCCCAACAACACAAAATTCATAGGCTTCTAGGCCTGAACCCAAAAGAAATAATACAATCCAAGAAATTGAGGGACCTCAACTTCTTGACAAGCAGCACATAGGTTTAGGCTGCATGTGTTCTTTAGATCATGGTCTTGGACATGTATTTAGCATTAGTCTTGTGCAGTGATATAATTAGGGTTACCTTATTGTAATGAACAACCAACCTACAGATCTTCAGTACAGATTATAATTAATGTATTTAAGAAGTTTATGATGAAGAATGTCTTTAAAAACCTCATTTAGACTAAAAAATTTTTTAAAAAAGCTTCACCGGAGATACTGTGTGACAAGGGGTTCCTGATCACAGTAGGCTGCATGTCAAAGCCACTGTGGAGTAGTGGTTAAGAGCGATGGTTTGGAGTGGCGGACTCTAATCTGGGGAACTGGGTTGGTTTCCTCACTCCTACACATGACACCAGCTGGGTAACCTTGGGCTAGGCACAGTTCTCTTAGAGCTCTCTCAGCCCCACCTACCTCACAAGGCATCTGTTGTGGGGAAGGGAAGGTGATTGTAAGCCGGTTTGATTCTTCCTTAAGTGGTAGAGAAAGTCGGCATATAAAAACCAACTCTTGTTCTTCTTCATACATTCATGCAATCCCTTCTCTAAAACTTGCATTTCTTAGTTGTCACACCACTTTCAGATTGTCTCTTGAATTCTGATCAGACACTTCTAATCTGCAGAATTAATCATTGTTCTTTTTGCCCATAGCTTTAAATGTTCCACACCTAAATAGAGAAAAGATTTATCTTTACATATAATTGTATGAATTTGTATTTTCAGAAAGAACACATGCCAAATTTATGTCATGACACAATGACACAATTTAAGCACACCTGCCTAGATTCCAAAATAATCATTTCCCAGAAGCGTAAATCTTAGTAAAAATGATTAATGAAACATTTCAAGTAATTGTGTTTTGGATGTGGTGCAACTGGAATTAGTGTCAATTGATTGATCTGTACACAAATTAAGAAATAACAAATTCTTCCACAAAGTTTTTCTTAACACCTGGGGATTTTGTTCAAAAATAATGAAATAATTTGACACAACAAATTATGGTTTGCCAGTTGAAAACCTAAAGCTACTCCATGGTGTAGACTTCCCCCTTCTCTGTAACGTTTTCTCCTTTTTGAGTGAAAATATGCACATAAAGGAGGATCTTGTTTGAGAAAGCTACAGCTTCTCAGTAGAAAATGAACTACACAAATAATTCAGTTTAAGAAGTTCAACTTAAGGTACTTTGCAATAATTTGCTTAAGTAAACTAAACTTATTGACGTCATTGTTAGAAATGCTAGGATGTTTCTAAATAAGACATGCCTGAGAGTCATATATTTAAGGATTTTGAATGCTTCATTTTTTAATGCTTTTTAGGGAACTCTCAAAGGTTTTGATCAGACCATCAACTTGATTTTGGATTAAAGCCATGAAAGAGTGTTCAGTTCTTCACAAGGAGTGGAACAAGTGGTCTTAGGATTGTACACTGTAAGAGGAGACAATGTGTAAGTTTCTAGTAATGTAACTGAAGCTGTAGTAGAAAAATCAAGCATCTAGCTATCAGGAATTGGTGCCCTATTTGAAAATTAGATCAAATGTTCTTAATATGTTATTTTTGATGCATTCTCTCAGTCTGAGTTATATTATAGGAATGACATGGCTGCTTTCCGTTAATATAGAAATGTTGAAACTATGTAAAAAAAAAACCTCTTTCCCCCACATTAATGCCTCTGATGTTGGTGGGCCGCTTCCTGTCCCAGGTGTTTTCAACATTTTTGTATTACTGACATGGCAACAACAGATGTCAAGCATCAGTCTCTTGACTATGAGGATATATCTTCCTGGACAGTCACCTTGCTCTGTCTTCCACCCAGACTGACTGATGTTCTCCTTCAAAAGACTTAATCCTACATGATTTGTTTCTTCCCAGTTAGTCACACTAGAAAGATCAGTAGATAGCAGAGGCAGTGTTTTTTAACGTATATTTTTCTTTGATAGGTAGAATAGCTTGTTCTAACAAGAATAATTTTGTGTAAAATGGGAAAAGGTCATCCAGATAGCATTAATAGAATCTCACAAATTTTTTTTCATGTGTGATGAAAATGCAGTCTGTGTTTCTGAACTGTACTCGTTTCCTCAAAAGGTAACCAGTCTATGCAGTTTGTGGAATAAAACTCACGCGCAGTATTTTAATTTTTGTAGGTCCTTTCATACTCTAATTTATGCAAAAGCAAAAGAAATCACGTTTAAATAGAAAACATTTTGTGTGTGTGTGAAGTGCCATCAAGTCGCTTCCAACTCATGGCGACCCTATGAATGAAAGTCCTCCAAAATGTCCTGTCTTTGACAGCCTTGCTCAGATCTTGCAAATTGAGGGCTATGGCTTCCTTTATTGAGTCAGTTCATCTCTTGTTGGGTCTATCGCGGAAGCCAGCAGGTTATCAGTTGGTCCAAAACACGCCACCAGACTCCAGCTACTAAAAAAGTGCTTAGTTTATTTTTACAGCGTATAATACAACACTCACTCCCAGCAATAGCTTCCGAACAATGAGCTTCACATTCTTCTTAGTTTTATACATTTCTACCCCCAGATATCAATTAGGCCACCTGCTGTTACACCCACAGTGTTACATCAGCCTACTAGCCATATCTGGTTTAATCCAGTTCATTCGGCTGCTTCCAGGCCCTTTCAACCTCTTGCATCAGACCAGATCCTTCTGATCTGACAGTTCCTTGACAGCTTTACTGACCAGCTGTCTGTCACAATATTATAACAGCCTTGTATTTCTGACAGGGTCTTTGTATCAAGCTTATTTCTATATGTTTTTCACCAATAACACTTTAATTCTTTTTATAGTGCTGTAATTGGAAAAATTGATGAAGAGACAAACTCTGCTCTTGACTTGGGGAACATTCGAGCAGAACCTCTGAACGCAGTTGTACACTGAAGAAAATAAAGATGAGGATATACAGCAGGACGTCATAAATCTCCAGTTGTACAGAACTATTTATAGGCTGGTGTGGCTACTTTTTACAAGTTGTATGTAATAAACTGGATAGTTTATACTTTTTTATTTTGACAGTTATGGTTTGACTGGAAGAAGTCAATTTGTTTTTGCAGGTAATGTCTTTTAATTCTATAGATAAGATAATTTTTTATATTTTACTGATGCCAGGAGATTACTGACCCAGTTAACACTCTGGCTTAGATCCCACTGTGAATCTACTAATGGTAGGCATTTCCATCAGCAGAACTTCTTCCCCCTTCTGCTGCAACACAAAATGCTGGGGAACTACAGGAAGAGTATGAGTGGTGAATTATGGGTTTAGGGGAGAATTAGGTCTAATTCCAGGAGTATGGAATGGGAGGGGGAATTTACTGTGGGATGGATGCCTCTGTCTAATCTTTGTGGTCTTGTTTTGTGTTTCTTGACATTTGATGGAAAGAGGTGAATACTGGTTTTCTTCTAATAATATAGTAATTATATGTCCTAGACACAGGCAGCTTCACAAGAAAGTTTGGAACAAATAAGATCTACTAATGCTTGCCTGAAAAATCAACTGGAACAAAGAAGTCATGATCTAGAATCTGAGTTGGGAAAACTAAAGAACATTCAGCAAGACTATATCTTTCATAGAGAGTCTACACATACAGAACTGGAAAGATACAAAGTTTTGTATTTAGAAGAGCTGAAAATGAGAAAGGCTTTGAGAAGCAAACTAGATCGGTAAGTCAGAGGTCTTGTGTGTGAAAACATTACAGTTGCTGTCTTGAGACATTCTTCTGTGCTTTCTTTAATGTGTCACAACTGTCACATTAAAGTTGATTGATACCTATATTTAAAAAGAAAACTCTAAACATTGTGATGTGAATTAGAACAGAGACTCTTGTTCGGTACAGAGTATACAGTGGCGAATAGTATAACAGTAATTGCAATTATTAGATGTTTCTCCCAAATACCAAGCCTGCTGCAACACAAAATGCTGGGGAACTACAGAAATGTTGGGGAACTACAGGAAGAGTATGAGTGGTGAATTATAGGTTTAGGGGAGAATTAGATCTAATTCCAGGAGTATGGAATGGAAGGGGGAATTTACTGTGGGATGGATGCCTCTGTCTAATCTTTGTGGTCTTATTTTGTGTTTCTTGACATTTGGTGGAAAGAGGTGAATACTGGTTTTCTTCTAATAATATAGTAATTATATGTCCTAGACTCAGGCAACCTCACAAGAAAGTTTGGAACAAATAAGAGCTACTAATAATGCTTCCCTGAACAATCAACTGGAACAAAGAATTCATGATCTAGAATCTGAGTTGGGAAAACTAAATAAAATTCAGCAAGACTATATCTTTCATAGAGAGTCTACACATACAGAACTGGAAAGATACAAAGTTTTGTATTTAGAAGAGCTGAAAATGAGAAGCCTTGGTTCCCGCCTTTGGGGGAGCCATGTTTGCTGCCCCAGGGGAAGGAGGGGGGCCGAGCGCCGAATGCAGGGAGTCGGGACAGCCAGCCGACGCGTGCTTCTGCGGGTGCGCGTATGGCTTGGCCATTCCTGGTCTGCCTTGCAACAGCTCTCCCATTGGCTGGGGCCAGAGGGCTCAGAGCCAATGGGGGCTTAGGGCGGGAGTTGGACATGGGCGTGCCCAGCCCCGCCCTGAAGATATTTAAGGGGGAGCGGGGCCTGCCCCAGCTCACTCTGTCTTTCGTTTTGAAGACGGAATCGGCTGGGCATAGAGAGAGCGAGTGAGCTGGAAATTTGGAAGCCGACAAGCGAGAGAGAAGCGAGAGTGGAAAAGATCGAGAGAGCGGACAAGGCAGATAGAACAAGACAGAGCAGACAAGCATAGAGAGAAGGAAAGGAAGTGATGAGGGGCCGTCTGTGGGGCGAGAGTGGGGCCGCACCTTGAGTGGTGGCACTTCTTGCTGCAAGTGGTGGGGCTTACCGGGCAACAGGAACAGGGAACGGGTGGGCCCGCGCCAGTTACATCGGGCGTTTGCGCAATAACCCCCCCAGCTTTACTCCAACTCCCCTCCCCCAGCCTTTAGTCCTCTCCGTTACCGGGCGCAGGAGCCTGTACGTTGCTCCATTGCCTGCAACCTGCTCCATTGCCAGTAAAGGGAGCATATAAGCCCTCCTTCAGAAGGCATATTTTAGCACACCGCTCCTCTTGTTTGAGGCGGTATTGGGGAACATCGCTCCTCCTATTGGAGGCGATATAGGGTCAGAACAGTACTGCTTGCAATACTTGGTAACAAGCTGTGCAGATCTCCTTACTGTGATTTATCTATAGACCTAGAACAGTCTTAGCCTGGTTTGATACACGCAGCAGTGCAGTTTTGATATTATCATGGCGCCAAAATGGAAAACCACTCTTACGAAGGGCAGTTCTACCCCTCATACTAGAGGGAGGTCTGGGGCACCCAGGCGGTCTTGGGTGAGCATGCCCCCTGCCGGTCGCTCGTCAGGCCCGCCATGGGGGCAGGTTGCTGCTGGTCATTCAGGACCTGCCACATCCTCCCGTACGGTTAGCCAGCGCACGGCACGCGGGGGCCCATCACTGCCCGCCGCTCCTGATAACGCCATTGAGCCCAATGCTAGTCAACCAGCACGCGCAAGGGGGCGTTCAAGAACAGCTCAAAACACAGAGTATACAGTGGTGAATAGTATAACGGTAATTGCAATCATTAGACGTTTCTCCCAAATACCAAGCCTGTTCCTATGGGGCACTGAGTGCCTGCTGTCTAATGGTATACAAATGTTTTTATCATTATATTATGGGCTGGCAACCTTTTTAGCCTAAGTGCTGAATTAAATACAGTGTCAGTGAAGATGTTGGTGGACTGGAAAGCAAAACGAAGAGAAAGGTGAGGGATGTGTTGGAAGTTTCAACTGAAGGGGCATGGTGTGGCAGCTGTGAAGTCACAGCTTCTGGTCTTCAGACAATCAGAATTACACATACACACACACAATATTCTGAATGGTAAATGTGCATCCATTGAAGATGGCCCATTAACCACTCACCCTGTGCTGTACTTCTTACAGAGCTAATGAAAAATTATGAGAAGCCAGTGTCCTTCATGAACGTCAGAAACACCAGTCTTTACTTGCCAGCAGCATTGTAAATGGAAGCCTTTCAGCAAATCCAATCTTGGAAACAGTTCAGTTTGGAAATCTTAGCAGTAATCTTGCATTAAATAGAACTCTTAGCCTTGGAGGATTCATGAATCCATCTCGAAATGCATTATCCTCAAGAAATAGAGTGGAGGCTTACTTGACAAAGGTCAGTAGTAGCTAATTTCATTCTAAGCTGTTTTTTCCTTGATGCTGTCATCATAGGTCATGTTCACAGAAATAGCTGCTTCATTTCAACAGAAATGCTTTACATCCTTCACATTTTTTAAACTTTCTTAACACTACGAGAGAAGTGAAACTGAGGAAGGAGAACGAAGTTTTCATGAGAGATGTGTAACAATCGTAAATCTGTGTTAAGATCCATAAGCGTGTAACACGTCTTGCTTATTGTACAACCCAGTGTGCATTTTAAAGGCACACTTTATTTGTTATTAAACTAGGCTTTTATTTGCACTTAAAAGGAATCATCATAGTCATAGGATTAACAATAAATTAGGATATTGAGTTACTTCGAACAACATTGAAAACATTGTCTTCCATAGTGGATTATCTCATGTTAATTGTGGACAGACTTACAGTGCAATCCTGAGGCCTGGGGATCTGCACCATTGCCAGCCATGGCATAACTGAGCTGCTCCCTAAGGGGATAGTTATGCTGTGGCCAGCAGTTAAACGGAGGATTATTTCCTTTTTTAATCATTTGAACACCAGCGCTGGTGCACCAACCTGGAGCATGGGCACTGCAGTGTTCTGCTGTGGCGTAGTGGATGCTGGCAAGGAGGCAAACAGGGCAACCACTGCCAATCAGGGTTGGAGGAACGGGAACAGCGAGCGGGCAGAACCAGCCCAGTGTAGGAGAGGGGCAGGAACACGCAAATGAGCTGCCAGTCAGTTACCCAAATTAGGCAGACTCCACTTTTGATGCAGGAATTAGCTAAGAGACAAAGCTAGTAAGAGGTTAACGGATCTATAACCTGTGTATACCAGGATTAATCTTGGGGAGAATTCTTAAATAAACAGGCAAATGTACAAATGAAAAGGGTTTTATTAAAGAATAAAACATAAAAGAATATACCTTTCAAGCAATGGACATACACATGTGAATCATACTAGAGCTAAGAAAGAGAAAGGGTAGAAAATCTGAATAGTTTAGGCATGGGCAAGATTTACCAGTCCAGAAGAGGCATCCGGAGAAAGCTGTGTTGAAGCGGGAAATGGCCAGTGTTTCCAGGAGCGAAGAAAAGGAGTGGGGGTGCACACACAAGTGGGGGGTGTATGCACAGATCTAAGACACCACACACTATAACTGGCCAAACGATCAATATTTATACTCCAAAATGCGTCCTGAGGTGGTATGAGGTTAGTTGGCAGGAAAGCCAGAGACAAAAAATTGATTGCTTTTCTGGGGTCTGAACAAAAAGATAGGACAGGCTTGATGAGTTAGGATCCAAGAGAATGTCTAGGCCATTCTCCTGAATACTGATTGGTTGCCCAGAATGGGTGCAGCTAGAATAATTAATAGTTGGCTTGGAGCATTGATTAAATCACCTGAGGATGATGCAGTGGAGACTACCCAGTCCCATTGTATAGCTGGCACACCTTTGGGATGTGGAAAAATGCACAGCTGTCAACCGCTTTTCTGCCCGAGTTATATACACAAGATGGATCCCAAAATTCTCTGAGAGACATCCATTTTGTGTGGAGCAGTGTCTTGCTCTTGCTGTCAGCCTTTGGTCCCCATGCCATTCATGGCACCCTTAGTGGGAGGAGGGGTCCAGGAACTTGCAGCCCCCCCTTAAAGGGACGGTGGGAGATATGGGAGTCTCCCATGGAACCTGAAGATCCCCTGGAATTGCAGCCCGTCCCCTGAGCTATGAAATCAGTGACCCTGGAAACCATGGCTGCTTTTTTGGGGAGGGAATGCTATGGCAACACATCCCCACCAAGGTCCCCTTCCCTTCCCATGTTCCATTCCCACAATACAATCTGTCACATAACTGGGTAACATCTCTGCCCCCCTTCTGTTGGGCAAACCACCCACCTGCTGAAAGGGACCAAGGTCAGTCCAAAATGCCAGGGCAAAAGACAATTGTGCCATGGCCAGCAGCCTCCATCATGCAACCCCCCACCACAAGGTGCCACATTGCCCACACGGTTCAGAGGGTGAACAAAGATCGGAAGGGCAGGGAGGTGGAAGTGGTTCCCAGTGTTTGGCCACAGCTCACCAGCGATTTCACTGTGCAGCCTGTTGCTCACTTTGCCAAGGGTACCCATGCACCAACCCCCGTGCCACCCCTGCTTGTGGCAGCCAGAGGAGGGGACACCAGTGCAGCTGGTGGGGCGGGGACACAGAGTGCCTCCAACAGATCCCCCAACAACCTCTCGATGCGCAGTGGTCCCTCTCCCATGTCCCTTATGATGGTTAGCCCCTCTAGGTAACCAGCAGCCACTGTGACTGAGGCTAATAGCCCTGCCATCCAGCACTGAGTCCATGCAAACGAATCCCACCACTCTTGTTGGCTGTCCAGCCATTTGGGCTTGATCGCTGCCAACATGAATGAGAGGGTGGGGGGTGGGCTGAGCAGGGCATACTCCCTGTGCCCTCAGTCCTGGCAAGGGGACAGCATCCTCAACTTTGCCCAGTCCATCAGCTGCCGTGACACAAAGCACCTGGGGAGGGAGAGGGTGCCAGGGAGGGGAGGACTGTCACCCAAGGGCCAGGTGCCTCTAGAATCCCCATTACAAATACCAATCCATTTAAAAAATGTCATGACAGACTTACATAGAATAAATATACTTGGTCTGAGTAGTTACCTGTTATTGTAAACAAGGCAATCTGGGCACAACTGGAAATGTATTAATCAGTTAATTAAGATCACTGTTACAACTTTATGCTGAAGACTATACAGGTGTGTACTGTAAACCATGGTGGAATCAGGGACAATGTACAATAACATCTGTTACTAAATATGTATACAGCAGGTCATATAGTCTGTCTTGTTATTTCTTGGTTTTAATCCTCCATTTATTAATGTTAATAATTTCAACAATATACCCAGTTCTTTCCAGTGTAATAACTACAAGTCAGTAAGTTAACCATAAATATGCAGAATTATATGAAAATTAATACACTATACCTATATTTGTTTAAATCAGTGTTTTCTCGCTGTTTTCAGTGGTTGATATATTATAACCAAGTTCTCCCAAGGCTGTGCTGCTGTTTATTATGTTAGCCGCCCTGAGCCCAGCTCTGGTGGGGAAAGGATACAAATAAATTTTCTGTTCTATTCTTCCTCCTACCCTCCATTTCCACAACCATTTATTTCATCCAGATTTTAGCTACCTATTCCATAATTGTGGGAACTACTGCTGTTTTCCATTTAGAGCTGCCAAGTCAAAAGTTGGTTCTCTTTATCTCCACCTCTGCCAGTTTCTTTCATTTTTCTAGTCTTACAGCCAAATGCTGTGCTTGTTTACTCAGTGGGATTTCTTCCTAAATACAGACAATTGCATCCCTAGAATAGGTCTGAATATTTTCATATTATCGGTAAATTCACATTCTTAAACTGGTCATTTTCATTTCTATCTTCAAGATCTATACATTTATCACATCTTCTTTACTTCTTCAGCTCCTTGATCAAAAGTCTGTTTCTTCGTTCTCTTCTCTGCAACCAGATACGTAACAAGGTGTGTAGTCTCTGGCAGTGCTTAATGGCATGTTACTCTTTGTGCTTGGCAAATATGACTACTGTGACATTTCAGATTATAATTCTGCATTACACTGCAGGCTAAAGGCTTGGCCAGAGCTACAGGAATTGTAGCTAGAATTTTTATACCTCAGTCATCTGACCTGACCTCTCCTTTAGAAGTCTTTAGTAAGTTTTGCAAGCACTGCATTACAGTCATCTGAGCCACTGAGAATCAAACTAATGTAATGGATGTTTTGGAGTAACCAAGGAGGGTGGCTTGTAGAACTGTCTTTCATACTAAAGTTAGTCTTGTGTACGCTTATTTGAGAGTAAGTTCCATTGAACACAGTAGAACTTCTGAGTAAGCATGCATATGGCTGGGCCAAAAATTATGATTGTTTTCCTTTGTAAAAGTTCATCAGGGTTTCAGTGGGTCCCTCATAATTTTGTCGATTTATTTAAGAAACCAATAATTCCATTTTCTACGCTACTCCTTCCCAAAGCAATTGGTTTTCAAAGCAATTGGGGAGGTGGGTCTCAAATACTGTCATGCAAGCCATTTTTTTTTATCAAGTTGCAGTTAAGTAATGATTCAGGTAGGTGAAAGTTGGTATCGAAAACTGAGGTAGAATACTTGACCCGACAGTTACTTGATATGTTCATGTTTTCTCATTCATGTATATTACCACCTTTTATAGATATAAAATGTTAACTGAGACCTAAATGTAATTTCAGATGCGGAAGGAACTGGACAAAAGTATCACTAGGGAACTAGATCAAGGTATGTTAGCAAACTGCATACTAAAAATATTATAACTCTTCCAGCTGTGAAGGTGCTAATAGTATTCAGTGCTGTTGTACAAATATAAATGGCAGCACACTGTACTAAATTCCCAGAAAATATATTTCTTCACTGAGTTGTCTAAATTATTTTAGAAAAATATAAGGCTCCAGTCTTACCAGGAGCCTGGGTTGCGGATCTGGCCCCTGGGGGGGGGGGCGCGGAGGACAGCAGCGGAGCCAGGCGCGGGCGCAGGCACGTGGCCCTGGGAGCAGCCGTGGGCACGTGACTAGGCACCCGCGTTTTCCAGCCAGGGACCCGGCCAACCGGCTTCTTCGGGCCAGTTTGAAGGGCCCAATAGCCAGGTACTCTCCTTATTTGGAAGAGGGTATCCGAGTGGGGTGGAGGCTGAGTGAGCTTTTCACTCAGGTCCACCCCACAAGGATATCAGGGAGGCTGAAGCGGCACAGTCTGCAGTGCGCCGCAGCACATCACGCAGACCGGATCGCCTTTTGCAGCCGGCATCAGGAGCGGAGCAAGTAGCTGGCCGGCGGGTTCGCCTTGCTGCGGGATGGTGATCCCGACAAGGTTAAGTACAAAAAAAAAAAAAAAAAAAAAGAGCAGCAGCTTTCCCTAGGAGTTACCTCCAGGGAAGCTAGAAAAATCACCCCCCACACATTTTTTCCAATTGAAGGTCTGGAAGGGAGCGCCCGCCGGCTGGTCCGGTAATCTGCTATGCCCCCTAGACGGGCCCCGCAGCCCAAGACTAGTCAGGCCTCTATTCCTCGGACGAGGAGCGGGGGCGGCGAGGCGTTCATGGGAACACTTCGCCTCCGGACGGAAGAAGTCGGGCGGAAGGACTGAACAGCCCAGGCCCATGGTAGCTCCCGGCGGAGGCCGGGGGGGAGGGAAACCGCAAGGAGGCAGCTCCCAGTCACGGAGGCGGCGGGAGGGTGCGCAGCCGGTCACACGCCCGGCCACTCGCAAGGGTCCAAAAGAGCATCCTGCAGCCTCCTTGCAGGAGTTGTCCGAGAGGGTGGGGCAACTTGCCCAAAAGGTACAGCAGCTTACTCCGCCCACCAGGAGCAATGGGGAAGTGCCAGGCACCAGTGGAGACCCACCGCCAGGAAACAGTGGGCGCGGCAGATCAAGGACTTGGTGCACAAGGGAAGGCTCCTCATCCGCCTCTGGTAGCCTAGTTCACAAGAAAAGCTACTGAAAAACACAGCAGTTCCAGGAAGTCGGCACGGATCGCCCGCAGGCCAAGAGACCAGAGCCCAGACGGTGAGCTTTCTTCAGAGGGGGAATCTGGGGAGGAGAGGGGGAACTATTGGCCCATGGCTGAAAGGGTGCCAGGCCTTCCTTCTTGGGCCCTTCGGTGACGGCAGGCCCAGGCACTTGGCAAGGTTTCAGACGACCACAGTCACATTTGGGTTGATGGCCAAGGCCCACCCACCCCAAATTCACTGATGGCGAAGACCCCCCAGGCATTCACCTCCCTAGAGACTTGATGGAAGATATTCTGGACGGTTTCTATATCGATGTGATCGCTCTAATAAAACCAGAGGTTGAGGAGGGGCGGAGACGTTCGGCGGCAAAGGAGAAGAAAAAAGATAAGGATAAGGTCACATTAGAAAGGACATTTGACAGATGGCTGGCAGGCTACACTATAATTATGGCGTGGTGGCCTCGGCTTATCCAGAGAGGGGTTGGCATTTGGTCAACCATTTAGCCAACGTCCTTAAGGCCCGCTCTTTAGCAGGTGATTTAGCCGCCATGGACTATGATGAGGCTTTCCGCAAGTTGGCATCCCAGAGTGATAGAACCAGATGGGACCTGCTTAACGACAAGCTATGGCTTGTCACTGTGGGCCCATGCATCAAACAAAAAGGGGATACAGGAAGATGGGCAAAATGGCCAGCTCCCAAGAGGGAAGCCACCAGGAGAGTTTGCTGGGAGTTCAACTCGGGAAAGTGCCAGCGCCTCAGGTGCTGTTTTGAGCACATTTGCGAGAATTGTTCTGGAGCTCATGTCAAAACTAGTTGCCCAAAAGGGGGGGAGTAGTACAAGTTCCTTTCGTGGGACCAGAACCCCTTCAGGCACAACCCGTAAGGAACCAGCAGGAACTGGCCCGGGCAACGCCAGGGTCAGGTTGTAAGGGCAGCCTGGCGCACTCACCCATTGTCTTGCCGGCATTGGCAGCCTTACTAGTTGATTATCCGGACAAGGGTGCGGCGCGTTACCTGTGGAGAGGTTTCTCCACAGGTTTTCACATTCCATTCTTTAAGCCTAGAATCCCTACAATGACAGGCAACCTAAAGTCTGCTAGCGAAATGCCACAAGTTGTCAAGGAAAAAATAGATAAAGAATGCCAGGCAGGCAGGGTGGCCGGCCCATTCAGTTCCCTTCCCCGCTAGCCAACCTTAGGGTCTCCCCTTTGGGTGTTGTTCCCAAAAAGGCCCCAGGAGAGTTCAGGCTCATCCACCACCTGTCTTACCCCAAGGGGAGATCTGTGAACAATGCCATCCCGCAAGATCTATGTTCAGTGCGATATAGTTCTTTTGACCATGCAGTAAATATTGTACGTTCATGTGGGAAGCGGGCGAAGATGGCAAAATGCGACATTAAGTCCGCCTTCCGGCTGTTGCCAGTTCACCCGGCAGATTTCTGTTTGCTGGGTTTCCATTTTCAAGGATCATGGTATGTGGACAAGGCAATGCCAATGGGCTGCTCGGTGGCTTGCGCCGCCTTCGAGACTTTTAGTACATTCCTGGAATGGGCTTTGACACGCAGATCTAATTGCTCTCATGTAACACACTATTTTGACGATTTTTTGATGGTAGGCCCAGCGGATTCGAACCTTTGTGAGTCACTTTTGTCAATTTTTACCACACTTAGTAAGGAGCTCAGGGTACTATTAGCCAAGGAAAAAATGGAAGTTCCGGCCACCTGCTTAAAATTTCTAGGCATAGAGCTCGATTCAGTCGCTGGCACCTCCAGGTTGCCTGAGGACAAGCTGTTGGCCCTGCGCGCCTTAGTAACTATACTGGTGCACAAGCCAAACTGCACACTGAAACAGTTACAGTCAATCCTTGGGCACTTGAACTTCGCGTGCAGAATTGTTTCGCCAGGCAGAGCATTCTGTGCACAAATGTACAGGGCCACTGCAGGTGTTAAGGCTCCCCACCATCACATTAGAATCACTCGGGGTATGAAGGAGGATGCACAAGTTTGGCTGCAGTTTTTGGAGCACTTCAATGTTGTATCCTTTTGGCAAGAACAATGGGCTTTGGGCTCTGATTTACAAGTTCATTCAGACGCATCAGGCAAGGTGGGATTCGGCGTTTATTTTCGGGAAAATGGTGCGCCCAACCATGGCCTGCACACTGGTCAGGTTCCAAGGTGGCCAGGGATCTGACATTCCTGGAGCTCTTCCCAACTGTGGTAGCTGTGCATCTGTGGCAGACTCAATTCAGGGACAAACGCATTACTTTTTGGTGCGACAATCTAGCTGTAGTCCAGGTAATTAACCACCAGACATCGAAATCACCACAAGTGATGCACCTGGTGCGCAAGTTAGTATTAATGTGTTTACTGGCTAATATTTCTTTTTCCGCTTCTCATGTCCCCGGAGTTGACAATAGCATTGCAGACGCTTTATCTCACAGTTGAAGAAATTCTGGATATTGGCACCAGAGGCGAACCAGTTTCCAGATGCGTTCCCAGAAGAGCTTTGGGGTCTTGGCAGCGAACCCTAATACACGGCATATACTTATCCGTTGCACCAACCACCTTTCAGACCTATGCTGCGGTCACTAAGAAATTTTTGGCATTTGTGGCAGCTGAGGGGGGTCCTGAGGCGTGGCCTGTTCACAAGGATTGGATCCTGAGATATATCGCCTGCAAAAAGGAGGACGGTTTGCGGCAAAGACACTGGGTGTTCATTTAGCTGCACTTTCATTTTTCAATAAAGCGCATGGGGGGATGGAAACAGTGCCTTGGCCATGGCCCATAGGGCAGTAGCAGGTTGGAAGAGGCGGATGCCCCGCCAACAGGATCAGCGTCGACCGATAACGGTGGGCACATTGACTGGGCTCATTTATGGCCTAGAAGGAATTTGTGACACTGAATATGAGGTTACTTTATTCACAGCCGCTTTTACGTTAGCCTTTTATGCGGCTCTGCATATAAGCGAACTGGTCCCCGGGTCAAGGCATGACACTTCCAACAGGGCAGTGCGGGTGGAGGATGTCAGCACCAGTGGAAAACAATTAATGGTCAACGTGCGCATGGCAAAGAATGACCAGCAAGGGCGGGGGGCATCCGTCTAAATCCAGCGCAGGGAGCAGCCCCATGCTTGGTCGCGGCGCTTCGGCAATACCTCAGGGTTCATCCTTTACGGGCCGGGCCTCTGTTTCTCCACAGCAACGGTAGCTATCTATCGAGATACCAATTCACTTCCAAATTCCGGCGATGTCTGGGTTGGCTGGGGCTGCCTGTGCGCGAATTCAGCACCCACTCCTTCCGTATTGGGGCAGCTACCACAGCAGATCAAGGGGGCCTTTCCAGGGATAACATCCAGAGGATTGGGAGGTGGCGGTCGGATGCATACTTGGATTATGTCTGCCCAGGGTTGGTTTTGTACTAATTCATTGTGTTTAAGTTTCAGCCGGCCAGGTCAAGCAAGTATGGATTATAGGCCACAGCACGGTCCGCAGAGCTCGTCACTATGTCACATCCTCCAGCTGGGGGAAGAATCTGGGCCTGGACAAATCCGTACATATTTCCTGGTTTGGTCAAGGCGGCATGCTTTGGGCAGCCTTGATGCCCAATCTTCTAAGAGAGACACGTCGCCATGGGGCGCCAGACATGTTGGTGGTGCACCTAGATGGCAATGATTTAGTCACCTGGAAGGGAAAAGAAGTGATGGTGGTAGCATCTTCCGACTTCCGCCACATTGCCACTGACTTTCCAGCCATGATTCTGGGCTGGTCCGACATGACAGAAAGGTTAATCTGGCAAGGGGCCCTTAAGCCCCACAGGGTGGATTTAGCCAGGTGTAAGGCCACCAGAGCCATTGGGAAGACAGTTTTAGCCCTGGGGAAAATGATCTTCCCGCATGGAGACATCTCCTTCAGGGAACCGGCACTATTTCATAAGGATGGGGTGCACTTGTCCAACTGGGGGACGGATCTATTGCTCCTCAGTATTAGGCAGGGGATAATGGATTGGCTTCAGATGTAGGGAATTGGCGGTAGCCGGGCAGGACATGGTTTCGCCCGGTTAGTGGCGATAGGCATTCTGGGGGCTGGATTTGTTATGTTAAGCAACCTGCCACTGCTCAAGAGGGTCTGATCCCTTGGCAGTGCAGCAGAAGGCATTGTGATACGTAAAGTTAGCATCACATTGATGAAGGTGTAACAGAACACAGCGGTTTACACCTCGGTGCTCGCTGCCCTGCCAAAATGCACAGGGACCATAGTGGGGCGAGCAAATAAGAGCAGGATCCATGCTTCAAGCCACATTGGGGTTGGCGTGGGCATTCCAGCCCATCATGCCTCGCCTATTTCCATATTGGAGCTCTGGCCAATCTTTTTCCAACAGCATCAATCTTTCCAATAATTTCCAGTTAACTGATTGTTAAAATGTTATTGTTATAATAAAGCAAAAGGTTAAAACCATTAGTGGGTCTGTGGTCCCCCCTAGATTCGGTCCTGGGTCCGCAACTGAATTAAAGCAAAATTCTTATTAGTCAAATAGTTAGCACCGAACATCTTTTGTCCCAAGGTATTTCCACAGAAAAAGAGGTATGAAAAACAGCACATTTCTCTATATTCCATCAATATTGCTATATCCAGTTACAGATACATAGGGTACATATATGGTGAATTACTGCTATTTATCTACCGAAGGTTTGTGATAATGCACTATGTTCAGGAACTGTGCTATCCTCTTCTACATATGGTTATAAAGCAATCCTTTTGAATGTCCAACGTATAGTATGTGACCACCATATATTGAACATTGTAACTGGAGTAAGATGGTTGGACAAGTGGAAGTGACTTGACAGCACTTAACACACACATTTTCTGTGAAACCCCTTGAAAGCATTAGCTTTTCTTGTGTTTTTCAGCCAATGCTGAACTTGAAACTGCATCTGTTAAATTCGCCCCTGGAATACCAAATGAAGAAGATCAAGTGTCAAAGGCAGCACAGGAGTACCTAGATGTGCTAAAGAAAAATTATATGTTATAAATATGCAACTATGTAAATATGGCAATATGTATCTGAGCAGGGTACTTTTCCTTTCCCGCTCTGAAGGAAGGTTATCTTGGAACTTTGGGTGTTTCTCGTCCCATTGCTTGGAGAGGCAGGACTAAATTTTAAAACAACTTCCTGTCTCGGGGCGAGGAATGCCCACACTTCCAGTTTATCTCCTGCCTTTGCGGAGAGAGGACGACCCAGCCTTAACTGGGACTTAGCTTTAGCAGAGATAGCCTTTAATTCCTCCGTTTTTTCTATCAAATGCCCTACCTTCCCTCCCCTCTTTTCGTTCTTGTCCGTGTCTTGTCGTGTCTTACCGACCAGACCCTTAGCGATCGGGCTGGGCTGCTCCGGAGAAAGAGCACTTGGGATGAAAAGAAACGCAGAAGGGAGGGAGACGAGCCAAGATGGCCGCCCCTGTAGTCCGGTCGGAAGAAGTAGAACTTCTATCCGACAACGACCATGATGCAGCCTTTAGCAGCCAGGCGAGAACGATTCCCTCTGTCAACCGCTCAGGCGGACCCTCAGAACGGGAACCCGGGGAAGCTCCACCACCCCCACCTAAGCCTGAAAAAGACGGCGCGGCAAGCGGAGGCGCCACAAAGGCGAAAGACAAAAAGAGCGGGGAAAAGACGACGCGCCGCCGCCATAATAGACAGAGTACCACCTCGACCTCTAAGGTCCTTGCCAGTTCCTGCTTCCAAACGAGCGAACAAGACGACTAAGGGTAAAGTACCCCCACCTTCTATGGAAAGTGGGGCCCCAAATGACACACCTTTAACAGAGGAATAGGTGAATACCCTAATTAAGAATACATTTGAGGATCATTTTCACAGGTTGCAAGCTCTTATAATATCTGCCCAAAGGGGAGGGAACACTTCTGAATTGCATGGGGCCCCCCATAGCTCAGAATCTGCTTCCCAGTCTTCTGCAGCATCATCTCCCTTGCAGGAAGAACCAGGTTGCAGTCGCCCCACAACCCAGTGGCTAACCAAGGCGGCCCTAAAGGCTAATCCCAATAGGCTTGACATGACCATTGGGGATGATGCCTCATCTCTCAGCCGGGGATCCGTTGCTGATGAATTAGAAGAAGGAGAATTCATTTCTGATGAAGAGTCCCCAGTGACTCAGGAACAACAGCCCAGACTTTTTAATAACGAGGACTACCAGTCTCTCCTAGCCAAGGCCTTATTTGCCCTAGATCTATTAAGCGAGCCAGAGGCCACAGAGGAGCCTCAATCAAAAATAAAACACAAGGGATCCAAGGATTATTTTCCCCAGGGGGACTCCCACATTATTAAGGTTCCCTTACCCGTACATTTCGAGAACCTAATAAGATCCAAATGGGACAAGCCCCTCCATAACAAACAATTCTCAGGTACGGCCAAAAAATTGTATGAAATGGCTCCATATGCAATAGAGCTCCCCGTAGTGGATGCTGCTGTAACTGCACTTCAAACCTCCGATTTCTTTACTGAAGATGGGGGTGGTTTCATTAAGGACAGCCTAGACAGGAAAATGGATTTCCTATCAAGGAAGGTTCACGAGGCCTCAGCCTTAGCTATACAGGCCAATACCACCACGGCCCTCATAGCTCGTGCCACTAACGCCTGGACCAAAAAACTAATTAAGCTTCTTCCCACAACCGACAAGAGAGTAGCTGAGGGTCTATCCAGAGTACTGCAGGCCTCTTCATTCATGGCAGATGCATCTCTGGATGCACTCCTATTCGCATCCAGAGCGGTAGCTTCCAACACTGCCATTCGCCGGGCTCTCTGGCTGAGACCATGGCAGGTCTACTGTAGGTCTAAAGCCAATCTTCTTGCTCATCCCTTCAAGGGAGGCAAGTTATTTGGGGAAAGATTGTATAAAATGTTGACTGACACTAAAGATAAGAACAAGTACATGCTTAAGAACCAGAAAAAGGATACCAGACAAGCACAATATCCCCAAACCTTCCGTTCCTACCACACCCTATCGAGATTTAGGCAGGATCAGAGGCGCCCCTCCTGGTCATCCCAGCGTGGCTCCTTTTGAAGGTTTGACCGGTTCGGCCGCCCACCACCTTCCCAGCCATTCAAAGGGGACAAGTTCGACAAGTTCCCCAGAGGGAACAAACAGTTAAGCTACCTTCACCATTGTGGGGGGAAGACTCCAAGGTTTCCTCCCACAGTGGATCAGTTCTCAGGCGGACGCCTGGGTACTCCAGACCATTCAATCAGGTTACTTTATACAATTCCGTGCACACCCTAAGGACCGGTTCTTAACCTCCCCACAATATAAAAAATCTGAAAAACACAAGATAACTCTGAATGCCATCTCACACCTCAAAGAAATCGGGGCAATAGAAGAGGTACCATCCCTGGAGAGGATTTCTGGCATCTACTCCGTATTTTTTAGTCCCAAAGAAGAACAGGGATTGGCGAGCGATCTTAGACCTCAAATACATCAATCGCTTCATCCAGAAGATTCCGCATGGAGACCCTCAGATCCATTATTGAGGCGCTCCGGCCAGGCACCCACATGACCTCTATTGACCTCACTGAGGCATATTTACACGTCCCCATTCACCCCTCTCACAGGAGGTTTCTGTGGTTCAACTACATTGACCTACACATGCAGTTCAAGGCTTTACCCTTTGGTCTGGCCTCCGCCCCACAAGTTTTTTCTAAGATATTAGTCACCCTTGTGGCCTCGTTGATAAGAGAGGGGATCCAACTTCACCCCATCTCGATGATATACTCATATGCTCGATGATATACTCCATCGCCTTAGCCAACGAACTTACTCATTGAGTTATCAAGATCCTTGAAAGCCATGGGTACCTTATCAATAGAACCAAAAGTTTTCTGAGACCTACACAGCATATCCGCCACGTTGGTGCCATCATAGACTCCAATCTGAACCGGGTATCTCTCCCTCAGGACAAGGCAACCAAGCTAGCCATAGCGGCCAGAGCAGCAGCCAGGGCTCCACATCATCGTCTTATGACCCTCTGTCAGGCCCAGCCTGAGCAGTGTACAGAAACTGCCAGGCATGGTCTGACAGAAGATGTTGTGTTTTCTCCAGGTGCCGACTCAAGGTTGGCTCAACTGCCAAGTATTTGTTGTGTCTCAGGACCTTGTGGGAATCGTGCCTCGGTGGGAGGAGGGTTGCCATGGCGTCCTGAATTGTTCTGTGCTTTCTGATTTAGGCCCTGCTCCAAGCTTCTAGTTTCATTAGTGCCGTCTTGACCCTTAGCTGCTGTTAACCTGTAGATCTTCCAATAAATCAACTCTCTTTTGGACTACTCGTCTGTGGATGTTTGTTTATGGGATTATCACGGGACAAGTGCTTACACCCTCACAAGACTCCTTGGTTTGATGATTTCCTGCATCGGCTTGGGGCCGTGGGTTCGCTTCCACTCCAGACCCCTACAGAACGCGCTTCAACCTTTCCAGCTCCTTATCTCCCACAAGATCGACAAATGCCTCAGCCTGAGTTCAGAAGCCAGATCCAGTCTCACCTGGTGGTCCAGTCCTGCAAACTTGAAATCGGGTCAACCTTACCTACACGAAGCACCCATACAGGTCTTTACCAACTCCAGCCTCGAGGGATGGGGTGCTACAGCACCAGGCACCTTCACCCAGGGTACGTGGTCCACCTCGGAGGCAAAGATGCACATCAACCTCCTGGAACTGAGGGCCATTCACTTGGCTCTCCTGAAGTTCCAGCACATCCTGCAGAATCAAGTTCTCATACGAACCGACAATGTGGCTTCCAAGGCCCATATCAACAAGCAGGGCGGGTCAAGATCAAAAAGGTTAAACAAGGAAGCCACCATCATCTTGACATGGGCGGAGAAGAACCTTCTCTCCTTGAGGGCGGAAAACATCCGAGGCATCCACAACCTCGAAGCAGACTGGTTGAGTCGACAATCAGTTCAGGAGGGGGAATGGACGTTGGATCCACAGACATTCCGGTCGGTGACGCATCTCTTCAGAGTTCCAGAAGTCGACCTGTTTGCCACTGCTCAGAACCGACAGGTCCACCGATTCTTTTCCAGATTCTTCCACCCAGAGGCGGAACAAGTGGACGCCCTTCTGTCACCATGGCCACCGGGCCTCGTGTACGGTTTTCCACCACTACCGACTCTCCCGAAGGTAATACGGAAGATCCAGTCAGAAAGGGCGGAGATTATTCTGATAGCTCCGAACTAGCCACGCCGTCCGCGGTTTCCGGCACTGATGGAAATGTCCATTCGTCTTCCATGGCAACTACCGACAATGCCCAACCTCCTCAGTCAGGGGCCAGTAGTACATCTGGACCCAGGCTGGTTCCAGTTGACCGCGATTGAGAGGACTAGGCTACTAGGCCTTGGCCTCTCTCAGGAAGTAACCTCTACCATATTTCAGGCCAGACGTCCCTCCACCAAAAGAATATATGATTACACCTGGAAAACATTCTCTAGGTGGTGCAACCGAAAGAAGGCCAACCCTACCTCCCCGACCTTACCACAACTTCTAAAGTTTTTACAAGATGGAGTACGTCAGAATCTTAAAGCTCCCACCCTCCGGAAACAGATTGTGCCCATCACATCGATCTGCCCTACGCTGGACGGGGTCCCGCTTTCATCTCACCTGCAGGTCAAGGCTTTCATTAAGGGAGTGGCCCAATCCACACCTCCAGTGGCCCATCGTTTTTCCACCTGGAGGCTAAACACAGTCCTGCTGGCCCTGACCAACAAGCCCTTCGAGCCGTTGAGAGAGGTCTCCTTAAGATTCCTCAGAATGAAAACACTTTTCTTAACAGCCATCACCTCGGCTCGACGTGTTTCAGAGTTGAAGGCACTCTCAATACGCAAGGACCTATGTGTTTTTCACAAGGATAGAGTGGTCCTCTGAACCAATCCATCCTTCACCCCTAAGATCCGGTCTCGATTCCATCAGGCCCAAGAGATTAATCTCCCGTCTTTTTGTCCTAACCCAACCAACCCCAAGGAACAAACCTGGCATACCCTGGACTTGTGCAGGGCCCTGCACATCTATATCTCTAGAACAGCCGACATCAGGAAGACGGAGTTCCTCTTCATCTCCATAGCAGCACCCAACAAGGGACTGCCAATGTCTCGCCAGACAATCAGCTCGACCATCCGCGATTGCATTAGAGAAGCCTACATTGCCAGTGGTGTACCGGTTCCTTCAGGCATCACGGCACATTCATTACTAAGTGACGCCACATCAGCTGCATTCTTCAAGCAAGCATCAACAGAAGAAATTTGCAGGGCAACCACTTGGTCCAATCCTTCCACTTTCATTAGACATTATCACATAAACACATTAGCCTCTGCAGAAGCTGCCTTCGGCAGACGTATCTTACAACATGTGGTGGAAGATGAGGAATCAGATTCCCACCCAAAATAGTGGCTCTTGGACATCCCAAAGTTCCAAGATGACCTTCCTTCAGAGCGGGAAAGGTACATTGTTTACTCACCGAGAAGGTCCTTTCCGCTCTGAAGTAGAAGGTCATCTTGCCCACCCGAAGATGTATCTCATCTTCCACGGGTGGCTTTACGTTTCTCAGCCAGTTACAATCTGACAAAACTATTGGATTCTCATAGTTTGCCAGGTGGTTACACAGTTCTGTTGTTAGCTGTTAACGGTCTTTAACCATTTACCTATTTACCTGTCTCTCGTGAGCTCTTAGTAGAAAACTGGAAGTGTGGGCGTTCCTCGCCCCGAGTCAGGAAGTTGTTTTAAAATTTAGACCTGCCTCTCCAAGCAATGGGACGAGAAACACCCAAAGTTCCAAGATGACCTTCTACTTCACAGCGGAAAGGACCTTCTCGGTGAGTAAACAATGTACCTTTTTTTGAAGAGTTGTTGGTTCTTGCTTTATGAATTAAAGAGCATACAAATGACTTAAAGCCATGTGTTCTTTAATATGTACACTGAGTACTTAAAAACATCGTATTGTTTTTAGTAAGATGCAGAAAGATGCATTTGTATACCATTAGACAGCAGGCACTCAGTGCCCCATAGGAACAGGCTTGGTATTTGGGAGAAACGTCTAATGATTGCAATTACCGTTATACTATTTGCCACTGTATACTCTGTACCGAACAAGATTCTCTGTTCTAATTCATATCGCAATGTTTAGAGTTTTCTTTTTAAATATAGGTATCAATCAACTTTAATGTGACAGTTGTGACACATTAAAGAAAGCACAGAAGAATGTCTCAAGACAGCAACTGTAATGTTTTCACACACAAGACCTCTGACTTACCGATCTAGTTTGCTTTTCAAAGCCTTTCTCATTTTCAGCTCTTCTAAATACAAAACTTTGTATCTTTCCAGTTCTGTATGTGTAGACTCTCTATGAAAGATATAGTCTTGCTGAATGTTCTTTAGTTTTCCCAACTCAGTTTCTAGATCATGACTACTTTGTTCCAGTTGATTTTTCAGGCAAGCATTATTAGTAGCTCTTATTTGTTCCAAACTTTCTTGTGACGCTGCCTGTGTCTAGGACATATAATTACTATATTATTAGAAGAAAACCAGTATTCACCTCTTTCCACCAAATGTCAAGAAACACAAAATAAGACCATAAAGATTAGACAGAGGCATCCATCCCACAGTAAATTCCCCTTTCCATTCCATACTCCTGGAATTAGACCTAATTCTCCCCTAAACCCATAATTCACCACTCATACTCTTCCTGTAGTTCCCCAGCATTTTGTGTTGCAGCAGAAGGGGGAAGAAGTTCTGCTGATGGAAATGCTGACCATTAGTAGAGATTCACAGTGGGATCTAAGCCAGAGTGTTAACTGGGTCAGTCATCTCCTGGCATCAGTAAAATATAAAAATTATCTTATCTATAGAATTAAAAGACATTACCTGCAAAAACAAATTGACTTCTTCCAGTTTTTGTTTGAGTTCCTGCCTAGCCCGCTCTTCAACTTCTCTCTTGAATTGTTCTCTTTGGTTACAGTCCAACATATTACTCTGTACATCACGTTTGAGATGAGATACTTCATCTTCTAGTTGCAGTTTGCTTCTCTTCAGTTCCTCATTATTCTTCTGGAGCGTCTTTACAGAAGACAACTGTTCTCGTAGATCACGGTTTGTAGATTCTAATTGAGTACATCTACTCAACTCAACCTCCAGTTGGTGAGAAAGTTCTCCTATCTGAATGAAAAAATACTTGTGATCTCAAAACCAGAAACTTGTTAGAATCAACAAAATTAGATAAAGGTTAAATATATGTTCATTGATATTGCGGACTATGCTACTCATCCCACGTACAGTGAGGGGGGAAAGTATTTGATCCCCTGCTGAATTTGCCCGTTTGCCCTCTGAAGAAGAAATGACCAGTCCATAATTTTAATGGTAGGTCTCTTGTAGCTTTGAGAGACAGAATAACAACAGGAAAAACCCCAGAAACCCAGAAGACAAAGGTCAGAGACTGACCTTTATTAATCCTCAACCATTTTCCCGACAGGCGGTATATTTTGCATGGTAATGCCTTAGACTACTGTGTGTTTTAACCTTCAGTGTCAGCATACTTGGAACACACTATTGACACCACTGTAGTATGAATATGCGAATAACAAAAAAAACATGGTAAATACCCACATCGAACAGGTTAGATCCCCATGTCCAAAACCAGTCAGTATCTATTAACTGTTCACAGGTGGTCACCACCACATGTTGTATCGTTCAGAAATTTATAGTAGCATTTACAAGAACCTTGCTGGGAACATCTCCTTAACTTTGGATTAGACGGCTCAGTCTAATCAGACATGGAAATCTAGCAAGGTTTAGTCACCAGTTAGTAACACTTCCTTGTTCCTTTACCTCTTGGTTTCATGTAGCTGTCTCAAAGCATAAGTCAGTGTTTTGTTCAGAAGGTTTTCGGGTAGCTTCTTGTATGGTATTCATAATATTAAAAAGATGTAGTGGCCTGCAAGGAGCAAACACATGAAAACAGCAGTTTCCCATTTGATGGGGAAAGTGCTGTTGATACATGGCTTTTCCTCACATCAGGTTCAGAAGACAGGGAGCAATTTTCAGAAGGAGGACTGAGGGA
The DNA here is from genome assembly GCF_029931775.1 of Euleptes europaea. Taxonomy (NCBI): domain Eukaryota; kingdom Metazoa; phylum Chordata; class Lepidosauria; order Squamata; family Sphaerodactylidae; genus Euleptes; species Euleptes europaea. The sequence goes on from NC_079314.1 coordinate 12,186,031, forward strand.
AGAGTGCTCCCCCACCCCTCCGTCACCAGCCCATTTGGGCGGGAAGAACCATTGGCTCTGGCACAAGACAGAGGGGAGGGGGAGTGCTCCTTGCCCAGATGGTTGCAAACAAATGTTTGGAAGAAGTCTTGGGCAGGGCTGGAGTTTCCTTTGCTCATGGTCTGCAACACTAGTGCCCAAGTCTAAGTGCAGGAAAGCCCTGTGACCCCAGCCACCAGACAATAAATCAGCAAGTAGTTTCTGAATGGAAAAAAAGACTTTATATCAGTCTTCTGTTTTGGACAATTGGGCTGTTCTTGCACATCTGGCTGAAAAAACATTAAACTGCCTGGAGGTAAACTTTATGTGGCCTTCACTGATCTAAAAAGAGCTTTTGATTGTATACCCCAGGCTAGACTGTGGGAAAAATTAGCAAGGGCCTCTATTGACTGCTGGCTCCTTTGGTTAATTCATAAACTGTATCAGGGTAACATAGCGCAGGTGAGATGTGGAAATAGAGGTCAATTAACCAAAGAGATCAAAGTGAACAGAGGTGTTCGTCAAGGCTGCCTTCTAGCCCCTTTTCAATTTATATATAAATGACATCGACAGCCACCTTCGGGTAAACACTTTCACCCTCCTCACTTGACCCAGACACCTGTTTCAAATGTGTCCTATGCAGATGATGCCGTATTGATTTCACGGTCCCATGTGGGTTTAAGACAACTACTGAGTATGTTTGCGCTTTATTGCTCTCAAGACTGTATGTCAGCTGGGGAGTACAGCTGCTGTTCCTCCCTACCCTGCCTCCCAACTAAGCAGAGGAGCTTCCTTGCAAGTGCCAATTCAAGTTAACTAGCTACATTCCATGAAAGTAACACTGCCCAAGGGAATTACTCCAGTCTCTTTCCTTTGCGGACTTAAACACAGTCTAGTAAATAACATAATATGGCCTAAAAGCCATTGTTTTGTTAAGTCTCTAATCTATAGATGCACCTGCCCATCTTTCCCTGTGGTTCTTGTTAAAATGTTTTTCCAGAGATTCCTCCTCTTTTTTTCTTCTTATTCTAACTTGAATTCTGAGGTGCTTTCTCTCTATTTCCTAGGAAAGGGGGCATAACTCATTGATGAGGTTGTAATACTAAAGTTTGCATTGCAAAGATCTGGACTTTTTCACAAACTTCTAAATCTAGCAGGTTATCAGGAATATTCCTTGGCACAGAATATGGCCATCCTCAACTTCAATGTAGCTTCTTTTACCTGAGAGATGTCCTTTTCTTGTTATAGGCACATCTGTTTTTTCCAATTTAACATTCTTGGATGTAGTTTTTATGTTGTGTCAGAATTTTTCAATGGTAGTTTCTCAAATGCTGTGTTTTGTTTTGTTTTCAGCACAAAGGATGTGAGAAAAAGGGAACGTAAACAACGGATCTCAAAGCAACAGGCCACTCAATAGAACACCAAGATGATAGCAGTTTGAGTGAAACATCTGTGGGGAAAGAGAGGTACTGAGAATCCCAATGTTATTGTTTCTTTTCAACTATAACTTAAGGAAGTTCTTTATTTGGGAGTTAGGCTAAATATATCACATAGTGATTAAAATGTTGTGGTAGGACTTGGCAGACCTGAGTTCAAATTCCCAATCATCTGTGAAGCTCATTGGGTGATTTTGGGCTATCACTCAGTCGCCTCAACTACTTGACAAGATTGTTGTGAGAATAAAAGAAGTGGTCATGATATATGCAGCTTTGAGCTCCTTAGCGGAAGGTCAGGATAAAATTGTAATAAATAGACTGATCATACTTTATGCTCTGCCCGTAATCATTGTACGCTTGTACTGTGAATTTTAACCATTGAATTTATTCTTGAGATAGAGTGGGGCGGTAGTGGCTTGGGGGAGGTAACTAGTTACCCCAGGCTGACTTTGTGATTTTTAGAAAAAGAGCCCTACTGGGATTTAGATTTTTTGACAATATAGGCCATTCCTTGTTGTGGATTGAATGAGAAGACTGGTGAGGCCTGCCCCAGTGGGAAAACAGGAATTCATCCCAACAAGAAAATATATTTGTTTCTGAGGTAAATGTGCCCTGGGCATTTTTGCTCATAGGAAACAAATTATGATTGAGTTTCCTTCGGGGATATCATGTACCAGACTGCTAGTGCCAATGTCCTAAAAGCACAAAGGGATGTACGTATGTACTTGATTGATTTCCTTTAGAGGCTGCCCTTTCCCGGCCGAGGCCAAGCTCAGAGCAACTAACATAACTCTAAAACAAGTAAAATCTTTCATATACTAAATAAATAATCATAAACCATAAAAACCCAACACCTTAACATATCACAAACATTAATACTCTAGCAGAAAACAATTTCACCCTTAAAACAGACAGTATAACAGTACACTAACCCAACAGCACAGCCTTGGTTGAGGACAGCCAGATGGTTTTGGGGCCAGGGATCACCAGTATATGTTCTCTAGCCAAGCAAAGCACTCTTTGGGGGTATACCAGGAGAGGTAGTCCCACAGGTACGATGGTCCCAGACAGTTTAAAGCTTTAAAGGTCAATACCAACACCTTAAACCTGATCCGGTGCTCAGTTTGGAACCATTGCAGCTGCCAGAGCACTGGTTGGATATGTGCTCTCCAAGGGGTCCCCGTAAGGACCCTCACTGCTGCATTCTGGACCAGTTGAAGTGTAAGCGTAGCCACTTACATTTGAGTTTTTGCAAGAAAAGTGCACCTAGGGTAGGAAATTACCCCCCAAGTCAGTCAAGGCTATCTCCTTGCCAGAATGCACATCACTGCAAGAAGCTTGTGGTTATACAGTAATACCCAGCTAATTTATTGACTGAAATATAAATGACTAAAGTATCTGTAGCACAGATTTTCAGGGTTCCCCCCCCCAAAAAAAACTGTATGTATTCCAGTGTGTACACTAAAGTTAGAAATGAACAGTCTTCCCCATGAACATCAGTGTTGAGATCAGGTCCCCATTAATAAGAATTGACAGTGAAGTCTGTGAAGAAATATACATGTGGGTTGTACTCATGTAGTGGAAATTTCACACATATAGAAGGTCTGGACCAAGTAACAGGTGCATTAGATTGCCCTAACTATTTTTTGTTTTTATTTGTCAATGATGAAATTCAGATAAACTAAATGTTCTTTATCAGTGTTGACTCCAAAAGATGTTGGAAGCAAACCCGTACTTGAATTACTTTTGAATGTAACTGGGCAACTAAATAAGTGACTAAATTGTGTCACTTATTCTAATAACAGAATATTTGTTGGTAGGCTGCAAGATAACTAGTATTTACCACCATTTTTTTGTTAAGAATCTAGTGAATCTAGCAGCCTTTAATATTTCTAACCTAATTTTTCTCCCACTTGGTAGAAAGCATTATTAATGCTAGAAGTAATAAACAAATGTAGAACAAAAAGTCCTATGAAAGAATCAGTGTGGCTGATTCTGTTACAAACAGAAATCTTGCCTAACTTGCCTTGAGGACCATTGGGTTGCAAGGGGGTCTATAAGCAAACCAAATAAATACCATAACACTGAAAATTTTTGTTCTTGTTTTCTACAACATCAGCCAGAACTGTGAAGGGGAAGAATAAGGTAAAATACCAAAGTATCACCTTAATATTGTCGAAGGCTTAATGTTCACCTTAATGTTCCAATATTTGCATAAAACTGTAAGTCGCAATATTGAAACTATATAGCAAGAAGATGGCGTGGCTCAATTGAGATGTCACCGCAGATTCAGTAGGCAATCTGAAGTTGGTTTGCAGTTCATGGTGTGTGTAAATTATGGTTAGCCTTGAAATTCAGGACAGTGTTGTGACAGAAATTTGCCCTGTTTATGCTGTCAGATGCCACTACAGTAGCTTCTGGTATGTCAGATGCCCAGCTAGTCTGCCCCTTAGTAATATCCAGCCCATGACAATTGAGCAACATTTTTGGTGTTGATTTGTGAGCAAGTGGTCAAGACAGGATGCTCTGGAATATTATTCAGGGACTCTGGGAAGAAGTGAGCTATGCCATGAGGGCAGTCTAAATCATAATTGCATGTACGTTTGAAACCTAAGGTGATGGTTCTAAAATATGGCCCACATGAAAAATATATCAAATTGTATTTCTAGGCTTAGTAAATTAAGATAAGTTAACTGTAAAACATCAGTGCAAACTCAGAGCAAAACCTTTAATCAACTGCATACTACAAGCAGTAAACAATTTTATGAGAAAGGGCAGTTCAGTCACTAAAAATGCCTCAGCAGCACAATTCATACACAACAAAAGAATATTCTAAGTGTATTTAATTTGTAAATATTAACAGAATAACAAAATCCAGCAATCTTTCTTCAAAGTAAAATAAAAAGGTAACATATAAGGTATTTGTTGCATAAATCGTCGTACAATTTTTGAAAACACCTGGTGGGATCTAACAACATCCATCATCCAGTGATGTGTTGAAATTTGTTCCAGTACGAGATTTTTGGCATCTGTACACACACCCCATCCAGGCCCATTTCTGATCTGACCTGCATGCCACCTAGAGGTCAGCCTAGTTTAAACCGTGATTTGTCCCAGTCTTTAGTACATCTATTCTCAAACCACCTACCCCACATACCCAACTTCACAAAACAAGGATGTAAGGAAGGAGCCAGGAATCCCATCACAAATAGATGTTTTGCCTGTATCAGAGCTTGTATGGAATAAAGTGGTGAAAAATGATACGTTCTTGTGGTTAGAGGCTGTGTTTGGGACAAGAAGGAACCAAGAGCACAATTCCAAGATGCTGAGTGGTTTGATGTGCTATTTTTTGTCAAGAAATCCTACAACTATAAAATGATGGGTTGGTTCTCTTTGTTTTTTGTCGTAAAACACAAACTAACCCGAGAGAGCCAGTGCGGTGTAGTGGTTAGAGTGTCAGACTAGGATCTGGGAGACCCAGGTTCAAATCTTGTGGAAGCTTGTTGGGTGACCTTGGGCCTGACATACAGTACACTCTCAACATAACCTACCTTCCAGAATTGCTGGGAGGATAAAATGGAAGAAAGGAGAATTATGTAAGCTGTTTTAGTCCCCACGGGGAAGAAACGCAGGGTATGAAGTACACACAAATAATAAAGGACAAGCATCATGTTACTTTTAATTCATAATTAACATTATTATAATCTTTACCTTGGGGCTTGAAAAAGGTTCATCGTCAGAACGCCAGGAGTTGCCACTTGATGTGCTAGAATTAAACAACATAAAAACATAAGAATAAACCTCTTGTAAATGTAATAGAAGGAGCCCCGTAGTGCAGAGTGGTAAGCTGCAGTACTGCAGTCAAAACCTCTGCTCACGACCTGAGTTCGATCCCGACGGAAGTCGATTTCAGGTAGCCGGCTCAAGGTTGACTCAGCCTTCCATCCTTCCGAGGTTGGTAAAATGAGTACCCAGCTTGCTGGGGGTAAAGGGAACATGACTGGGGAAAGCACTGGCAAACCACCCCATAAACAAAGTCTGCCTGGTAAACGTCGGGATGTGATATCACCCGGTGCTTGCACAGGGGACTACCTTTACAAAAATGTAATAGAATTTACTGCATCAAAAAATAAACAAACTTGAAAGCTCACCTTAATGACTCTCCAGCTACATCTTCTACAACTGTTAAAAAATCATGAAAAAGAAAGCAATATTTAAAAGGAAACTTGTATAAGCATGAAATATTTAAAATGATGTAAGATGTTAGGATGCAGCTCTATTCTCTCTACAGATACTTCAGAAAAACTTAATAACCTTCTCAATTACTTCTGTACAAAATTCAGTAAACACACAAGAAATATCCACCTGAACAAGCACTGGGATGCCACCAGAGTAAAATATTCATCAGATTTACTCCCCTTGAGAGTTTATGTTTTTCAAGCAATTTTTTCTAGTCTTTTCTATTCCCATATGAAAGGCTTAACACACCGCAGAATGTTGGAAATGACTGGAATGGTAACACTGGGGTTGCTACCACATGGGGATTTTTCCACTGCATGGAAAGGAAGCCCTTGCATTAAAGAGGAACAGCTACATGACATCATGCTAAGGTCAACTATGACTCACGGCATTCCCAGGGCTTTCTCTGTTGATCAGAGGAAAATAATGCAGCTGAAAGGGGAATTCGTGGAGTGGCTGTGGGGGAGTACTTGGCCATTTGGATACTCCCTCTATTGCTACTAAGGAGAACAGATGAAGCTAAGCTCCAGTTTCAAAATGGTGTGAGAATTGTACCTTCCCCATAGCCATTTAAAGGGCTTTTCTCTTTTTATCTGCAAAACCACAACACAGTGCAGCTCACTGGGGAAGTAAAGGGAACATGGTGGTTCAGGGCGAGGGAGGGCTGGTACAGGCACAAAACAGAAAAACAGGACAGGGGAGCAGCTGCAGCAAGTGGCACACAAACAAAGATGTGCAGACACTGATCCCACGTTGCTTGCTGCCACTACCACTGTGATGCATTTTCACACCCTCATATAGAAACGGCCTGGTGTACAGTATTCATAATCAAAAACTGTTAACCATCTAGACTGTGAGCATGAATTCCTATTTTGGAACTTGCATTCAAGCACTCACATGCAATCTTTCCCATTTACTTCAATGGTCTGACATATCCACAGAGGTGTTGCATTGTTCCTAAGACTGAATTTTATCTAGTTGGTAATAGTGTTTACTTTCCCACCTCCTTGCCTGCGGCCCAATGATTACACTAGCTAATTATTTAAAACATTCATTAGCCACCTTCTTAACTTACAGAGCTCAAAGTCGCTTACAATATACATAAAGCGTATAAAACAGAATACACAAAATACATAACAAAATAAAATTTACAGTCACAATTAAGGACTGCAACTAAATTAATCAAATGTCCAAAGTAAAAGGGGCCACGTGAACCTCCCTGGAGAGGTTGTTCTATAATTGTGTGGCTGTCACTGAAAAGGCTCTCTCTCGTGTACCCACCAAACAAGCTTCTTTTGTTGATGGGACAGTCAGGAGGGCAATGGGATACCTAAGCCATCTACCGTGCTAGCTTTACCAGTTAGAACCAGCACTGAACAGAATCAGGGAGGTGGGGGTGGGGGGCAAGGAGGTATAATTCATGAAAAAAAGGCTGAAATGCCCCTTCCTTTTTCAGGGATCATTTGCAGAAGGCCTTAAAAGGGAGTGAAAATGCACTGCATATACTCCATGTCATTCAGGCAATCAGACTCCCTACAATCAGGTTCCCCTTCCCAAAATCTCCCCGAACTGCAGTATCCTGTGGGAAGTGTTGGTGATAACCCATCCAGACAATGAAAATGCCACTTTGCAGTCCCATGCAATTCCCTTCATTTCAGGAACATGCTTTTGGACAGAGTAGATCTTGGAATGCATTATCACGGGTACAGAATGCTGGAGCATCAACCCCATGAAATAAGTGAAGATCCAGTGTGGTCTAATGTTTAGGGTGTCAGACTAAGGCTGGGGACCCAAGTTCAAATCTCAATTAAGACATGACGTTTCTGGGTAATCTTGGCCAGACATTCAGTCTCAGCCTGGCCTACATTCACAGGATTGTTGTGAGTATAAAATGGAATGGGAAATCCATGTAAGCTACTCCTTGGACGAAGGGTAAGTTGAAAATGTGATTGGCTCTATCTGCCTAAGTTTCCATATATTAGAGGAAGATCTCTCCACGAGGCACAAAGACTAAGATAAAGCAGGAATGTTAAGACAGGGAGACAAGTGGTAATGTGAAGATGCAAAAACGAGAACCAAAAGTTGTCTTCAGGGTGCGGGGAGACAAGAAATCAAAATTCAGATTAATTACCTTTCAAGGCAACTTATGAATGAATGAATAAATTTATTTACAGCCAAAGCCAGAATAACACAACTATATACAACCTGTGAGAGATTAAGGTCTATTCAAGGCAACTGAAAACATTTGAAAAATGAGAAGATAAGAAATAATCTTGGGGGAGAGGGTGGCAAGAAAGGGTACAAATAGGGAGGAGAGAAAAGACAAACAAGTCAAGAGTTACTTTCAGATGAGGGGGCAAGAAAATGAGGATCCAGAAGAAAAGGAACTTGAAACAAAAGTAGAGAATGAAGAAGCAGAACTGGAAGGGGATGCAAATGGGTTGGGGAGAATGAAAATCTCAGATCTTAGCCAATGATTCCTTCCTTCGTATAAAAAGACCAGAAAGACTAGGGATTAAGGCTCCTATGTATGAAACTGCCAGACAGCAAACTGAACCAAGGACAAAGATAATACAAAGTAAGGGATTCCCTTACTTGCATTAGTTTTGCACCGCCCCTTCCAAGTGATATCAGTTCATAGCCAACCTTTCTGGTTAGGCAACAGCTTCACAGACTACAGCAACAGAAAAGAACAGCTAAAAAGAAAAAAACTGTTCCAGAGCAGCAGCTGATCAGGACTAGTTTGATCAAGTGTATGAGGGGAGGGGTTTGGAGTACGATTAGTGTTGGGAAGGGATGTTGTTCATCCTCCCCCTCCCTGAAAACCCCATTCCACATAGAAAATATTTGTTGCCAAATATTCAGATCAGACCTAGTCACAACACACTCTGCTTCCCTTCTAAGCTGTGCATTGCCTATTGCCCAAAGTAGCTTAGTATTCACTGGAAGGAGAAAGCTGCATGTTTTTTATGGCCTAGACTACAAATGGCATTTCAAGGTTCTGTTTTTGGGAAACCCTTGATCTTCCTACTGTCATATATACAGAGCAGTGAAAACTAACTTATACACAACTATGAAGAGATATAAATTCTTCTCACCTAAGGATTCTGCTCATTTTCATCATGTGCACAGGAAACTCTTCACTGCTTGAGGCCTTTTTACTGAAAGGCATTTTGTAAGGTTTTGGTTCTTTTTGAGATGCACTTTATATGTAACAGCTGTAAAGGCACCTCTCTGTAGTGTTCTGAGGTGTTGTGTTATGCTGCCTCCTTGCCTTCCTTATTTTCGCTGCCTCCAAAGGCTCTTGCCTTAGAATTCTTAGTTGTACCCAAAGAACAGAATGGCTTAGTTGTATTTGGTAGAATGACAGAACTATCAGTGTGGAGGCGTGGTTCTGAGGTAAAAGGGGATCCTTTACTCTAAAATAAACAGCTTTTTAAAATTAAACATAGAGTTTATTTAGAAGTAAAACAGCATAACAGATTCAGTATGGTTCAGATGGCTTCCTAGAGGCACCTGGTGGCTTCCTAGAGGCACTTGGTTGGCCACTGTGTGAACAGACTGCTGGACTTGATGGGCCTTGGTCTGATCCAGCAGGGCCTTTCTTATGTTCTTAGATGTGTAATGATTACAGAGAGGTACGGTTCTTCTGTACCTGGGATTGATAACTTCTGTATACCAGGATCACCCAGGTGAGAACTCTTAAATGAGCAGGCAGTTGTACAATTAAAAGGGGGTTTATTAAATAATAAAAATAGTAAAACAAGAAATTATTTTAAGTAATGAACATACGAGTACAAAGCATAAAGAGCTGACTAAGAGAAAAGGGAGGAAGTTGGAGAAGGTTTCAGGGATGTGTGATAGTTACCAGTCTTGAAGGGACGTCCAGGGAAAGCAGCGCAGAAAACGACCAGTGTTTCCAGGACCAAAGGAAAGAACCCACAAGCATGTGTGTGTGTGTATGTACTGATCTAGAATACACACACACTATGAATGGCCAAAGGACCAATATTTATACCCCAAAATGGGTCCTGAGGCAGTATGAGGTAAGCTGGCAGGAAAGGCAGAGACAAAGAATTTATTCTTTTCTGCGGTTCCAACAACAACAACCACAACAAAATAGGAGAGGCTTGATGAGTCATCAGGACCCAACAGAATGCCTAGGACCCAATCAGAACACTGACTGAATGCTGGGATAGGTGTAAGTAATGGTCTGCTCAGAGAGCTGATTAAATTACCTTAGCGAGAATTAGCTACTGTAGCCCCATTGTCCAAGCAGGCACACCTTAGGGCCAGGGGGAAAGTTCAGCGGTCAACAGCCTTCCTGCCCAGGCATGACTCACAAGATGGATCCAAAAACTTCTCTGAGAGGCATCCATTTTGTAGGCAGCAGTGTGTTGTTCTTATGCCAGTCTTTGGCTCCCATGCTATCATGGCACCCCACAGCGGGAGGACAGGTCTGACTGCTTACAGTTATGGTTCCCAATTATAATCACAAGACAGAAAGCAAAGCTGTTGCTTGTCTCTCAAGCTCTCAGTGAGATACTGATGCTACCAGACATCTGAGTTTAGCTGTTTTTTCATATCTCTGGAATCAAGAACCAATCAGCAGCAGCACAAACTTCAGGCAAAGTGATGGCTTGATGACAAATTTCTCTGACTTGTGTTTGAATAAGTAAGGTGAGAAACACATAGCCCAGTATATGTGCACAGTATATACAAATTCCTTCTCATCTATCCAGGCTTGAGAAGATACCTAGTTTTCACAGATATTATTTAAAAAGATAAAACAAGAAAAAATATGCAGCAATTATCTATTTAAAAAGTAAAATTAACAAAAACAGAGAGTGTCTCATTATGGTGGCCAACACCAGTCCTGGGATTCAAAAAGCAACCAAGAGATTATGCTCTTAGAACAGTAGCCAATGCAAAATGTGAATGCTAGGATCCAAATGACACTATCTAGAATTAAATGCGAGTCTGTATTAAAAAAGTTATAATGCTTAACAATTCACCCATTTTAGTCAGCTATTCCATATATAGTTACAAAAGAACAAGAACAGCACAAATATCAAATGCAATCACATATATTAAGTGCAGAAAAAACTAAAAGACAAACAATACAATATTTACAATAAGTGCAGACTAACAACGAAAATCTAGTGATAGACAATGTATATAATCTAATCCTATTTCTTTTCTTCTTTAAGAATTCAAAGTTTCCAGGTAAGTATAATGTCTACTACAAAGTTCCACAAGAACGCAGCTGGAGAAGGTAGATGGACGTGTTGTCTAGATTGGTGTCCACGTTTCGCCAAAGCTTCATCAGCTGGACAATATCTATATTTAATAATTTAATAATTTTAATACATTCTCAATAAATATTTAATAAATTATTTATAAAATTATCTCTGATGTTTTATTACTATACTATACCTTATATACATACCAAGTATTAACTCATCCTGGAAATGAATAAATAAATAGATAAGAATGCCACCCATAGAATAAATATTTTGCCTATAGTAACTCACCTCAATAAAAACACTTTTAAAATTATAACCATGATAGGTCTAGCTTCTCAGTCGTCTGCAGGGCTTGATGACAATTGAATCTGATATGTGAGTTAGTATGGTTGGTGTGAATATTAAATGCTAAAGGGCCAGGTGAAGGTAATAGCAAAGTTGCAGCAAACGGGAAAAAAGCTTTCTAAGGGATCGGGTACAATTCTTTATTACAGAAAACACGAAAAATCCAACTCTGTATTTAGTCTGGTGGGGGAAAGGGTCCGAAACAAAAATATGAGATTGGTCTCCATTTGCAGCAAAAAAAATTGTATATTTTGTTGGTCATAAGGTCTCCCCCGATATTGCCATAAAATACAATATGACATATCATTTTCTGAATGACCTTTCTCAAGAAAGTGAGAAATCAACGGCGCTACTAAAACTTTGGCGCGTATCCTGGACCTATGTTCCCAAATACGTGTATGCACCATTCTCATGGTGCTACCACTGTACATCAATTGACATTTGCAAATAATGCAATACACCGCCTGTTTTGTTGCACAGTTAGAAAACTGGCGCAAAGTAAATTTGAAATCTGTAGATGTCGATGTTAATTCCTTAACAGGCAAACAAAGGTTGCACATGGAGCATGACCCACAACGATGGTGGCCAGCAGCTGGAGGAAGTTGTGGTGAGGAAAAAGATAATATTTGCTCTGAATTAGGCACGTGAATCCGTGTGAACAGCAAGGTCCCTAATGGTGCGAGGTCAGCGCAATCCACAAACAGGAGGAGATTGACAGCCAGGGATGTTGTCCAAAATATACCAATATTTTTAATGGTATTAGTAATAAGATGAGCACGAGGAGAAAACTGCAGTGAATAAGTAATGCACTCCAAGTTAGTAGTCTGAGAATTAGGAGAAAGTAAGGTCTTCCATTCCTTTAAAGTAGCCCTATGTTGTGCCTCAAGAAGAACATGGGGGGGGAACCTTTTGAAATTAGTGCATCATCCAATTTCTTTACTGAATCTACATAGTCATTGTGATCTGTAGCATTGTGTTTTAACCGCAAGTAATGGCTATATAGAAGGTTGTTAATCAGATGTGGTGGATGGTATGCAGGATATGTTTGCCAGACAAAAAGAGACAACTGCAAAACAATATGAACAGCTGTCAAATCAACAGAAGCAGCTGTCAAAACAGATGGAGCACATGATTACTATACTGACTATCTTTATCCGATCAACGACTCAAGTCAGGAATGAAGAAACAGAAGATCTTACAGAAGAAGCATCCCAGATGGCTACAGTGAGGTCAGAGGCAATACTAGAGGGTCCTCTAGTTGATAAGAAAGACAAAGAACACAAGAATCTTGTAAACAAAATGGATGACCACAATACATTGGCAACAATGGATTTGTTTGAGAGTGACTTTGAATCAAGTCTTTTCAATTTACCTGATGAACTGTTCAACATTTGTTTGGAAGATTTGATGACCAGGAAAAAAGGAGAATTTGAGAAGATGTTGCAACAAGGATTTACTATGAAGACTATTCACCTGCAGAAGAGACCTTACTAACAATTCCCAAGGATGTTCCTTGATACTTACTGTTCATGATGAAAACAAGAAAATGTTGGAAATTCCAGATAAAGGGATTAAATTAAAAGATTTTAAATTTTTTTTGTGTGTGACAAAGATCAAAAAGAAAAAGATTAAATGGAACTGGTTAAAACGATTCGCTTTATGGATACGCAATTATATATGATAATTAATTTAGAATTAATATGTTTTAATTGAGTGGGAGAAATGGAGATTTATAAAATAATTAATTTTTAAGGAATGGAGGGAGATGTAGGGGAAGTTGAATTTTTTTTCATTTTTGACTATACAAATATTTTGACAATGGTTCCTTTTATTTTATAGTTGATGTCAACTGTTAAATTATGTTTTTAATATTTTGGAAAAACTTAATTTTTAATTGGACCATGGATATTACTTGACCTAATCCCATATTTACACTTTCTAATTTTATATTAGAAATTGATTTGTTAGCTAGGATAAGAATATGTTAATTAAAATAGTATTGGGGTTAGCTCTGTTAGCGAAAGTTTATACAATTCATTTTAAGATAGAAGAGGGTGGGGGGAAGTCAACTTGCGATTAATTTAGTGATATAGAATTTTTAGCATTATTAGTTTTTGTTAATATTGGATACTATGCTTATATGTTGATATATTAAAATGAGAAAATAAAAAAAAAAGATGTGGTGGATGGTAAGATTTATAATGGAGTCCTGCCCATTTTGATAACATTTTTCGATAAGGCTTGACAGCCAGAGTAGACTCATTCGTGATGTAGACTTGTAAATCAAGGAAAGCCAAGGACCTGTCACGGTAAGGACCCGAAAAAGACAAATTAGGGTCGAGATTATTAATCCACTCCTTGAACTTCAAGAATGATTCAGTGGACTTAAACAAAAAGAACAAGTCATCCATAAAACGTTTATAAATCATCATCTCACTAGAAAAAGGATTATCAAACAAAAAAAATTTCTCTCGAAATCAATCATGAAAATATTAGCTATTAAGGGGGCACATGCTGCCCCCATTGAAACACCGTTTGTCTGTAAATAAAACTGATCCCTATACCGAAAAAAATTATGTTCAAACAATACGTCAAGTAATTGCACCAAAAATTCAGTCGGAGGGATCAGATCTGTCCTGGAATCCCACAAATTAACAATAATAGCCCGGGCTTCAGTAAAAGGAATGTGAGTGTACAAAGAAGTCACATTCAGGCTAGCAAGAATGGAATCAGCAGGGATGGAAAGACCTTCAATTTTCTGAATAAAGTCTCCAGAGTCTAGTATATAGGACGGTGTATCTGAACCATAGGGTTTAAGATGGTATTCTAAATATTGGGCTATGGGTTCAAGCTGAGATGCCGAACCGGAAATTATTGGGCTATGCACCCACCCCTAAATATTCTGCATTTAATACAAGAGTAGACCTATTCAAACTTTTTAGACAGATTAAAAGATTACTTGCAGGGCAGTTCATTTAACCGTTCCCTATTTAAACCCCCATCGACTTTCAATCCATCAAGTCAAAACCATTATATACAGACTTTTCAAAATCTTGTCTTAAAAGATGTTTCTCTTATGGAGAAATGATATGTTCCTTCACGTAACAACTTTACCAATCTCCAAAGTTCTACTCTTGAAAACTTAATTAAGGATAAATCTATTATTATTAAAAATGCAGATAAAGGAGGGGAGATTGTAGTGATGAACTGGCATGACTATAATAATGAGAATCTTTGCCAATTAAAGCAGACTCAATTTTATAAACCATTACCATCCAATCCTGTTCAATCTGTTGACTTTGTTATTAGAACTACGATCTATGAGGCTTTTAATGCCAGAATAATAACTCAACATGAAGCTAGCTTTCTCATAAATATCCCAGGACTCCAATATTTTACACTCTTCCCAAAGTTCATAAGCCGGAACATCCACCCATAGGACGTCCAACAATTTCCAGTTCGGCATCTCAGCTTGAACCCATAGCCCAATATTTAGAATACCATCTTAAACCCTATGGTTCAGATACACCGTCCTATATACTAGACTCTAGAGGCTTTATTCAGAAAATTGAAGGTCTTTCCATCCCTGCTGATTCCATTCTTGCTAGCCTGGATGTGACTTCTTTGTACACTCACATTCCTTTGACTGAAGCCCGGACTATTATTGTTAATTTGTGAGATTCCAGGACAGATCTGACCCCTTCGACTGAATTTTTGGTGCAATTACTTGACGTATTGTTTGAACATGATTTTTTTCGGTATAGGGATCAGTTTTATTTACAGACAAGCGGTGTTTCAATGGGGGCAGCATGTGCCCCCTCAATAGCTAATATTTTCATGATTGATTTCGAGAGAATTTTTTTTTTTATAATCCTTTTTCTAGTGAGATGATTTATAAACGTTTTATGGACGACTTGTTCTTTTTGTTTAAGTCCACTGAATCATTCTTGAAGTTCAAGGAGTGGATTAATAATCTCGACCCTAATTTGTCTTTTTCGGGTCCTTACCATGACAGGTCCTTGGCTTTCCTTGATTTACAAGTCTACATCACGAATGAGTCTACTCTGGCTGTCAAGCCTTATCGAAAAATGTTATCAAAATGGGCAGGACTCCATTATAAATCTTACCATCCACCACATCTGATCAACAACCTTTCATATAGCCATTACTTGCGGTTAAAACACAATGCTACAGATCACAATGACTATGTAGATTCAGTAAAGAAATTGGATGATGCACTAATTTCAAAAGGTTCCCCCCCCCCATGTTCTTCTTGAGGCACAACATAGGGCTACTTTAAAGGAATGGAAGACCTTACTTTCTCCTAATTCTCAGACTACTAACTTGGAGTGCATTACTTATTCACTGCAGTTTTCTCCTCGTGCTCATCTTATTACTAATACCATTAAAAATATTGGTATATTTTGGACAACATCCCTGGCTGTCAATCTCCTCCTGTTTGTGGATTGCGCTGACCTCGCACCATTAGGGACCTTGCTGTTCACACGGATTCACGTGCCTAATTCAGAGCAAATATTATCTTTTTCCTCACCACAACTTCCTCCAGCTGTTGGCCACCATCGTTGTGGGTCATGCTCCATGTGCAACCTATGTTTGCCTGTTAAGGAATTAACATCGACATCTACAGGTTTCAAATTTACTTTGCGCCAGTTTTCTAACTGTGCAACAAAACAGGCGGTGTATTGCATTATTTGCAAATGTCAATTGATGTACAGTGGTAGCACCATGAGAACAGTGCATACACGTATTTGGGAACATAGGTCCAGGATACACGCCAAAGTTTTAGAAGCGCCATTAACTTCTCACTTTCTTGAGAAAGGTCATTCAGAAAATGATATGTCATATTGTATTTTATGGCAATATCAGGGGAGACCTTATGACCAACAAAATATACAAAAGATTTTGTTCCAAATGGAGACCAATCTCATATTTTTGTTTCGGACCCTTTCCCCCACCAGACTAAATACAGAGTTGGATTTTTCGTGTTTTCTGTAATAAAGAATTGTACCCGATCCCTTAGAAAGCTTTTTTCCCGTTTGCTGCAACTTTGCTATTACCTTCACCTGGCCCTTTAGCATTTAATATTCACACCAACCATACTAACTCACATATCAGATTCAATTGTCATCAAGCCCTGCAGACGACTGAGAAGCTAGACCTATCATGGTTATAATTTTAAAAGTGTTTTTATTGAGGTGAGTTACTATAGGCAAAATATTTATTCTATGGGTGGCATTCTTATCTATTTATTTATTCATTTCCAGGATGAGTTAATACTTGGTATGTATATAAGGTATAGTATAGTAATAAAACATCAGAGATAATTTTATAAATAATTTATTAAATATTTATTGAGAATGTATTAAAAATATTAAATTATTAAATATAGATATTGTCCAGCTGATGAAGCTTTGGCGAAACGTGGACACCGATCTAGATAACACGTCCATCTATCTTCTCCAGCTGCGTTCTTGTGGAACTTTGTAGTAGACATTATACTTACCTGGAAACTTTGAATTCTTAAAGAAGAAAAGAAATAGGATTAGATTATATACATTGTCTATCACTAGATTTTCGTTGTTAGTCTGCACTTATTGTAAATATTGTATTGTTTGTCTTTTAGTTTTTTCTGCACTTAATATATTTGATTGCATTTGATATTTGTGCTGTTCTTGTTCTTTTGTAACATTACATACAGAACAGAGCCTCCTTTTTTCCGGTTATTCCATATATAGTAGCATGTATGCAATTTATAGATATCTTTTTTACACAGCAAGTAGGAACCCAGTACTATGCTCAAAACTAAAATATTTGTTGCTCAGTCTCAGCATGATGGTATTCTTTGGTCATCTGTAGGGATGTGCAAATAAAAATTATTTCCTGATTAGGGTATATTGGACCAAAAAAATGGTATTGCAGGCATTCCCAAATTCCATTACGGTATTCAGATTCACGTTTTTTTGGGGAATCCGATTTTTTTCAGGTCCATTACTCCCTACAGGGCAGGTTTCTAGGTGGCTGGGGGGAGGTGTTTTTGAAGATACAGGAACCAAAATTGATGTAGAACTGCTGGTGCCTGCTCTTTAAATAACTCCCAAATTTCAGTTAGATTGGAACGAGGGGTCCAATTCTATGGGCCCCTGAACACAGTGCCCCCAGCTGTCCTCCATTATTACCTATGGAGGGGGAAAAAGGGAAAAAATCCTCCAACGATGCTTCCAGGCAAAAGCAATGCCTGTAAGCAGTATCACTGGTCAAACCATGCCTCTCATGGAAGAACCCACACAACTAGCACAACAGAACCACTGGAGAACCCAGAAATCCCTGTATAACCACAAGCCAATGTGCCAAGCCAAACAGAACCAAGCTCAAATCAGAGAATCTACACAGTGGAAACTCAAGGGGTGTGTGTGTGTGGGGGGGGGGTACTTCTGCAAACCCAGAAGAACCAATGACAATCTACAGATGCCCAGCACTGCCACTGTGGCAGTGCAAGCCCAACAGAATTGATGTCAAACCAGAGAATCTCCGGAGAGGAAACTGAAGTGTGTATGTGTGTGTGTGTGTGTGTGTGTGGCGGGGAGGGGGGGTTGCAATGTACAAAATGCCAAGAGAACCCCAGTGCCAGTCTGGCAGTACAAACCCAGCAGGACTAATGCCAGAGAAGAACAAATCCAAGCACTGAGTGAGCAACAGTGTAAATACAGCAAAGAGGTCACAAAGCAACACTTCCAAAGGGGGGGAACTCCTGAAATTCACAAAGAAACCTAAAACTGACAGAAGCAGTCCTCTGAATTCCTCCACGGCACAAAAATAAAAGCAAGAACCCCCCCCCCAAAAAAAATGTCACCAGGAGCCTGTAAACAATTGTTCTAAATCTTCCCAAAATTGCTGAATATTTGTGGGATTTTTCAGGACTATTTTTTTTTTGTTACCTAAAAAAATCCCAGAAGTATTTGGGAGAACCAAATAAACTGGAAAAATACCAATAAGGTGGCTTTGGGATATATTTTCAGCTCAGTTTCACCCAAATGCACACCCCTAGTGATCTCACATTTAATCTGAATCAATGGAGAGTTGAAAGTAAAAGCTGTCACATGTATGTGCTAAATTTCTAAAGTTTTCTAGACCTTTCCGTTGAGGGTAGCAACCGAACCTTACCCAAGAACTTTTGAAAAGAGTCAGGGTGGAGATGTTTTTTGTGGTCATCAGATCAACCGCTCCCCTTGTTCCTCAGTGACTGAAGGTAAGGAGGATTTTGATCTCCTTGAAGGAAGAACTTCAGTGTATGGAGGTGTTGCCTCTCCCACTCCCATGGGTAGATGCTGTTTCACTTGGCTGCATGCTAAAGGTGGCAACTCTTAGCTTTTTACTACTTGGGGAAGGAGATAGAGACTTTTGCCTCTTAGCAGAGACAACAGGACCATGGCAGTATCTGAAGCCAAGCCAAGGGCTCCATTGTTGCCCTCACAGAGGACCTACTAGAAAGGGCCATCTGGGAAGAGCAACAGGAGAAAGAATTAACCGGTTTTACCTGGTTACATCTCTTTCTATTTGAGCAAGAGCAATCATCCTCTCTAGCATGAGAGACATAGGCCTGCTCATGACAGCACTGCAGTCTGGTGGGAGAGAAATCCCTGTGGGATCAATTGTGACTAGATGGCTGAGGACTGTACCTACTTTGACATGTTAGCTAAGTGCTCTAAAATCTAAGGACTCTGAAGAACAAAAAGATCATCTCAACAAGTCTTCCATCACCTTTCTGAGCAAGAACCAAACAGGTTGGTGGTTATTTCCCTGAGTGGGAGAAGGTGAAACCACACTACAAGATAAAGAACTTTTGCTATGTGGAATTGCTCCCTGGCTACAAGCGGAGAAGACTATTTCTCTTCTTTTAAGCTCAGGTGGTTGAACTTTAAAAAAGAAAGGAGAGACTGACAAGAGAGAGGGAAAATAACATTGTTCTCATCAGTTAGCCTCTCTCCCTGAGCTGGCTCTGGTCTCTCCCCCACTTACCGGCTCATACCTTTTCCATGCCCACCCCCCTGTTATCACTTCCCCCTGCTAGCTCTAGTTTTCCCACCACCTCAGGCTCAGTTTACATTTTCCCTTCCCTGCTGCAGACTCCAGATCCTCTTCCTCTCCTTTCCCTTCTGCTGTTTCAAGCTGCAGCTTCTGCTCTCCCCTTTGTCAGTTCAACCCCCACCCCCAGTCTCCCCCTACTTCGGTCGTCCATTCATCCCCTTCAGGTAGCATCCAAGGTTGCCACTGCAACGGGCAGCACTACTAGGGGTTGCCATGACAAGAAAAGATGCCACCTGAAGGTTTCTTTTACTATTTCACTTTATAGAAGCAACATTTTTTTCTGAATAGCTGGAGGGTTTCCCAGATAGCCCCACTGGATGGGAGGCACACTTGGCTATTAAATACAGAGATGTTAAAAAGTATGCTGGGAATTTATTCTTAAATTGGAATGACACTGGAAATTAATTCACTCTTGAACTTTTAGCTTCTGAAATTCAGCATCTGACATCCGGAAGAATTCCTCCATACTGCAAGCCTAATACACCTTCAGCTGAGACATATGACATGTGTCACCTGCTTCACACCCAAACTAAGAAGAGAAGTCTTGTATTATATACATATTAACTAGCCGTTTTTGGCTGAAAAGTCTACATATAGATATTGTTTCTTCCTATGTGTTCAGGTCTCTTTACTAACCAATCTTACCACATAAAAGTGTACCTTCTTTATTTGTTGCAGGTGCGCCCAATGTCAAACCAGCATCTCCATCTGGACTGCTAAATATAGACTGGCTTCTACTCTCAGAAGATTTCTTTGCATCTTTCTCACTGCCAATTCTAATGAGTTTTTTAGTTAATCTAAGAAGAAAAAGTTATGAAACAATATAATGTAATTTTAATAAAGAAAATTAGTGGCCTTTTAAGGAGCAGTTTTAGCTCCATTCTATTTCTGTAGGGATCTTTTTTAAAAGGGGCCATTCTCATATGGGAAATCTTAAAACATATACTATTTCTAGGTTGCTTTTTGCCACAGAATGAGGCCCTCAGTAAGCCAGATGCCAAGCTTGAGACTAGAAGAATCTCTGCCAGCTGATGCACTGTAGAATTACTAAGATGCAATTCCAAAGCACAGCTGCAGTCCACTGATTTCAAGGGGTCTAACTCATCTCTGCTCCATTACAGAAACTCAGACAACTGTTTCTTCACCTGGAATCACTCACTAATGTCAAAGTTTGTGAGATTCCTGTTTACATAAATAACAATTCGAAGTTCTCCTTTTTTGTTGATGGATAAGCTTAGAAATACACTTTGTAGTAAATAAAAGCTTACTCAGGATATCCACCCTTTTGAGCATAATCCTCTGCTTTCCATCCATGTATATTTTTATCAGAAACATCAGCACCATACTGAATGAGCAGACTTAATAAAGCATCATCTTCATTAGCAGCAGCAGTCATTAGTGGTGTTCTAAAACAGAAATGAAATATTTATTCTACTTAGCCCATTTGTTTCACTAGCTGGATTCAGATGCCATGACACTCCATTTAAATAGCAATTAGGCACATGCAGATGTTGTAGCCATGCTCATACACTCTCCTCTCACATCAAGTGATTAGAGAAGCAGGTGAAGAGTAAAAGCAACTGGGGAGAAAGACCCCAAATGTGAAAAGAAGGCTCATCAGTTGCCACCAGGAGGAACAGAAAAAAAGGTATTGAATCAGGTGTCTGTATTGCCCCCACCCCACCTCAATAACTTCTTCTAGAACTTTGACCTGCTCTACCCACCAAATGGTGGTACTTCTAAGGCCGAAATCTTAAGGGCACTTTCCTACAAGTAAATCTGACTGAATAACATGACTCATTTCTGAAAAGACCCACTCCCCACCATACTTTATTTCCAGTGAAATGATAGGTTTTCTGCCCTCCAGTCTCCATCTCAGTGGTCAGGAAAGTACCAAAGAATCAACAGCTTTGGATTTCTTTATACAGAAAATGGAAACCTGAGTTAAAATTCCACCCCTGGTTTATTTTTCAGTGAAAGGTTGGGGCTCATTGCCTTCCACCTGGTCATGTGTGATGAGACCTGTTCATAGTATGAACTGCTAAACTGTTGAGTGATCAGAGCTGTCAGACAATTGCTCTCACCTGTGCTAACTGGGCACCCTAAGGTTAGATACACGGATGAGCTGTTAGTTACAATGAAAAAGGGGGATTTAAGGAAGGACTGGCACCTAACTCCCTTTGTGGACTGAGCTCGTTAGAAAACATTCCAATTTGCTGTAACGTCCACATCCTAATGAACAGGAGCCTAATCAAACTGGAGCTCCATCATACCTGGGAGTTTTGAATCAAGCACCAAAACATGAAGAGAAAGGAAAGGGCACAAATGCAACAACAAGCTACATAGTGGTTTAACTGCAGCATGTCGAGGCATCTGAATACAGCCACTTAGATCTTTCGCTACTGCTATGTTCAATAGCTATACTTTCCACCTATGTAAAATGGAACAAAGCAACCTTTTATAACATACTAGCAAATTTTACAGATGTATAAAAATTGCAGTAGTGTGAGAAAGCCTTCAAGAACTGGCTAAAAGACTTTGTATTCAACACAATATGTCTGAGATTACTTCATATTTAAATGCAATGAGAGCAGCAATTAAAAAACCGAACAGAACACTAATGCAAATCATTTTGGATTCAGGGGAAAGTATGTTTTTGTTTTATATGCAAAGCTGAAGACAACATTTTGAACTGAAACAGATCAATCCCACTTTACAAGGCTTTAAAGAATCCACGGGATAAATCTCTCCAGTGGTTTTATTTGAGGAATCTTTGGCTGTTACCGCACTAGGTATTCCCAGCAATGTATCAAGAGTTTGGAAATGTTATAAAAAATTATGTTCACACTTTCACTGCATTCCCACCAATGTATTAAGAAATTGAAACTGTTACAAAAAATACTGTTCGCGCTTTGTTTGGCGCCTTTAGCTGTGAAGACGTCTTCCAACCATTTTTTAGCCGTGGCATCCAAAAACCCTTTTAAAGCGATGTTCTTATAACATTTTCAAACTCTTAATACATTGCTGGGAATACCTAATGCGGTAACAGCTTAATTACTCTTGCCAAAGTTTACAGTAGGAACCTTTACCAGTGTTTTGTAGATGAAGCTCAAATTATGGATGGAAACAACAAAAAGGGAGAAATCTTACACAGTTGTTTTTCATAAACAGCTAAAGCTAACTACCATGTCAATCATGAAAATTAGTCATACACACTTTTCACACTGAATCAAAACAACGGTTTGTGCTTTAATTAGATAGAACTACCCTTGCCCAACTCTGAAAAGCAAACTGTTTGTCAGCTAACATCTACCTGTGTTCTAAAACACAGTCTTATGACTGCAAAGCAAGATGCAAGATGAGGCTCGAGATCAATGAACTAACGCAGCAGCGTCCCCCCAAGTTCTACTATCACTAGCCACTGCCACAGACTACAGAAAAGCCATCATCTGGCTAAAAATAGGCAGGGTTTTTTTTGCTTATTAGAACAGGATCGACAAAAAGAATGGATAGGCCCTGTTTCCTCACCTTGCTTAGTACATTTTTACCCTGCCCTTCCTTCAAAGAGCTCAGGCAGTATACTTTATTTAATCCTCACAACCCAGTCAGGTAGGTTAGGCTGAAAGAAAGTGATTGACGCCCCCCCCCCCCGGTGAGCTTCATGTCATGTGGGGACTTGAACGTGTTTCTCTCAGGTGCCAGTCCAACACCCTGGTCACCAAGAAGAGCCTATTGCATTAAGTGATCCTAAGATGACTGTAACTGATTAGGCAAGACAGAAAACAAGTTTCCTTAACTCTGAATAGGATGCAGTCATATGTATTTCATTCCAAACCACTGGCCACCATAACACCAATATGTGCATAGCTATATGATTGGATGGAAACAATATTTCACAAACTGCAGGCTTTTTCCTGTTGCTGTTGAAAATAAAATCTGCTGTTTTAAATTTTTACTTCACAAAGCTTCTCGTGTACCATCAATTTATTTTCACATTTCTGACAGTCTTATTATTTTTGGGAAATGAATCTCTCCCTCGATCCATGATAGCAGGTTATAAATTTTATAAAAATAAGTAAAAAAAATATACTGGCAGTTTCAGAATAATAAACAAGAGGTCAATTCCAATGTTACAATCTGAATGTACATTCAAGGATCACCGTGGCTATGAATAGAAGCACTCCACCTGATTGCCTTACCAGTTACGTCAGTCTCCACATCATTTCTTCAGAGCAAGGATTCAAAATTGGTGCTAAATCCTGATGACACAGCCCCGGAAAAATGGATAGTGATCTAATAACCACAACAGCATTGCTAAGGAGCAGGGGAGGAGGTCATTACTTGGCTCACCAGCACCAACTGGGAAGCCGGTAAGAGGGGGTGGCTGCCCTAGAACAGCCCTGTGGGGGAAAAGATGTCCAGCAGTTCCCTGGTCAGAGCAGCAGCTGCAACCACCTGGTCATCAGGGGCTAGAATCTGTCTCTGCCTCTGGCTGGGGGTGGGGCCTGTCTCCCCAGCTTCCAGATATTGTTGTGCATCAGCACCCAACCACAGAGCAAGGCAAGGAGGGCAGAAAGAAAGAAGACAGGCAGACAGAGAAGGAGAGGACAGACTTAGAGAAAAGTGAAAGGGAAGGATTATGAGAGTCATAGAAGCCAAGAGGAGGGGGTGATAGAAGATAGCATGGAGGAAGAAGAGAACTAGAAAGAAAAGAAGGAAGGGGGCAAAAAGCCAGGGAATTAACTCCAGCTGACCTAAGACGTGTCATCCTGTATGTGTGCTTCATCAGAAAAGCCAGTTTCAATGTCACATGCTCTGGACATTACCTTGCAGCAACTAGGGTGGGACTAATGAGCCCATCATTTCTTATAGCAATACATACACCATATATCTGAGCATGTATATATCTAGGAAACAGCAATTCTCAATCTTTGGAAATAGTTCTAAAGACTTGAGAGACAGACAGTACCTTCCTGAGTTGTCCTTAATGTGTACTGATGCTCCTTTTTTAAGGAGAAATTCTGCCATTTCTTGTTTACTTCCTGCTACAGCAAGCATAAGAGGTGTATTCCCATCCTACAAGCATAAAAATTAGAAGTCATGAAATTTTCTCACATACATGCACTTTTCCCATTTTGATTAGAATAAGTAACATAAATGTTAGTAACATTTCAAACTTTGTTTTTCAGCCACTCTGTTCACAGAAAAATGCCTAGAAAAAAAACAGAATAACTGATATAATAAAATGTGACAAAATGCTGTTATGAATTTATTTAATAGATTCCCATAATGTATTTTAAAATATTCTAGTGTAGCTTTATACAAGTTAAGACTACCATGTCAGTTGCATTCCAAGTAGTTTATCTGTATGAATTAGATGTCCTTGTAATACCCATTCATAAGTGCTATAACTGACACCAAGATAACTTGTTGCAAATTATTTGTTCACAGCAAGAAGAAAATGCATTTAATTTTCAGACAATACACAAGTGTTAAAAAACAGCAATCAGTAGACCGGAAAAGGGCCTCTCCACCCCCGGCCGCGCCAGCAGCCTCGCGGCCTGGCGCAACCAGGAAAGGGCGTCCCACCCATCCCTGGCCGGATGAGCAACCTGGCGTGACCGGGCAAAGTCTCCCCCACTCCCTCCTCGGCCACGTACGGGCCTCGGGAAGCCCAGAAAAGGCCACGGAGGGGGAAGGGGGGGACTTGGTGCCTTGGCTCCGCAGGACGGATAAAAGCCCTCCGGGGGCCAGATCCGGCCCACGGGCTGCATGTTTGACCCTCCTGAGCTAAATGTTTTTGAAAAACCAACAAACAATGTACAAAGGATGTGGCTGGCCCAGACAGGTGGCATTCTAAAGTACACAGCCTTTGCATATGGAGGTTACATTCCAGCCTTTGACCAAGATGTTAGGCTGCTGAAGGAGTAGCACCAAGACCAATCTCATGCATTCATTTGCCTCTTTTTTCCCCTCTGTATGTCCCAGTATGCTGAACTGTTACTGTTCACTCTCCAGCATTTCCCCACTTCTTTCAGTCACTAAGGTAAAGGTCCCCTGTGCAAGCACCAGGTCATTCCTGACCCATGGGGTGATGTCACATTCCGACGTTTTCTAGGCAGACTTTGTTTACGAGGTGGTTTGCCAGTGCCTGCTCCAGTCATCTTCCCTTTACCCCCAGCAAGCTGGGTACTCAGTTTACCGACTTCGGAAGGGTGGAAGGCTGAGTCACCTTGAGCCGGCTACCTGAAACCAACTTCCGTTGGGTTCGAACTCAGGTCATGAGCAGAGCTTGGACTGCAGTACTGCAGCTTACCACTCTGCGCCACGGGGCTCTTTACTCTTTCAGTTACTACTGTAAAGTCATTAATTGCTGGACAGATTGCCCCCCCTACTGCTGTTGCAAAGGGAGTGGAAGATGAGAATGTGAGCAATTGGCAGAAAGGATAAGGAAAGGGGAGGAATTAAAAAGACAGGAGAGACCATTAGGAAAGGATGACCTGCAACACACTTTCCAAAGCTTCATTACTCACTTTTGGATCCCGACCCACAGGTTGGGAAACACTGATCCAGAGGGTGTCATACTCAGATTTCTCTGTATCCCTGCTGTCACAACTACCACTTTTTACATTAGGGAGGGACTAGAACACAAGCAAGGTAGGCAGAACAAGAAACCTGCGAACCTCAAAAGTCTCAGGATCTCTGGGAATCCTGGCTGGTCCCATGACTCTAGATGGGCTAAAAGCTGCATCCACCAGAGTTTGGCTACTGATAGTAGCAGCTGCCACATATTTGTTCCTGCTTTTCATTCTTCACAGTCTGGTGTGCATCAGTTCAACTAGGCATCACACAGACAGGCCACAGAACTCTGTTCTGAAATGCTTTTCTCTATCCTGCTCCTACTGAAGGCAAAATCCTTTTAAAGAACATTAGGCTCAACACAGAACCAGCCGCTTTCACACGGATGCTGAGAAGCTGACGAAGATTGCTCAAACTGGGGGAGAGAGCAGGGAGATAGAGGCACAGGTTGGTTAATCATCCCACTCTTTCTCTTCAAAGAATAATTGCTTGCAACTGTACACACTGTTATCTATATTTTCTCTTCAATAAATTATTCTAATATTAAGAATATATAAAAACAAAAGCTGATTTATGACTTAATGACCTAACCAAAGTTTACCTTGTTCAGTGCATCAATGTTTGCGTTATATTCAAGTAGCTTTTCTGCTATAGAGATGCTAAAATTAGAGGCAGCAAAATGAAGGGCAGTGTTACTGTCTAAATCCACTACATTGGGGTCTGCATCATGCTGCAGCAAATAACCGACACAAAACATCTCCTGACATTGTACAGCCTGTAACAATAAAAAAGGAGGATGTTAGGTTCACAAGTTATGTTAACATACCAGAATATCTAAAACTGACACAATTCAGTGCAGTGAGAGTCAATAACTTTCTCTTGAAGTGGCTGAGTTATAACCAGTAATAACAATTTATTAAACCAAGTGCAGACCAATAGCAAAACACTGTGGACCATTTTCAGTTTTCTCCCTACCTACTCCCCAACTCCAGCCTGTAGGGCAATCCAAAATTTCAGGGACTAAATAAGCAGACTGCTGTTTCTCAAACCAGGAAACAGCAACCTGCCCCTTTAAACCCCAAATCTGATAAACTGATCTACTGCAAAACTCCAACAGTCTTCTTAAGGAGAACCTGAGGCATTAACATTTAACAGAGTTCTTTAGATTTTACTTCATACAATTTTGGGAGGTTTACCCTTTCCTTTTCTCCCCTTCCAACTGTCTTAGTCGCTGCTACTTACTTTCCATCCACTCACACTCAGTCCTGACTAAACAGCTCTGTCTTATCCAGTCAACACCAAAGCCTTTTTAATCACGCTCTTCACTTACTCTGCCTCCCTCCCTGCAATAGCTATACAGAATACTTCTTGACTGCTAAACTGAGCATTGTGGAAGACACATTCCCAGCCAGGTCCTGATATTCAAAAAGAAGTCTCCTATAGCACTGTTGGAGGGGGCGGGGGAGAGAGGGAAAGAGGTTAAAAACAAGCTATATCTACCCACTTCACTACCAAGCACCATTGCATGACTGACCATTCCCCTGAAAAGCTGTTGCTGGAGGGGTGGACAGTAGGTATGCATCTTGCTTGTCTCCCCACAAAAAACAAACAAACCCCAACAGTCTACAGGAAAGTTTCCTCCTTCCCTATTACCTTGTACGCGAAAAGAAACAAGTGGCAAATCAACAAGCAGAGTGAAGATTTGAACCTGAACTCTCCATCACGTATGCTTACTTCTCATTCCGTCTCCTTTTTTTGGTTTTCTACCCCTCCCCTCATAGTAAAATATAAAGTTCCATTTTTCCATATCTCTCTTCATCAGTGCCACATCATGCTGTCATAACAAACCACCAGTTTATTTATAACCTGCTGGTTTTTGTGTACTTTAATGTATTCTAAATATATTTAAGTCATCTCAACCAATGAAGAGGCAAGGTATAATTATGTAAAACAATTTATGTAAATACATAAATGACAACAATTGCTATTAATGCCAGAATCTCCAACCAATTAGAATTTTAACTTAGAATACCTTGTGCTTTTTATACAACTGTGCTTTCAGATATCACACATACCTTTATCAGCGGAGATCTGCCATCATTATCACAGAGATTTAATTGACATTTCTTGTCTACCAAGAAAGTAACAGCATTTGTAGATCCATAGGCGCAGGCGAGATGCAAAGGTGTTCTGAAAGATACATAACTGCATTCAGTCAAATAATTCTGAAAATACCAGGTTTTGCTAAAGGGTATTTGGCAGGCATCTTCAGAGGAGTAACACTGAAGGACAGTGTCTCTCAGTGTCAAGTGTGTAGGAAGAGTAATATATAGTCAGAAAGGGGCTGGGTTTGAGCTGAATCATTGTCCTGCAAAAAGTAACCAAGGTAATGTGTGCTAACCATTGTCCTGTAAGTATCAAGATAATGTGCTAATGAAATGGGCCTAACTCATGTCAAGATATTGTCAAAGGCTTTCACGGTCAGAGTTCATTGGTTCTCGTAGGTTATCCGGGCTGTGTAACCGTGGTCTTGGTATTTTCTTTCCTGACGTTTCGCCAGCAGCTGTGGCAGGCATCTTCAGGGGAGTAACACTGAGAACTAAGGAGAAGGAGTAACACTGAGACACTGTCCTTCAGTGTTACTCCTCTGAAGATGCCTGCCACAGCTGCGGGTGAAACATCAGGAAAGAAAATACCAAGACCACGGTCACACAGCCCAGATAACCTACAAGAACCAGAGAATAAAACTGCTGATATCATACTGCCCTTGTACAAATTTATGGTGAAACCATACTTGGAATACTGTGTACAGTTCTGGTCACCACACCTAAAAAAGGATATTACAGAGCTTGAGAAGGTGCAGAAAAGAGCAACCAAAATGATTAGGGGACTAGAGCAACTGTCCTATGGGGAGCGGTTAAGACCCTTAGGGCTGTTTAGCTTGGAAAGAAGGCGGCTGAGGGGAGACATGATAAAGGTCTATAAAATTATGCATGGTTTGGAGAGAGTGGACAGGGAGAAGTTTTTCCTCCCTCTCCCATTATACTAGACTGCAAGGTCATCTGCTGAAGCTGGAGCGTGGGAGATTCAAAACAGATAAAAGGAAGTATTTTTTTTCCACACAAGAACCAATCATGTCAAGAGCCTGCTTGAGCGGCACGACTCCTGACCTCTTGAACATCTCTGAGAAACATAACCACTCGACACCCTTGAACAGCAATACCAATAAGTACACCTGAACAGAAATAAGAACTGATAAACAGAAATAAGCAGGACTCATTTCATTTCATTTCATTAACCTTTATTGGCATACCAAAAGACAGAGATAGAAAAAACAACAACAATATACCTCCAAAGGGCAATACATATAAGTTACAGTTGGGTTAATAAAACTTTTCTTGTTCTTTAAGAACTCCTGTAAGAAATTCAGCCACTGTAGCCGTAATTTTAGGATCATGGTCACTCAAAAGAAATTTGCATTTCACTTCATTACTCCTGTATGTCTTGTACTGAAGCAAAGTAGATAGCAGTTTATCCCGCAGAGTCACACAGAAGGGGCAATCTAAAAGGATGTGGTCAATTGTATCTAACAAGTTTAAACCGCATGTGCATAGGCGTTCATGTCTAGGGATCTGGAGGTATCGGCCTAAGAGCATCCTAGATGGGAATGCATTAACCCTAGCTAATAGAAAAGCGCGGCGTTGAGAAGGTATCTCTAGGTTATCTAGATACCTAGCCATTTTACCCGATCCATTATTAAGGCCTAGGGCCGCCGGAGAGCAGATGGGGGGAAGAGCTGGGTTAAAATTCTGCAATTCTACATCAAGGAGACGTTGCTTGATTCTTTTAAAGATGTAAGATTCATTGGCCAGAGCAAGATTATCTAAATCAATTCCAATTTGACAGAGTCTAGATCTAATCAATATGTCCCATGAGAAATAATGAAGTTCACTTTTCAAGAAATATAAAAGGGAACCTGGCTCAGTTTGAAAATATAATTTGAGCCAATGTCTTATTGTTTGAATCCAGGCTTTGGTGGCAATCAAGTTTTGCCCAGTTTCATGACAAATTGTGAAATATGAGACACATTTAGGTATCCCCAATATTTGTCTAAGAAATATGGCTTGGATGTTCTCCACTTCTTGATTAAGAGTTCCAAGCCATAAGTATAAGCAGGACTCTTGACACACAGTAGATCCGCCTCTGGTTCGACAAGCTTCAATCCCCTTGCCCTGACACCATGAAGAAGAGGGTGGGGGGCGACTCGCCGGAAGTCCCGCCCCTCCCTCTCTCTCTCTCACACACCTGTGGGCCTTGTCCAGCTGGTTCAGGTCGAGCTTCTTCACTTGCGCGCTCAGCGTCCTCATGTCCCCGCAGGCCGCCGCCCGGTGCAGCTTGCTGAGGCCCTTGCGCCGCAGCCCGTACCCGCAGCCCGCGCCGCCATCGAGCGAGGAGGCCTCCGAGCGAGACCCCGAGGGCTGCTCCTTCTTCCTCAGGGACCCAAGTAATTTCTTCATCTTCTTCGCAAGGGGGAGGACGCGGGGGGCGGCTCACCGCGCCGGCCGTCCCGGAGTCCCTCCAGCGCCCGGCGTCCGGAGAAGGAAGGGAAGAGGTGCTCGCCGGGAGGGAGAAAAGCGCTTCCTCTGCTGAGACGAGTCCCCTGAGAGGAGAGGAGTTGGCATTCAAACGCCAACCGCTTCTTGAGCCGCCGCGGCAACGGCCGGATTGGAACGCTCGGGTAACGGTCGAACTGTAGAAGCACTACGCACGCGCGTGCGCTGCCTGCCAACCACGGGGCCGGGGGAAGGAGCCGTGGCTTTAGGGCGCACGCGCGCGCGCTCCCTGCCTTCCTAGCCCTCCCGCCTCGGTTTTCTGTTCCAGGCTGAGCCCGGGAGAAACTGGGCGTAGGAAACCGTGGCCATTGGTGCCCGGGAGGTTTTGCCTTGGATTTGCCGCTCTCTAGAGGCACGTTTTCCCCATCCGAATTGTCAAAGCTCTGCATGGGGGCTTATTGTTGAGTTTTGAGAATTTGGGTGGGGGAAATGTGCATCTAAAGAGCGGCAAGCCCAAGGCAAAACCTCCCGTGCTTAAATGGCCAGTGGTGCTCAGAAACTCCAAGATTCATCCTTCCTTCCTTCCTTCCTTCCTTCCTTCCTTCCTTCCTTCCTTCCTTCCTTCCTTCCTTCCTTCCTTCCATTTGTGCCTTTGGCATGTATATCTAGTATGTAGGCCCATTTCATTGTTGACAACAATTCCATGTACAAGCAGTGAGTTTGGCCTGAAATCCAGCATGGTGTAGTGGTTAGAGTGTCACGCCGCCATCTGGAAGACCCAGTTTTTTAAACGCCAAGATCCATCCTTCCTTCCTTCCTTCCTTCCTTCCTTCCTTCCTTCCTTCCTTCCTTCCTTCCATTTGTGCCTTTGGCATGTATATCTAGTATGTAGGCCCATTTCATTGTTGACAACAATTCCATGTACAAGCAGTGAGTTTGGCCTGAAATCCAGCATGGTGTAGTGGTTAGAGTGTCACGCCGCCATCTGGAAGACCCAGTTTTTTAAACTCCAAGATCCATCCATCCTTCCTTCCTTCCTTCCTTCCTTCCTTCCTTCCTTCCTTCCTTCCTTCCTTCCTTCCTGCTTTTCTCCGGTTCCTTTGCCATATGGATCCATGTTGGCGCTGCCGCTGTCTACAAGGTCAGGGTTGACCGTAACAGCAAACAGCTCTACGCTTCCTTCAGAGATCAAGTACTTTCTAAGTTTAGCTGCCTCTTGAAAACGTATAGCATTTATTTCAGTAGGAGCTTTCGTGAGTTACAGCACACTTCTTCAGACAGATACCTGAAGGAGAAATTATACTGGGCAATCTTACTGGCTCTGTGTGAGTGACACCATATATATCTGAAGGAGTAGGCTATGAATCCTTAAAGTTTACGGGAAAATAAATGTTAATGTTTACGGTGCCTGGGATAGACAGCTGCATTATAAGAAGTTGTCCCTGGTCATAGGGAGTTCGATTGGCATTCCAAGGATGACAGCTGAGGGTTGACTACCAAAGGAGACACTTGCCAGACAGGGTTTGGAGACAGCTGAGTGAGCTGTAAAATGTCTAAAGGATTCTTGGGAGTGAGAAAAACTCACATTGGTTTCAGAATCAAGCAGGATCCATAACCAGGTATAAAGGGAAATAACTCTTGTAGAGAGGATGGTCCCAAAGTGTTTTATGGGAAGTAACTCTAAGAAAAAGAGTGATCCCAGACCAGTTTAAAGAATTCAGAATAGGTAGCAGGCAGTGAGGGAATCAAATTTCCATCCTTCACAGTACAATCCTAAGAATACTTTCCTGGGAGTAAACCCTATTGAATAGACCTTAATAGTAATCTGAGTAGACCTGCTTAGGATAGCATTGTTAGAGTCCTTGAAAGGCCCCCTATCATAATAAAAAATAAACTCAGAATCTGTGTAATCGAGGAGAGGAATAGGCAGTGTGTGTCTGGGTGGCAGTGCCCAAAGATACTCCAAGGTGGCTGTAAGCATGAGTGAAAGAAGACGAAGGCAGCCCCACAGTGATGGGGGAAACAGGAGCAGCTATTGTTTCTTGTCAGGAACCAGCATGGTGTAGTGGTGAAGAGCGGCAGACTCTAATCTGGAGAACCGCGTTTGATTCCCCACTTCTCCACATGAAGCCTGCTGGGGACCCTGGGCCAGTGACTGTTCTCTCAGAACTCTTTCAGCCCACAAAGAGGCAGCCAATGGCAAACCACTTCCGGACATCCGGACTGTGAAGGATGGAAATTTGATTCCCTCACTGCCTGCTACCTATTCTGCTGGGTCTGGCTTTGCTCCTCACCCCTGCTGGTTTGCTTATAGACCCCTTCCAACCCAAATCTCACTGGGCCTAGTGTTCCTCTAGGCCAGGGCCAGAGCCGAAAAGGCCCTGGCCTTAGTTGAGGACAGCCAGATGGTTTGGGGGCCAGGGATTACTAGTATATGTTCTCTAGCCAAGCAAAGCACTCTTTGGGGGTATACCAGGAGAGGTAGTCCCACAGGTACGATGGTCCCAGACCGTTTAAGGCTTTAAAGGTCAATACCAAAACCTTAAACCTGATCTGGTGCTCAGTTTGGAACCATTGCAGCTGCCAGAGCATGGTTGGATATGTGCTTTCCAAGTGGTCCCCGTAAGGACCCTCACCGCTGCATTCTAGACCAGTTGAAGTGTAAGCGTAGCCACTTACATTTGAGTTTTTGCAAGAAAAGTGCACCTAGTGTAGGAAATTACCCCCCACGTCAGTCAAGGCTATCTCCTTGCCAGAATGCACATCACTGCAAGAAGCTTGTGGTTATACAGTAATACACAGCTAATTTATTGATTTAAATATAAATGACTAAAGTATCTGTAGCACAGATTTTCAGGGTTCCCCCCCCCCCAAAAAAAAAATCTGTATGTATTCCAGTGTGTACACTAAAGTTAGAAATGAACAGTCTTCCCCATGAACATCAGTGTTGAGATCAGGTCCCCATTAATAAGAAGAATTGACAGTGAAGTCTGTGAAGAAATATACATGTGGGTTGGTCTAGACCAAGTAACAGTTGCATTCGATGGCCTTACCTATTTTTTTGTTTTTATTTGTCAATGATGAAATTCAGATAAACCAAATGTTCTTTATCAGTGTTGACTCCAAAAGATGTTGGAGGCAAACCCGTACTTGAATTACTTTTGAATGTAACTGGGCAACTGCTTGCCATGTTTTTATCTTGCTCTTCCTCCCATGAACTCAGGGCAGTGTGCACAGTTGTTTGTCCCGTCCCAATTTTACGCTGACAGTGACACCATGACATTGGTTAGGCTGAAAGAACCATTGGCTCAAGGTCACCCAGAGTTGGGATTTGAACCTGGCACTCCTTGCCATTACACCATATTGGTTCGCCATGTCAAAGGAAGTTTCATAACTAACTGAAAAGGCAGTAGGGTTGTATGACATTTATTTGAGAGTTCTCAAGATAATTCAGTTGTGAAACTTATTTTTAAAGACTAAATTGTGTCACTTATACTAATAACAGAATATTTGTTGGTAGGCTGCAAGATAATTACCGTAGTATTTAGCACTTTTTTTTGTTAAGAATCTAGTGAATCTAGCAGCCTTTAATATTTCTAACCTAATTTTTCTCCCACTTGGTAGAAAGCATTATTAATGTTAGAAGTAATAAACAAATGTAGAACAAAAAGTCCTCCTATGAAAGAATCGGTGTGGCTGTATTTACACTCTCTTCTGTGGACAGATTTTATTACCACAAAGTAGAGACGACGCCAGGTTTTAGAAGCAAGGGAAGAAAAAAGCTTTTTTTATTTTGCCAGGCAAAGAGGAGAGAATTTCATCCCTTTTCGGGTTTAAAAGTGAAAGTCTCCTAACAAAACCCCGCCTATTTCCCATATTTTATACTCCGTCCAAAACCCTTTGTTTCAAGAGGATTTGAATATCCCCTCCTCCCAAATCCACCCTAACTCTGATCTCATCTTCGTGGTCACATGCATATGATCTCACTTGTTTTTAGGTGACATCCTGTGTTAGGAACAGGTTGGAGATTAAAAAAAAACAACTAAAACTCACCTGCTCATTAAAACTAATTAAAATGCCCTAAACTTTTTTGTTAAACAATGCTGCTCTCTACTGGCTTATATAAATAACTACAGCGTACAAATATAAATGTTATATTTCCAATATGCTAGAATTAAATTAATTAAAATCTTATACATCCCACATGGCTGATTCTGTTACAAACAGAAATCTTGCCTAACTTGCCTTGAGGACCATTGGGTTGCAAGGGGGTCTATAAGCAAACCAAATAAATACCATAACACTGAAAATTTTTGTTCTTGTTTTCTAGAACATCAGCCAGGGGAAGAATAAGGTAAAATACCAAAGTATCACCTTATTGTTCCAATATTTGCATAAAACTGTAAGTCGCAATATTATTTTTATGAAACTATATAGCAAGAAGATGGTGTGGCTCAATTGAGATGTCACCGCAGATTCAGTAGGCAATCTGAAGTTGGTTTGTAGTTCATGGTGTGTGTAAATTATGGTTAGCCTTGAAATTCAGGACAGTGTTGTGACAGAAATTTGCCCTGTTTGTGCTGTCAGATTCCACTACAGTAGCTTCTGGTATGTCAGATGCCCAGCTAGTCTGCCCCTTAGTTGTATCCAGCCCATGACAATTGAGCAACATTTTTGGTGTTGATTTGTGAGCAAGTGGTCAAGACAGGATGCTTTGGAATATTATTCAGGGACTCTGGGAAGAAGTGAGCTATGCCGTGAAGGCAGTCTAAATCATAATTGCATGTACTTTTGAAACCTAAGGTGATGGTTCTAAAATATGGCCAACATGAACTATG
The DNA here is from genome assembly GCF_029931775.1 of Euleptes europaea. Lineage (NCBI taxonomy): Eukaryota > Metazoa > Chordata > Lepidosauria > Squamata > Sphaerodactylidae > Euleptes > Euleptes europaea. The sequence goes on from NC_079314.1 coordinate 12,221,391, forward strand.
AGTTTCATGGTGACTGAATTGAGGTAATGCCACATTCTTGGCATCAGAATTTTAGGTTAAAGTAGAGAAAAAATGAAGTCTGACCTGTTATAATACACAATGGTGTGTAATTCTAATAAACTGTGCATTTTTTATTCAGATTCCCAGAACACTGGGCATTACCAATACTCCAGATGACTTAACTCAGTCTTCTACGGCTACAAAGGATAGTGATATGCCTCCGTCAGTCTATAATGAGGCTAAAATGTTGCTAGAACTTCGTTTGGAAAACGAAAGTAAGCACTCTGTTTATGATTATGAAGCAGTAATTATTTTATTCTGTATATGCTAATATAAATAATTAGAATCTATGAAGATCTGGTAATAATGAGAAGCCTAAATTTTTCACTAAGTGGGAACCCTGCTAATATTTCTAATTTGGGACCAAATAGTAATTACAGTAGCAACTGATGTGTCTGCTTACGTCTGCTGCCGCTCATGACTCACCGCTCCAAATCCGCCTAATCCCGCCCACTCTTCCCATGATCCTGTGTGTGTGTGTTGGGGGGGGCATCCTGAAAGCGGCAAATCCAAGCTAAAACTCCCGTCACCCTTCTGAAGAGGGGCAGCCAGTCTGCTCTGGGTCCCCCTCCTGCCGGTGTGATCCTATGTGTGTGTGTGTGTTGGGGGGGGGGATCCTGAGAGTGGCAAATCCAAGCCAAAACTCCTGTCGCCCTTCTGAAGAGGGGCAGCCAGTCTGCTCTGGGTCCCCCTCCTGCCGGTGTGATCCTATGTGTGTGTGTGTGTTGGGGGGGGATCCTGAGAGTGGCAAATCCAAGCCAAAACTCCTGTCGCCCTTCTGAAGAGGGGCAGCCAGTCTGCTCTGGGTCCCCTTCCTGCCGGTGTGATCCTATGTGTGTGTGTGTTGGGGGGGCATCCTGAGAGCGGCAAATCCAAGCCAAAACCCCCGTCACCCTTCTGAAGAGGGGCAGCCAGTCTGCTTTGGGTCTCCCTCCTGCCGGTGCAATGCTGTTAGAGTGGCAACTCCCCCAGCCAATCACCGTTCTTGGGGGAGGAGAAAGGAGACGTCCCGGGGAGCGAAGCATTTTTTCATGGGCATCCGAGCAACAAAACGCTCTTCTACTGGAAAGTACGGCTCAGAAGTGGTTTGGATTGCCTCTCTTTTAACCCGGCTTATTTTGCTCAGTGGGGGAAAACACGGATCTGCAGTGAATAACCAAAATTTGCCTCCGACGCAAATCAGCGTCGAAACAGCAGCAAATCTCCGTGAAGAATACCCCAGAGAGAAAAAATTTGCAAGCGGACAAGCGAGAAAGAGAGAAGCGATGAGTGGACAAGCGAGAGAGAGACAAAAGCTGAGAGCGGACAAGCCACACAGAGAAATCATAGTAGGAGCGGACAAGCACAGAGAGACGAAGAGAAAGGGGGCTGCGGGGGGGGTAGCGGGGCGGGCGGCGGGGCGAGTCAGGCCGTGGCCGGAGAGCAGCAACACGAGCCAGACAGGCACACACGGCCCCCTCTCATTTTAGCGGCGGCATTTACCGCTCTTTTGGCTGGGTTTTGCGGGCGCCTCCAATATTCAAGGAGTGCTTACCGGGACTCACTATAAGCGCGGGGCAGCCATTTTACTCCCTTCCCCCTTTTCCTAGTTACGTCTAGCGCGCCGCTCCTCCTGTTGGAGGCGGCATTGGTTTGTCGCTCCTCCTATTGGAGGCGATCAGGCACAGCACTCCTCAGGCTTCAGAACTACAGAGCCTGGGATTGTTTTCATTACTGTGTCCAGCCTCGCCTTTTTTTTCAGTCACAACAGGGGCAATAGAAGCTGCATCGCAGCAGCCCCCCCCCCCCCCCGTTTGTCACTTCACAAGCCTCCAGGGCTATATAAACAGCATCTGCTTTGTATAACAGCGTAAGTGGGGGCATTTGTACAGTCCCAGCTTGCCAGTTCCAGCTTGCCTGAATAATTAATTACACTGTAAGAAAGTGGGGGGGGGAACCAAACGCGGATCGCCGGCTGGTCGGTGGGCCAGCTTGGGCTTTCGCCAAGCCCCCACTGCGACTTTTGCAGCAGCGTTTGTGTCGCCCGAATATTCTGACGGGGCAGACGGGATGCTTGCGCCAGGCAAAGGGCTGCCTTTTATTCTCCTTCCTCAGGTATATTTCCCTTCTCAGGGCATACCTCTCTAGGCACACCGCTCCTCCTTTTGGAGGCAGCAATCGTACAATTGCTCCTCCTGTTGGAGGTGATATTTGTTTAGGCCACTGGTTCCCAACCAGGGGTCCGCGAGAACTAAATTAAGGTCCGCGAAACAAAGTTATAAAGCCATAATAAATTAATATTTTCAATTAAAAGTTCTCTATTATAAAAATATATATTCAAATATTATTCTAAGTTTAATGTTTAACTAACAGTTATGATTAAAGTTTATTTTCAAATTCTCAGAATTTTTATTTTGAACCTTGGGGTCCCTGCACCGAACAAAAAAGTCCTAGTGGTCCCTGGTCAAAAAAAGGTTGGGAACCACTGGTTTAGGCTCTCAAGCCCAGTCCCGCTTGATTGCTGGCGGATTTGAGCCAATCGCATAAAGCGGTCAGGTCACATGCCCCCAGTTGGCCAATGGCGGATGGGTTTTGTGGCTCGCAGCCATGAATGTGGTTCGTGTTGGAAGTGGCGGACCCATTCATTTTATTACCTCATAGGCCAGCAGGCTCAGCTTACCTGAATAAACTGCGTTTTTTAGCGATGGCTGGGAGCCAAAAATCGACGTGTGGAACCCGGCCAGGAAAATGCTGCCGAAGTCGTCTGACTGGGACACCGTTCTGGAGGAGGCGTTGCAAATTGGGGGGGGGGGGGCGTTCCTTTGGCAGGGAGTGTAGTGAAGGTGTACTATGGGCTGACTGCAATGATCTTTGGATGACAGGGAGACAGGATGAAAGGAGAGGGCGCAGGTGGTCAGTGAAGAGAGAAAGACGCTTTTAGGGGAGGGAGATGTTAAACTCGAGTCATGTAGAGGAGGATTTGGCTCTGAGTGGCAGAGATTTCTTTCTTGACATTGCTTGTTTCCTTGTTGTCATGTATACCTGCGACCTCTACCCCAATATACTAAGAACCACATTTAAAATAAGCAAACTTGTTTTTTAAAAGAAATGTGCATTGTAAGGGTCGGCCCTGGCTAGTATTTGAATGGGAGTCCACTAAGGCATACTAGGGTCAGGACGCTGATGCAGGCAATGGCAAACCCCCCCCCCCCTCTGAATGTCTCTTGTCTAGAAAACCCTACAGGGTTGCAATAAGTCACTTGTGTCTTGACAACAGCAACAACAACAACAAAATGTGATGATAATTTGGACCTGAAACAGAAATCAAAGAGGTGTCCGGAAGGGCTCGGCACTCAGAGTGAGATGTTCAGAGCTGCTTTGTGATATGGGGTGAAGCGCCCCCAAAGCAAGAAAGCCCTTGGAGATGATGGGCCTGCCGCAGACTCTCGCTGGCTGCCAAACCAGGTTATTTTCGAAAGAGGCGGCTGATGTGCTCTTTGCCCTTTCCCACCAGGAATGCAGCTCTGTTTACCCTCCTCCCTGCTCTGGCTCTCAAGCAGCTGATTTACAAGAAAGAGAACCTGAAGCCCAGCAGTTTAGCTTTCGTTTTACGATTTCTAACCCGCCTCCAACCCTCAACCAAAGGAAAGGAAAGGAGGAGCCGAGAAGGTACCAACTCTGTCTTCATATCCACCCTACAAGCCAGAACTCAGCAAAATCATGCAGACATTCACCTGTGATATAAGCTATCAAAGGCTAGTCTGCCTCTGTACAACTGCCTTGCCATTCGTTGGTGGTCTCCCATCCAAGTCCTAACCAGGGCTGACCCTGCTTAACTTCTGACATCTGACAAGATCAGGCTAGCCTGGGCCATCCAGTTTGGGGGGGAGACTCATAGATTACATCTTTTGACTGGATCTTATTTCTCACCTGTGTTTTGCAGTGTAATTCCAGGTGTGGCACCTTTTAGGCAGTATGTGGGGCTTTCCCAGAACGACAACTGATCTGCAGATTCCAGGGATCAATATCCTGCAGCTTCTGAGGATAGTCTCTATGGTATACCATAAAGTATAGGAGAAACAGAAGACCTAGAGTGGTTACAAATGGTGGGTTCTCTAGGTCGGAGGGCTGTTTCTCCCCCAAACTGTCATTCCCTCAGGCACCACCCTCATATCTGCAGGAATTTCCCAAGCTGGAGTTGGCAACCCTGCTTTCTGTGGTTCTTTTCCTGCAAACATAAATCTCTCAGCCAGTGCAATGCCACTACCTCATCCAGAACCAGACATCCTTTGGGTTTAGGTAGGCTGGGAACAATGGGAATTTGTTGGCTTTTTAAACAAAGGGCGAACAAGCAGCCGCAGTGATCAAATATAACAACACAGCAAGGCACAGACCAAAGACAAACAGAAGGGGATCTTTCCCTGGAAGCAGGGAGGCCAATTGATGTACAACCATCGCTGCCCTCAGCCATAGGCCCAGTGGAACATCTCCGTCTTACAGGCCCTGCGGAATCGGACCAAGTCACTTGACAGTGAGTTCTACCAGGCTGGTGCCAGGGTCAAAAAAGCCCCATCTCTGGCTGAGGACAGCCAGATATGTCTTGGGCCAGAGATCACCAGCAGATTAGTTCCAGATGAGTTCAGCGCTTTTTGGGGGATGTGTTAGGAGTGGTGGTTCCTTAGGTGTGATGGTCCTAGACCATTTAGGACTTTAAGGGTCACTACCAAATTCTTGAACCTGATTCAGTACTCAATCTGGAGCCAGTGCAGCTGGTGGAACACAGATTGACTATGCGCTCTCCACGGGGGTCCCCACTGCGGTCTGGACCAGTTGCAGTTTCCAGAGCAGTCTCAAGGGCAGCCCTGGAATTTTATATGATGTGTTATAGATTTTTTGGGGGATGACCTTGTAAATGGTTTTAAGCACCATGGAAAGTAGGGTTGCCAACCTCCAGGTGGAGCCTGGAGATTTCCCAAAATTACAAATGATCTCCAGAGATCAATCCCCCTGTAGAAAATGGCTGTATCAGAGGGTGGACTCTGTGGCATTATACCTTGCTGAGGTCCCTTCTCTCCCCAAACCCCACCTTCCCTAGGCTCCACCACCCAAAATTTTAAAAATGTCATGTCCTGGAATTGCCAGTATTAGTGGGAAAGTGGTTAATGACAAAACTACATAATTAACAGGGCAGTTCAAGATGCAGTTTTCACTTTGGGAGCTGCAAACCTGGTGTTTTCTGGTCTTTCCCAGAAGATCAACACTACCTGATAAAAAGACTCCTACCCACAGGATTGTTACAGTAAATCCTCTCTGCCTTCTTCCTGGAAGGGTGGACCATACAAGGGAGTGGAAACTGAAATCTGGACAAATTTATTTTCACTTTTGCTGCGTGGCATATTTGGTTGTTAGCAGAAAACACAACGAAGACCAGAGGAGTTTTTAAAGAGGAGAAGAGTCCCCCCACAACCCAGCCTCCATCCACCCTGTGAGTTTACAGGCTCTGACGGTTCTTCAGCCTCTGATCAGGAACGGTAAGCCGATATCTTTGGTATTCATCTTTAAGTACATTCTTTAAGTACATTAGGAGTAGGAAACCAGCTAGGTAAGCGCTAGGACCACTGGATGGCAATGGGAGTAAAGGAATAATAAGGGAGGATAAAGCAATTGCTGAGAAACTAAATGAATTCTTCTCATCTGTCTTCACTGTTGAAGATATAGGGCAGATACCTTCTCCTGAGCAGAGGTTTTGGGGAGGGGAGAATGAAGAACAGGGGCAAATAGTGGTAATAAGGCAGGAAGTTCTACAAAGACTAGACAAACTGCAAACTAACAAGTCATAGGGACCTGATGGTATTCATCCCACAGTTCTTCAAGAACTCAAATGGGAAATTGCTGAACTCCTAACAAGCATATGTATCATGTCCCTTAGATCAGCCTCTGTACCAGAGGACTAGAGAATGGCCAATGTAACACTAATCTATAAAAAAGGTTCCAGGGGGGACCCAAGAAATTACAGGCCAGTTAGCTTTACATCTGTTCCAGGTAAATTGATAGAAAGCATGATTAAAGACTGAATTTTCAAGCATGTAGTAAGCCCTGCTGAGCAAAACCCAACATGGCTTTTGTACAGGTAGGTCCTGCCTCACTAACCTTTTAGAGTAAACTTTTTAGTGTCAATAAGCATGTGGACAGGAATGAGACTATGGACATTGTGTATTTGGATTTCCAAAAGGCTTTTGACAAAGTCCCCCACCAAACACTGTTAAGCAAACTTCATAGTCATGGGATAAGAGGACCAGTCCTCTTATGGATTGTGAGCTGGCTGAAAAATAGGAAGCAGAGAGTAATACATCAATGGACAGTTCTCACAATGGATGGATGTGAACAGTGGGATCCCTCAGGGATCTGTATTGGGACTGGTGCTTTTCAACCTGTTCATCAATGACCTGGAACAAGGGGTGAACAGCAAGGTGGCCAAGTTTGCAGATGACACCAAATTATTTAGGGTGGTTAAAGCAAAATCGGACTATGAAGAGCTCCAAAAGGATCTCTTAAAACTGGAGGAATGGGCATTAAAATGGCAGATGAGATTCAATGTGAGCAAGTGTAAAGTGATGCATAATGGGGCCAAAAAAATCTCATCTTCACATATACACTGATGGGATCTGTGTTGGCAGCGACAGAGCAAGGAAGGGATCTTGGGGGGGGGGGGTGGATAGCTTGATGAAGACGTCAACCCAGTGTGCAGCTGCTGTGAAAAAGGCAAATACCATGCTGGCCATAATTAGACAAGGAATAATGAATAAAAATGCTGATATACTGCCCTTGGTGAAATCTGCTTTGCACTCAAACTTCAAAAGTGAAAGAGAGAGCCTCTAGGAAGCCCACAAACAAGACAACTGCAGCAGCATTATCCTGCCTGTGTTCCAAAGCATCTAATATAATAGGTATACTCCTCTGATCCCCAATCTGAGGTTCTCCTCTTTCCACTCTTAATCAGAGAGTCCAGATAACCCTGATTCTCAGCACTGACGCATAGAGCAATTAGCCATAATAAAAACATTCCAAACAGACTTGAAGCTAGGGTTGCCAGTTCTGGGTTGGGGAATACGTAGAGATTTTGGGGATAGAGCCTGGGGAGGGTGGTGTTTGGGAAGGGGAAGGACTTCAGCAGGATATAATGCCACAGAAACCACCCTCCAAAGCAGCCATTTGCATCAGGGGGACTTGATCTCTGCTGTCAGGAGATCAATTGTAATAGCGGGAGATCTCTGGAGGTTGGCAACTACAGTTGCCAGGTCCCTTCCCTTCTCCGGCGGGAGGCTCTTCTTGTAAAGTGTGTGTGCGTGTGCATCACTTCTGGTTTAGAACCGGAAGTGCTGCATCGCAGAGGGCCTTTACCTCTTAGTTTGAATGGTAAAGCTGCCCTTTACCACTCAAACTAAGAGGTAAAAGGCCCCTTGCGAGGCGGAAGTTCCAATTGTAAACCAGAAGTGACGTGCACGGTACGAATGCGTGTGTGCACATCTGCCAGCCGACCCTCAGGTGGTCGACGGGCAGAGGGGGAAATTGCCCGGGGTTTGCCCGCCACCAGCGGGCACCTGGAAACCCTATTGGCAACCCTGCTCGAAACTCAGAAAGTATCACTCCATCCACCAGACTGAGGAAGCTGTCACATGCCAAACGGCCAGTAAGATGGATGTCTTATCTGTAACGGTCTCCTTTGTGTGCATTTACAGAGGGCCCAAAACAACGAGCCATCTTGATCCAGTAGAACATTACAGGGACTGTGTTACATGTAAATTTTCAGGGAATTAGATTGTTCTCCCAGTTTATATACCACATCTGAAGAAGAAGAAACAAAGTAACGAAAATACAGAGAAGCAAGTGGAGAAATTCCCTTTGGAAAAAGCAGAAACCAACCATGAGTCAAATCAGTGCTCACTGGTAGCCTCTCTTCTCATTTGGAGTTTGGTTTTATGTCCAAGAGTACCAGAGCTAGTGCTGACTGCACAGTCAAAAGAAGCCCGGGCTATTACTAACAGAAACTGGTGTTTTGTATGTCTACTGCGTTTGAAAGATAGATCTATAAATAAATTATTATTGAAATATTACATTCTTTATGCCAGGCAATTTTTAAAAAGAGCATTGCTTACTGGCGTGCGGTACCTTTTGCAGTATTAGTAGTGTTGCCAGCCTCCAGCTGGAGGCTGGAGATCTCCTGCTATTACAACTTTTCTCCAGGCGACAGAGATCAGTTCCCCTGGAGAAAATGGCCACTTTGGCAATTGGGCTCTATAGCACTGAAGTCCTTCCTCTCTCCAATCCCTGCCCTCTTCAGACTCCACCCCTAAATTCTCCAGGTATTTCCCAGCCTGGAGCTGGCAACACTAAGTATTAGGGATTTGTGGATTACTCCTCTGTGATAACAAGGGTCTGTCAACATCAGATTAAGAAACACTAGGCAGGCATGGATTTAGGAGTCACATTGGCTGTAGCCAAATTTTTTGCTAATGCGATTAAATTCTAGGGACCTCAAATGCGGTAACTGGTTGGTTATTTAAATCACTTGTTTTTTGTTGTATTTAGTGTGACATTGCTCAAGGATTGTAGGCTAAATGAGCAGTATCATTAAAATAAGTTCTTTGCCTGGGTACCCTTGCCCTTAGAAGTGAGGCAAGTGGTGACTAAAGACAGGGCCTTTTCTGTAGTGGCAGAGTGCATTTGCTAATGTTCATACACACTGGGGGAAAGAAGTTATTTTCCTCTTTTTGGGGTGAACTTAGCAGTTTGTTTTGCTCTAATTTGTTTTTAACCCACTACAATAAACCAATAAATCCCTTATTGATTTGTCCTTCCATACCTGTCTTCTGGTAAGATTGTCTTCTGGTAAGCTGCTTTAGATGCAAGTTTCTTTTGAAAAACAGGGTATAAATATTTGAAAAATGGTAATGACTTATCTGATAAGGGCTTGTTTTTCTAACCAGGGAGGAATGATTTAAATAAATTTGATTCTACCCCGCACAATTGAATCCAGGTTGTCAGAGTAAAATGTGACATGAGTGTTATATAGTAGGAATTAACTATCACATTATTTGTATTTATTGTTCAGGTCAACTGAATCATCAAGGAGAGCCATGGGTGGGAACAATTCAACACCAGTGGTGAGCAGTGGACTTGAAGAGGAGAAGACTGCCAGGGAAGAAGGAGGTCTCCCAGATTTGACTGTGTCAGGAAAAGCCACCCTTGACATTGCCATCACAGGAATGACAGGTGCTGGTAAATCATCCCTTGTCAACGCCCTGCGAGGCCTGTCAGATTTTGATGAGGAGGCAGCCAAAACTGATGTGATAGAAGGAACAATAGAACCAATGGGTTATCCTCTCCCTGCCTTTCCAGATGTAACAATATGGGACCTTCCAGGAATTGGGACATCTAATTTTAAAGCAGAGGAATACCTAGAAAGGGTAAATTACAGCCAATATGATTTCTTCATAATTGTTGCTTCTAATCGCTTCACTGTCTATGACATCCAGCTGTCCTGTGCAATTCAGAAAATGAAGAAGCAGTTCTACTATGTGCGCTCCAAAATGGACAACAGTATTAAGAGTGAAAAACGGAATCCAGAATTCAATGAAAAAGCAACCCTTCAACGAGTCAGGAAAGACTGTCTTGATAATTTGGTGGAGGCTGCTGGTATTTTTTCTCCAGAGATTTTCCTCATCTCCAGTTGGTACCGGGATAAGTACGATTTCCCCCTCCTGCAAAGGACCTTGGTGAATGAAATTGAGGCTCTGAGGAGAGGTGTCTTAAGACCAGCTGTGCCACCAGAGGCAGAAGATAAGAAAGATGACAAGTATGTTGGGTTTGACCAATTCTTGATTTGGTGTTTGTTGTTTATGAATAAAAAGTGTATTTTAAAAAGGTAGAGGAATTACAGTATTATGCAGAATGCATAATTACAGTATTATGCAGAATGCATAATCTCCATAGACCTGCCATAGATCTATCAAAGCTATTTTATTTTGAAGGGCACCTGGTGCTGCATTGGATTGTTCTCCCCATATGATCTTTTTTCTGGTGACTTTTCTGATAACATCTGATGGCTGCTGTCATTACTAGATTTATTGCTGCTCTTAACGATTGACTTCTGTCCTGCTATGCTGCTCCTATTTCTTGCCATTACCTGTTCTTAGGTTTTTAAGGATGACATTATCATAGGTGCTATTTATACAGTCCAAATAATGCACTTTCAATAATGCATTCTCAATCCACTTTCACTGCACCTTAATGATCGTTTGCAAGTGGATTTTGCCAGTTTACACAGTAAAATCCACCTTCAAAGTGCATTGAAAGTGGATTGAGAGTGCATTATTTGGACTGTGTAAATAGCACCAGTTGTCTTCCAAGTTTTAAAAACTTTTATCTGTAAGCGACCTCGACTACTCTTTTAATAAATAGGTGTGAGTAGAAACTTCCTAAAACTTGCTAAATAAATTACATTTTTTTGTTTCTTAGATCAACCAAATCATTTAAAGGAAGTGGAATCAGTTTCTTCCTCCTCCAAAAAATCTTAAAAAATAACCTTGCAAAGCTGAGGGATACTCTGATGCAAAGAAATCTCGAAGAGGTGACAGAGGAAATGCATCAAGAACTGGAAGCGTTACAAAATGCCAAGCTTGACATTGCCATCACAGGAGTGACAGGTGTTGGTAAATCATCCCTTGTCAACGCTCTGCGGGGCATGACCGATTATGAAGAAGGTGCAGCAAAAGTTGGGATAACACCAACCACTATGGAGTGTCAAGCCTATGCACATCCCTTATTTCCAAAGGTAACCATATGGGATCTACCAGGGATTGGGACACCTGAATTTAGACCAGAGGATTATCTAAAGAAGGTCAATTTTAGCCAGTATGATTTCTTCATTATTGTCGCCTCGGAACGTTTCACTGAGAATGACATCCTCCTGGCCCATGAAATTAAGAAGATGAAGAAGAAATTTTACTTTGTACGCTCCAAAATGGATATCAGTATAGCTGCTGAAATGAGGAAACCAAACTTCAATATGGACAAATCCCTTCAGAAAATACGAAAATACTGCTGTGATAATCTGACAAAGGTAGGAGAATCTAAGCCAAGGGTTTTTCTAATCACTGCTCGAGATTTGGATATGTATGATTTCCCACATCTGCAAGAGGCCTTGGAAAACGATCTGGAAGACCTCAAGAGAGAAGCTTTAATTCTCGCTATGCCAGTATTCTCAAGAAAAATCCTGGAAAAGAAAAGGGCTGCTATGGAAGGCTATGTGTGGAAACTAGCCCTTGTGTCCTGTGCTATTGGGGTGATTCCTGTCCCTGGCATCTCTGTTTGTTGTGATATTGGTATCTTGGTGGCAGGACTGATACTTTTCTACAAAGTCTTTTGCTTAGATGAAGATTCCCTCTGCAGAGTTGCAAAAGTGGTTGGCAAAGATTACGAAATCTTGAAATCTGCTATCAAAAAGTCTCCAATGTCCAGCATGATCACTCCAAAATATGTAATCAGTCTCTTGGCCCGATCATTGTTATGTGCAGCTGTGGCAATAATTGAAATTATCTTCTATTTTGTACCAGTGTTGGGGTCTCTGGTTGGAGGAATTAGTTCTTTTGCAACCACATTCTACATGCTGAGGAGTTTCCTGAATGACATTGTGGAAGATGCAGAGAACGTTCGGGCAAAAGCCGCTGAGCCTTGACCATGACGTTATCCTGGCACAAAGAACCAAGTCACTGACTGGGAAAGAGTCCCAAGTGCAAAAAATGTGAATTATGCACAGGGCCAGAACTCAAGCACGAGCTGAAAAGAAAAGTGGATTTGAATTTAGGATCAGAAACATATTTTTCTTTGAACTGACACCCAAGATAATTGAACTTTCCACTATGAAATAACAACAACAAAATTCTGTCTAGATAGTTCCAGCTTTGAAGCATCCTTTCCCCATCCCTGCTAGTCTAAATAGCCAAGCAGGGCTGCACAATTCAAATCAGAATTTTGCTCAAAAAATGCATGCTAACTACTTTGTGATCTTACTTCACTTGCTTTGAACACCAGCCCTTAGTGTGTGACAAGCCTTTCACCATAGATCATCTGTAGCTGGCATACTAGCCAGGAAAAAATATAAGAAATGTTGATCTTTTATTTCTTTGATTGCAGTACCATTCTGGGCATTTAATTAATAAATCTAACTTCTTATTCACATAAAGTGTGTGTGCTTTTGATTTGGAGGGAGGGGGTTCTACTTAAGACCCTCTCCTGTCCCACTTTAACACATTGGTTCTCTCAGCCATGAAGGGTTTTCAGGCCCTTTAGGAAAGTTTGGGAGGGGGTAAAAGACTAAATTCTGGCAAAGTGGCTTCTCAGTTGGATCTCTCCCCAATAATCTATGCCAGTCTGATTGTTCTGCAACTCCCTAGCTGGAAGCAGGTTTTGGTTTGGGGGTGGATTCAGGTCCAAAGGTAAAGCTAGGTCCCTCTTCGCCACCGGCTGGAGGGTTTTGGGGTGGAGCCTGAGGAGGCCAGGGTTTGGGGAGGGGAGGGACTTCAATGCCATAGAGTCCAGTTGCCAAAGTTTCTCACCTGTACTTTGCAGTGTAATTCCAGGTGTGCCAGCATCTAGGCAATACGGGGGGGCTTTCCCAGAATGACAATTGATCTGCAGATTCCAGAGATCGATGCCTTGCAGCTTCTGAGGGTAGTCGCTATGGTATACCATAAAGTCTAGGAGAAACAGAAGACCTAGAGTTGTTACAAATGGTGGATGCTCTACGAGGGCTGTTTCTCCCCCAAACTGCCATTCCCTCAGGCACCACCTCCAAATCTGCAGGAATTTCCCAAGCTGGAGTTGTCGGTCCTGCTTTCTGTGGTTCTTTTCCTGCAGACATAAATCTCTCAGCCAATGCAATGTCACTACCTCATCCAGAATGGACATCCTCTGGGATTAGGTAGGCTAGGAACCACGGGAGTTTGTAGGCTGTTTTGACAGCTGCCCCAAGATTGTGGAATTCTCCACTGCAGGAATGCTGAAAGGGACATTTGTCTGTTTAGGTTGTCAGAAACATGTTCCAAAGAGACTTTAATTTTCAACTAAGAAAGTTGGGGCTCTTTGTCTGCTTCTACTGGACACTGGTTTTATTTCATTCATTCATTCATTTATTCAACTTGTATTCATCTCCCCAAAAAATATCAAGCTCAGAGCGGCTAACAATATTCTATGTCATTAGATAAAACAGGGCATACCAACCAATATAAAAGTATAAATCCTGAAATTAACAACATATTTCAAATACGGTACTTAAAAGATGGTGTCCTCAGTTCTTCCTTAACAGAGGATGAACAAGAAGCCACAGTGATCAAATATAAAAACCCAGCAGGACATAGAGCAAAGACAAGCAGCAGGGGATCATTCCCTGGAAGGGTCCAGCAGGAAGGCCAATTGATGTACAAACGTCATCTCCTTACAGGCCCTGCGGAACTGAACCAAGTCACTCGACAGAGAGTTCCACCAGGCTAGTGCCAGGGCCGAAAAAGCCCTGTCTTTGGTTGAGGACAGCCTGATAGGGTTGCCAGGTTTCTCTTCACCACCGGCGGGAGGTTTGTGGGGCAGAGCCTGAGGAGGGCAGGGTTTGGGGAGGAGAGAGACTTCAATGCCATAGAGATCAATTGCCAAAGCGGCCATTTTCTCCAGGTGAACTGATTTCTATCGGCTGAAGATCAGTTGTAATAGCAGGAGATCTCCAGCTAGTATCTGGAGGCTGGCAGCCCTAGGTAAAGCTGAAATGTTTAGATATCCATCGAATCCCATTTCACAAACTATCCCCTGGGGTGTTAGGGAAAGGAGAGGGGTAAGGATTCTCTAAAGGATTCTCTAAAGTACTCCAGAGACATGACAAATGTTTCCACTAATTTACCTGGACCGGACATTAGTTCATCTGGCCCGCGATTTCCTGGTTGTTCCTGGATCATTCTTAGCTTGCTTCTTAATAACAACTACAGCAACAACTGTCATCATCAACAACATCATTTACAGCCTGCCTCTTTCACTGAGACTCAAGGCAGATTACAAAATATTACAAACAGATGCAATCGAACAGCACAGATTTCTAATTTTAAAAATACCGGTGCACTGCAGTGGACTAGGAGTTGGAAAGCAATTCAAGCAATTTTTTTTAAAGTCTAAGGCAAAAAAAAGAAGGGAGGGAGAGAGAGAAAGAGAGAGAGAACACAATCAATGTAGGCAAAGAACAGCTTATGGCACCACAACAGACTGAGGGTTCACCTGATGGAGCCAGGCCAGGAGTCCCCCAACCTAGGGCTGTTGATTCGGTTCGGCCCGAATCAAAAAACAGCCGAATTTCTCTGAATTCGGTGGTTTTTCAGTTCGGACGAACCGAACTCAAAAAGTGGGGGGGAACCGGGGAGCCGAATTGGCCGGGTTCGGGTGTTCCTGAATAAATTCGGCCGATTCGGCCCCTTTCCCCCACCCCACGCGCCTTCAGGGAGCTTCCCTGGAGAGGCGCGGGGTGCCCTTTAAACAGATCTGCTGCTCCCGGTTGGGAGCAGCAGATCTGTTTAAATGGCCCGCCGCGTGCCTCCAGGGAAGCTCCCTGGAGGCGCGCAGCGGGTCTTCAAACAGATCTGCACCTCCCGGCCGGGAGGCGCAGATCTGTTTGAAGACCCCCCCCAGCCCTGCTGGGAGTCCCGGCAGGGCTGGAAGGGGGTGTGTGGGGGGGTCTGGTCTTGCCAGCCCCCTGCCAGCACTGCCGGGAGTCCCGGCAGGGCTGGGGGGGGCTTTAAATAGATCTGTGCCTCCCGGCTGGAAGGCGCAGATCTATTTAAATGGCCCGCCGCGCGCCTCCAGGGAAGCTCCCTGGAGGCGCGCGGCGGGTCTTCAAACAGATCTGTACCTCCCGGCCGGGAGGCGCAGATCTGTTTGAAGCCCCCCCCAGCCCTGCCGGGACTCCCGGCAGGGCTGGAAGGGGGTGTGTGTGGGGGGGTCTGGTCTTGCCAGCCCCCCGCCAGCCCTGCCGGGAGTCCCGGCAGGGCTGGGGGGGGCTTTAAATATATCTGTGCCTCCCGGCCGGGAGGCACAGATCTATTTAAAGGGCCCGCCGCGCGCCTCCAGGGAAGCTCCCTGGAGGCACGCGGCGGGTCTTCAAACAGTTTTGAATTTCCCTCCGAACTCCGGATCCCCCCGAATATCCGGGGATCCGAAGCGGGGGAGTTCGGACTTCGGCACGGTCTGAATTAAAATGGGCCGAATTCAGCCAAATCCGAACTATACCGAATTTTTTTTTCAACAGCCCTACCCCAACCCAACCCTCCTCACAGTCTCATACTCTTGGGGATTCACCTTAAAAACACAGTCAAAAGAAGAGTCCTTTCTATGAAAACATCTCCATTTTTTAAAAAAACTGGGCTATTTCCCATTGCAGCCTAAGAGAGAAGAGAGAAGAGTTCAGGAGGTGTAAGCTGCATTCGATCCCCAGTGGGGAGGAAGGTGCCTTAGAATTGCTTAGCTGAAGAAATAAATTAACATGGATGGGGACTGTCACTTTGTTTTCAGGTTTTTTATTGCATTTATATATGCCTCCCTTTTCTCCATACACGAAGAGGCTTACAACGTTCTCATTTTCCCCATCACAACAAGCCTGTGAGGTAGGCTAGGTTGAGAGTGTGTGACTGGCCCAAGGTCAACCAGCAATCTTCCATAGTAGAGAGAGGATTGGAATGCGGGTCTCCCAAATTCTAGTCTAGCAGTCTAAGCACTATACCACGCTGGGTCTCTATGTGAATTTTGGGACATTGTGTATGGAGCAGTCTCTCAGTAACAGGGAAGGGATGTATGATCAGGGTGGGGGTGACTTGCTGTGGGGGAGAACAGGATTCTCCCTCCCCTCCTCTGATGTTTTCCCTAGAAGAAAAAGCTGGGGGGGGTTTACCCCTTCTGTGGCTTCCACATGTTCTCAATCACATGATCTCAGGACACATGGAGCCCAAGGAAGGGGCAAGCAAGACCCCCATGGCACATTTCCACTAGGGAAAACCGCCTAGAGAAGCTCTCTGGTCAGAGAGCCCCTGCCAGCTTGAGTTAGGGTTGCCAACACCAGCTCTGGAAATTCTTGGAGATGTGGGGTGGAGCCTGGAGATGACAGGATGGAGGGAATATCAGTGGGGTATAATGCCATAGAGTCCACCCTCCGAAGCAGCCATTTTCTCCAGGGGAACTGATCTCTGTAGTCTGGAAGACAAGTAGAATGACAGGACATCTCCAGGCTCCACCTGGAGGCTGGCAACCTTAGTCTGAGGAGACAATACTGACCTTGATTGACCGATGGTACTGATTCACTGAAAGGACACTACATGTGCTCACGGGGACTGTGTGAATGGCCTGAATACGGAACTGAAGTTTGCACCCTTCTGCATGCCAGAATAAGCTCCAGGCTACCCCAGATGATACATCCACACTACTGGGAGTGCCAAAGAGAACCTTTGGGCAAGACATGATAGTGGGGGGGGGGATTGTAAAAAGTGACAAGACCCCTACTGGCAGGTAGGGTTGCCAACCTCTTGGTGGTGGCTGTAGATCTCCTGCTATAACAACTGATCACCAGCCGATAATCAGTTCACCTGGAGAAAATGGCCACTTTGGTCATTGGACTCTATGGCACTGAAGTCCCTCCCCTCCCCAAACTCCGCCCTCCTCAGGCTCCTTCCCCCAAATCTCCAGGTATTTCTCAACCTGGAGCTGGCAACCCTACTGGCAGGGGTGTATGAGATGTACTTAGGGGGTGAAGCCCCAGTGCCACAGGAATAGCATTATAAATTAGGACATGCTGGGCCCATAGGAGATAATGGGACAACTAGGGAAGACTCCCACCCATGGGGTGGGGTGGATGGTTTGGGATCATGACCCTGTTTGTGTGTGTGTTTGGGGGGGTGAGGATTAAAGATGCTTACACACACAGATACACACACAACACAGAGAGACCTTTTACAGCGTCTGCTTGTCAAGCAAACAGAGTGATCGTAAAACGAAAGCTAAACTGCTGGGCTTCAGATTCTCTTTCTTGTAAGTCAGCTGTTTGGGCAGCCAGAGCCGGGAGGAGGGTAAACAGAGCACACTTCTGGTGTGAAAGAGCAAACATCACTTCAGGGATAAGCTCAGCCGCCTCATTCGAAAATAACCTGGTTCATCTGCCACAGAGAGTCTGCGGCGGGCCCATCATCTCCAAGAGCTTTCATGCTTTGGGGGTACTTCACCCCATTTCCATAGGGTTTCCAACCACCAGGTACTAGCTGGAGATATCCTGCTATTACAACTGACCTCCAGGCATCAGAGATCCGTTCCCCTGGAGAAAATGGCCGCTTTGGCAATTGGACTCTATGGCATTGAAGTCCCTCCCCTCCCCAAACCACACCATCCTCAGGCTCCACCCCTAAAACCTCCTAACAGTGGCGAAGAGGGACCTGGCAACGCTACACATCACTAGAGTTGCCAACCTCCAGCTACTAGCTAGAGATTTCGGTTCCGGGAGGACCCAGGAAATTACAGGCAAGTTAGCTTAACTTCTGTTCCAGGTAAATTATTAAAGATAGAATTGTCAAGCAAGCAAACAGAAGTGTAAGCCCTACAGAGCAAAACCCACATGACTTCTATAAAGGTAGGTCCTGTTTCACTAACCTTTCAGAGTTTTTTGAAAGTGTCAATAAGCATGTGGACAGGAATGAGCCTGTGGACAAACTTCACATATACACATGAGATCTGTGCTAGAAGTGACAGACAAAGAAAGGGATCTTGGGGTGGTAGTGGTTTACTTGATGAAGATGTCAACCCAAAGCAAATTCCATGCTGGCCATAATTACATGAGGAATCGAGAATACATTGGCTGATATCATGCTGCCCTTGTACAAATCTGTGGTGAGACCACACTTAGAATACTGTGTACAGTTCTGGTCACCACCCCTAAAAAAGGATATTGCAGAGCTTGAGAAGGTGCAGAAAAGAGCAACCAAAATGATTACAGGACTAGAGCAGCTGTCCTATGGGGAGCAGTTAAAATTCTTAGGGCTGTTTAGCTTGGAAAGTAGGCGGCTGAGGGGAGACATGATAGAGGTCTATAAAATTATGCATGGTTTGGAGAGAGTGGACAGGGAGAAACTCTCTCCCTCTCTCATAATATTAGAATGCGGGGTCATCTGCTGAAGCTGGAGGGTGAGAGATTCAAAACTGCTAAATGGAAGTACTTCTTCCCACAATGCATAGTTACATTGTGGAACTCCCTGGCCCAGGATGTGGTAATGGCTTCCAACTTGGAGGGCTTTAAGACGGGAGTGGACATGTTCATGGAAGAGAGGGGTATTCATTGCTACTAGTAAAAATGGATACTAGTCATGATGCATACCTATTCTTTCCAGGATCAGAGGAGCATGCCTATTATATTGGGTGCAGTGGAACACAGGCAGGATGGTGCTGCTGAAGTTGTCTTGTTTGGGGGCTTCCTGCAGGCACCTGCTTGGCCACTGTGTGAGCAGACTGCTGGACTTGATGGGCCTTGGTCTGATCCAGCATGACTTTTCTTATGTTTCTTATGTTTTTTAATGCCGAGCCCTTTCTGACACCTCTTTGATTTATGTTTCAGGTCCAAAGTAGCATCACATTTTTGTATTTGTTGTTGTTAAGACACAACTGACTTATTGCTGTAATGCCTGATTATATAAAGGCATGTAGTAATTATAATCTATACACACACATGTACACTCACATAGAGAGTTTGAATAAGTTGGCAATCCCTATTATGAATTGCCAGCAGAGTGCACTGCTTAGAGGTCGGTACGACCTTGAAAATGACAGGTCTGAGTTAATGCACCTGCAAGAAAGTAAAGTTTCGTTTCCTAATGAGAAAAACAAGACATTATCCTATGCTACACCCTCAGGCCATTTTAATAGGGTATGTTAATGCTACTAATGTTTATTGGTTCTTTATTATACGACATACTACCATGTAAGGCAAATGCCATCCCCCGATCCTATGGTATAAAGACTCAATCCTATGCGTTGTTCTCAGGTGAGTAACCCTGTGCTTTGTCTGTGGTTATTTCACCCCAGGTCTGTGTTTAGCTAAATAAAGATCTGTTGCTTAACCTCCTCCTGGTTGCCTATCATTGGACACTATAAGACAAACAGGCATTTCATTGCAATCCCATAGGGTTTTTTAGGCAAGAGACATTCAGAGGGGGTTTGCCATTCGCCTGTTCTATTATGAGGATCATAAGATCCAGTGAGCATTTATTAAGGATAGTTACCCAGGAACTTGTAATTTTGTGCCATAATTATCATAACTGTGTACTGAGATTATTTCCTTAGGGATTTACTAGCTTTGTATCAGTACACCTCCAGATTATAGTATTTACAATGGCCACTTGGATAGATACTTTCGCATATAATGATAGTGACAAAAATAGAATTTTGGATAAATTTTGGATAAAGTGCCCCCCCTTAGGGGAGTTGATATGCCTACAGGTGAAGGTTTTGATAAGCTATATAATTTAGCTAAGTGAGAAATTCGTAATGAATTGCATGCATCCACCCTTAAAGAATACATTAAAGAAAACATGATTCCTCGTGGTTTAAGGATCAATAAAGCACCCACCCTTTTTAGGGAAAATAATGATTTCAAAAAGAAATGGGTAAATGCTCACTGGATCTTATGATCCTCATAATAGAACAGGCGAATGAAGAAATATCTTTATTAAAGGATATAAAAAAACAGGTGGAAAAAGTTAAGAATGACCATGATATTTCCATTTTTGATAATAAATTCAAACAGTTTGAAGAGGAGCTTAAAAACTATAAGGAGAATATTAGAAGCAATAAAATTAACAAATTAACAAGGGATTCCACTGACTACAAAAATAACCAGGTCTACCCATGGCTAAATAATAACAAGGAAAATGCATCACAGTTTCCAGCCAGACGTAGACCCCAATATAGAACGGAACAATCCTCCCGCTCGGAAAGCGACTCATCTAGTCTGTCTAGCAGAACCTCTTATCGCGAGTACGAGCTTAGATCACGAAATCAAGGAGGAAGACCAAATGTGCAGTATTTTCCTCAACGCTGCACACGGCGGAACCAGTTCAACTAGTAGTGAATCTCTCTGATAAATGTCTTACTAGAGATGAAATGCGAGTACTTAATTTAGGGCTTGGCTTTGTGCCAAAGCCAAAATATTCATCGTTCCAAACTAGGGTGGAAATATTTAAAATGGTAAGACTCATAAAATTAAAAGAGTACTTTGGCACTATGCCACAGCAGCAAGATCCACCCACCTTTCGTATTAAGTCCAACTTTATTCCTCCAAACCAGAGTCATTGTATTTCAACATTTCAAACAGTAGTGCTAAGGGAAATTGAGAAAATTGAAAAAAGGCATAGGGACTGGTCACAGCCCAACTTTTCCCCACGGGATTGGGAAGCTGTTCGCAACTTAAGTAATGATACTAATGTGGTTATCAAGAAAGCGGACAAAGGAGGAGCAACGGTTATTTTGAATAGGAGCACGTACCTAGAGGAGGTCCAACGCTTACTCAGCGATACAGAATCATATAGGAGATTGGCAGGAGATCCCACCACTGAAACTTTGCGGGTTATCCGCACGGTGGTGCATGGGGCATTAGCCCAGGATTATATCACTATACGGTTAGTGAATTATTTAATTAATATGCACCCTCGCATCCCAGTATTTTACTGCTTACCAAAAATACATAAAAATACTTACCCCCTCCAGGACGCCCCATAGTCTCTGGCACAGCTTCATTATTAGACACAATAGCTCAGTATTTAGAAAGCATAATACATCCTTTTTCAATTAAAACCCAATCATATATACAAGATACCAAACATTTCATTCAAAAAGTAGAAGGTATTTTAGTCCCCAAGGGGTTTATGGTAGCTTCTATAGATGTCAATGCCCTGTACACTAGCATCCCTTTAGAAGAGGTGCATTCAATAATTGCAGAATTGTTATTCACAAGAGAGGCTGACGTACCACCTACCCATTTTCTGTTGGAATTATTAGATTTAATTTTTGAAAGGAACTATTTTAGATTTGACCAGCAATATTATTTACGAACCAGGGGAGTGTCTATGGGCTCAGCATGTGCCCCTTCCATAGCCAATATATTTATGATTTATTTTGAAAAGCAGTTCATTTACAGTAATCCTATATACACACAGCATATTCACACATTTATTAGATTTATCGATGACATTTTTATTATAGTACACAATCAAGAAGCATACACACAGTTCATACAAAGCATAAATAACAGCCATAACAATATTAAATTCACAGGTAATATTTCACCCATTATGATTCCATTCTTGGACACAGAAGTTTTCATCAATGCAGAAGGTAAAATAGCTGTACGTGCGTATAAGAAAAATATTGATAAAAATTCGCTTCTTAATTATGGCTCCTTCCATCCATCCCATTTAAAAAATAGCCTCCCCTACAGCCAATTTGTCCGCCTGAAAAGAAATTCCACAAGAGAGCAAGACTTTTTGACAGCAGCTAGTGAACTAAGGGGATCTTTAGTAACTAGGCGTTATCCTGAACGCATAGTGGAAAGAGCATTTCATAGGGCCAAAAATATGAATCGAGAACAGCTATTAAAAGATAAGAAAATTAATGAGAGTAAATCATTGTCCTTTTCTTTAACTTATACACACAGCTCCAGCAATAAAACCAATAATATACAATAATTGGCACATAATTGGGGATATCCCTGGGTGCAATTCTTTACCTAAAATAGGTTTAAAAAAAACTCAAACGATCAGGGACCACCTTATACGATCTGATTTTAGTGCAAAAAAACATGTCCAGTCTATTATTAGAGGCCATTTTTCATGTGGAAGATGTTTAATGTCATCTATCACTACCAGTGAAAGAATTTGTTTGCCAACAAACAGGATTTCGTTTTGTACTCAAATCTTTTACCAATTGTGATTCAAAGGGAATAATTTATATCATCAAATGTGTTTGTAATTTAATTTACATCGGTAAAACCCTTAGATCATTAAAGTATAGGATAGGGGAACATCGGTCTAGAATTCACAATAAAGTATTAGAGGCTCCCATGGTCCCCCACTTCATAGAAAAAGGAAACAGAGATATTGATTTACAATTTTTTGCCATTTGGCAAATACAGAAAGGCCCTTATGTAAATGCTGAAAGAATCCTATGCCAGCAAGAGGCAAGGTTCATTCATTTGTTTCACTCTATCCATCCCTATGGGTTAAATTCAGCTTTGGATCTGTCTAGTTATTTATAAAATCAATTAAATTATTAATCATATTTATTGCATTTTAAATCTATCATATTTATCCATTGGAAACATGTTTTTGACGTCTTTTTATGTATTTATAGGAATCATGTTCTGCAATTTTTCTTAAGAGTATGTTTAAAATATTTATAACTTAGAAATCAAACAAGTTAAAATTTAAATATTTATACAATTAAATACATTGGTCATAGAAGTTTGTACAGGATACTTATCTCAGCAGACTTGAGTAAACACCTGGTAGATGTTATTTAAAGAAAGGCTACAGTGCATGTTACTAAGAATAGAGACTATGGGTCATGCTTGTGAACTGCAAGTTTGCAGTCAGGTAGGATAAGCTCACTATTATTTATAATTGTATTCACACAAGGGTGGGGGTGTAAGGCAATAGTATATACTCATATGTTGTTAATGTTTTAGAAATGAATAAGGGCACAGTCTGAGGAAGCGAAGTGTACTCTGCGAAACAAGGATAAGACAACCGGGAACTTGTAATTTTGTGCCATAATTATCATAACAACAACAACGCGAAGCCACAGAAGCTAGCGTTTGGAACCGGCTTACCAGCAGTAATGGGGTTGGAGCCACCGGATTGGTTTACGCGGGATCAGCTGACCCCGATTGGAAACGATATTGATTCATACTGCCTGAGTTGTGGCGAATTGAAATATATCCAATAAGACTTTGAGACCCGACTGCTGGTTGTAAGAATGACTCCCCCGGGGGTTTGTATGTTCTGAAATGAATGTAATATTTGAAGAAAATTGTTCATTTGTATAGAGTTTTAAGCCTATTATTTTCAACACGTTTAGGCTATCTGCAGCTCAGAACTTTAGTGAGAAGAGTGCTACGCATACACATGTGCATGTTGTGAAATAATATAAGTAAATTTGCATAAGTTAAAACGATCAGTGGCTGTGTACTGAGATTATTTCCTTAGGGATTTACTAGTACCTGGAGGTTGGCAACCCTACTGCTCTCCCTGCCAAAGGAATTTTCTCCAATAAGGTTGCTGTGCGTTTCCCCCTACCTAGGAAAGGAGGAGCCGAGAAGGTGCCAACTCTGACCTTAGATCCACCCTACAAGCCAAAACCCAGCAAAACCAAGCAGACATTTACCTGCCTCTGTGATATAAGCTATCAAAGGCTCTCTGTGAACATGATTTTGTTAAGCAGCAGCCTAACACATATTCCTCTGTGCACATGTGCCTTGAGCATTACACTTGACTAACCCTATCACTACAGAGCCTGAATGTTTTCTCATCTAGCTCAGTGGTAGTTACACCATTGCTTGTGGAGAAGCCGCATTTGCAATGGCCAAAAGAGTCACATTTACTTAAAGCTCTGGTATGAGGGCCCCAGTATCTCAAGGAAGGTCACAGCTTACCCATTCCTCTCGTGGCAGCTGATTCAAAGTGGGAACCACCTACTAACTGCAAGCTCCACCGGGCCAGGGCCTTGCCCACTTTCCTGAAATGTGGGGCAAGTGCCACACTGGGGAACTGTGCTTAGAAAAGCCACTGGGGGCGTGTCAAAAAGTCACTTGTGGTTCCCAACCACTAAAGGAGTGTAACTGATCTAGTTTCATAATGCATCTTCTTACGGGGAGTGACTCTCCAGGTTCTCAGGCACGGAACAATCTTTCCCAAACCCTTCAACCTGAAAATGACTAAGGTTGAACTCAGGACTTGCTTCATGCCAAGCAGATATTCTGTCAACTGACCCACGGCCTTCCCCGATGGATGACTCTTCCTTTTCTTCCAAAATATAATTAAATAATGCCTATACAGAACCAAAAAGGGAGGCCTGATTGTCCATTTGAAGGGGGCACTCTGAAGATGACCATAATGGTCTGGTGGAGTTACAAGGGAGTAGGTGGTCCTTTAGGTATGTTGGTCCCAAAACATATAGGGTTTTGAAGATCATAACAAGCAAGTGCATCTGATAAGGGTCCTCCCCCCCACACTACTTATGGGGAACGCCAGAAGTAAATTGATGTTCCCCACACAGCTAAATCTAGATAGTCAGAGGAGAATGATATGAATATTATGTAGCAGCCAGAGTTATCAATCACAATATGTGTGTTTATTTTTCAGATCAACTGAATCATCAGAAAGATCCATGGGTGGTAAAAGCTCAACTCAACAAGGACTGAACATTTTTGAAAAAAATCACACTTGACTTTCTTGTCACAGGAGTGAACGGTTCTGGTAAATCATCCCTTGTTGACGTCCTGCAGGTCTATCAGATTTTGATGAGGGTGCAGCCAAAACTGGTGTGACACAAACTGCAATGGAGCTAATGTGTTATCCATACCCCATGTTTCCAAATGTAACAATATGGTGTGAAGCCCTGCCATCACCCCCTGGTACACTGCAGTGCCAAATGCCATGCCGTGGTGCCAACCTGAAGGCCTCAGACTGGGAACTCCTCATTGGCCTAATTGGGATCTTTTATATTCCCTCTTGCCTCCCCTCTTTCCTTTTGGTAGGGCTCCAACCAGCTTCCCCATAGGCTTTCCCATCCATCACTCACTCTTCTGCCAAGCCTGGGCTGGGCTGTCTCCAGATGGCCTTGATCAGTTAGCTTCAGCTTTGCAGGTCTCCCTCAGGTTGCCAACCTCCAGGTACTGGTACAAAAATAGACACTTCTGTGTATATAACAGTTAAACCAAAATTCACACAGATTCCAAGCAATTTTAATATAATTGCAATATTACCATCATAATGCAAAAGTCATATCCAAGCACAGGTCATAAATTACAAAGTCACATGTAGTGTTCACAAGTAGGTGCATACAAACAGGTAAGTGCATAGTCCTGGTTATAAATATAGGTAAGAAAACACATCACCATGTATATACCGGTAATAATTATAACAATATTTCTTCTTCTTTAGCAACAATATATTCATCAGAAGTCAGACAGGTGAGGAAGATGGCTGTTTCGTTCTTCATCAGTTCCTCAACCTATCATCAATAAAAATTCATACAATAATATGTTCTTGTTTTTAGTCAGAAAGGAGGTATCTTGAATCCCCAAAGTGCTACAGTCAACTCCCAGCAGTGCCATCTGCTTCCTTTCCTGTCTGTTCCAGTATCTCAAGTACCTTGTCTTTTCACATACACACATCTTCCTCCTCCCTTCAGCTGAGAAGGAGGGTCATGTCCCCTAAGCCCTGATGGGCACTTGGCCAAAGCTGTTGAGGAGATATCCACACTGGCTAAGAAACATTAACATTGCTTTCATCATGTAAGATAAACCGAGCCAGCCACAGTAATCAGAATCCATGCACACAACAATATTTAAAAAATCACTTTTGTGTTCAGATAGCAAGATGTGGGGATTTAATGGGACAATAGCACTATACCAAGCATCATGCCTAACCACAATTATAACTCATTTTCGGTCATGTAAAATAACTCTCATATTCAAAAGCTGCTGACCTGCTGCTATATTATATCCAGCACTATTTTGGAAGTGTGTTCCCAGCAGTGGTGCCAGAAAGTAACACAGTTGGCCAGGTTTTTTTTGGGGGGGGGCGGGGGTTCTGGGAAGTCATGTTAGTTTCGACTCAGAGGGCAAAAGGACAAGTCCCTGCCTAAAACAGTTGCTTCACCCAGATGCATTTAGTAACAGATTATGGTAATAAGAAACTGATATTTGCCTGATCAGGAGGTCTTGACTGGGTGGTCTTGAATTTTAATCTATTATGCTTATGCATTTGAATTTTGAACACATACAACATGTTTGTTTTGAATACTATATTTTATAATAAACTCTTAATTTAAAAAGTTCTTAATCTCACAACATTGTAAGTAACTAACAGTGCAATCCTAAACAGACTTATCACGATTATTATTAATATTTGCAGTTCTCAAAATGATCAGGTCTGTTGATACTTAAATCCAGAGACTGGAGCTGTGAACAGACAAGGCAGATCTTTCTACAAAACTGAAAAACGCCCCAGGTTTGTGGGGGAAAATGAAGTCTAATTTTACAAACCCACAAACACATCTCACAATAATAAAAGCAGCATCTGTAGCTTTAAGAAACAAGTGCCTTCAGTGGCTGTTGCTAAGCAGGCACTGTAATATTGCCAGACTTCAAACCTTGGTTTCTGTCAATAAAAGGTGACAGGAGGAGGCAGAGCCCTTTCCAGTGTTGTTTTGGCCTTGGGGGAGGGGGGGGACACAGGTCCAGGTCCACCAGCAATCACTGGCAAGCCCAGCTGCTCAATACTATTCAACAGCAGCCAGTGTGGCATAGTGCTTAGAGTTTCAAGCCAACATCTAGAGACCCAGGTTCAAATCCCCACTCTGCCATGGTGCTCAATGGGTGATGCTGGGCCAGTCACAAACTCTCAGCCTAACCTACCTCACAGGGTTATTGTGAGGATAAAGCAGCAAAGAGAATGATATAAGCTTCTTTGGAAAAAGGTGGGATATAAATGAAAAATACCTAATAATCATAGCTGAATATGGGAGACAGCTAAAAAAAGTTGTTTGATGGGTGGAAGGGAGAAAAGGAAGCAGGGAAAGGTGAGGCTATGCTGCCAGGTGGAGGAAAAAAAGAAATAGAGAATGGAGGGAGGAGTATACAGGGGAAAGTAAGGTGCCCCTTGCAGGTTCTCCACTGGCAACTGAGCCTGGCCCAGCCCGATGGTTGGAATCATGCAGAGTTTTCCCCAGGGACAGACTGCCGTGAATGGGAATGAGGGAAAGCTAAAGACGGGGGCAGGCAAAGGTAGGTTGGCTGGTGTGGAGGAAAAAGATAAGGAAGCAAAAAAAGAGGGGAGGCTGAGAGGGGTTTTCAGGGCAGGGAAGGGAAAGTGAAAATAGCGGGGCCTCAGCCAGGTATAATACCATCTAATTCACCCTCCAAAACAGCCACTTTCTCCAGGGGAACAGATCTCTGCTGTCAGGAGATCACATGTAATTCTGGGATATCTCCAGGCCCAAACTCGCTGCTGGCAACCATACCCATCTAACACTTCCCTCCTGCTCTTTCCAGCTTTTTCCCCTCAGTCGTCCATATCTCCACATCATCACAACACATGCCCATGCCCTAGTAGGGCTGCTGAAGATTTTCTGGTCAGAGAGGGCTGTTGTCATGTCCCTTCTCACCAGAGACCTGTCCATTTGACTGGCTCCAAAGGGTATTTTCCTAACAATGAATATTGCCATGCCCAGTTTTATGCTGCCAAGTTAAGCCATTTTTTTCTTCCATAAAAAATAAAACTGATCCCATTCAAGCACACTTTTTTAAGCATAGTCTTCAAGATCCTACACATATAAACTTGAAGCACACTTGCATCCTAACCGGAACCAAAGCATGCAGCTGAGGAAGTGGGCTTTAGTCCACAAACAGTTATGCTAGTATTTTAAAATGTGTTAGTCTTAAAAGTACCACAAGGTCCCTACTTATTTGGACTCAGTTTTTCAGTTTGTGTTTCCTTGCATGATGATGAGTAGTGGGAAGGAAATGAGGGGAGAGATGCATCTAGGGTTGCCAATCACAAGGTAGTAGCTGGAGATCTCCTGCTATTACAATTGATATCCAGCTGATTGAGATCAGTTCACCTGGAGAAAATGGCTGCTTTCGCTATTGGACTCTATGGCATTGAAATCCGTCCCCTCCCCAGACCCCGCCCTCTTCAGGCTCTGCCCCAAAAACCTCCTGCCGCTGGCAAAGAGGGACCTGGCAACCCTAGATGCACCTGATATGTGCTTTTTTTTAGGAAAGGCCATGGGTACTTTCACTTTCTAAACAGTGCACACAAAAATAGCTCAAAGTTTCCCTGACTATCCCTCAGGGGTATATATTACACCCCTCCTTAGCCCAACAGCCAGGCTTCCCTTCCCTGGCATCTCTGGCTGAATCGCTCCTGTCTTCAGCTTTCCAGGTGAGCTTCACAGATGCAGGATGTCCCTGCTTGCTTAACAGATGCATCAGATTTCTAATATGATTTAAATCTCAGCCGATTTTGGCTGATCCAACCTTTTTGGCCACTTTGAAACCTGTAACTGTTCCTTTGTGATGTTCCACAACAGAGAATCAGACAGCAAATTACAGCACCTGTGAAGGATAAGGGGAAGTGGTTGTTGTTGAATGCTTTTGGGATCACTGAGACCATCCAAATTAAGATTTATTTTCTGCCTGGAAAAAGGTAAGAACACATTATTAATTATGTTGTTATTCCTCTTTTATTTTGGTGAGGCAGACCTGAGTCAAGAACCCTAAGGGTGTAAAACAGCTTGGTAAAGGGAGAAGAACTTTGAGCAGGCTGCGGCAATTTCTAGATGTCCGGTTTGGTATTATTTATTTTCAGTATTTTTCCTTAAGTTTCCTAGACAGTCTGTTGCAGCGCCGTGTGTTACTCTCCTATTACTCTTCATAACTTTATTATATATATATATATATATTTACATTGAAAATATAAGTCTTGTAAAAATATTTATTTGTTATTTAGAAGTTTGTGAATGCTTCTAGAGGGAAGTGCTTCCTACAAGGAGGCTGAGTGAGTGGCTGCCTGGCAACAGGAAGGGAAGGAGGGGGTGAACTACAGTTGCTAACCTCCAGGTGGGATCTGGGGATCTCCAGGAGTTTCCCTGGGGGGGGGGGGAAACCCAGCTGCTTTGGAGGGTGGCCTCTATGGCATCATATCCCACGAAGGTTCCTCCCGTTCCCAAAACCATTCTCTCTGGACTCCACTCCCAGATCTGCAGGAATTTGTGAACCCAAAGTTGGCAATGAACTTCAGGAAGGAGAAGCAGAGAGAGAAGAAGCTGAGATGTATTTTTCCTGAGGGTGTGGAGGATTTCTGAAAAAGTTCCAGAGGAGAAAAGCCTGTGGAGATGGAGATAGGCATTTGTCAGGAGTGGCCATCTTCTGGTGAGGGCATTCGATCCTGAGTGTTTGTACAACTTCTCCTGCTGGAGTTGTGAGGAAAGGGACTTCCCAGAGCTGCTGGTGGTGGTGATTATGATGATGACGAAGAAGAATAGTTGGTTTTTATATGCTGATTTTCTCCATCTTTTAAGGAGAATCAAACCGTCTTACAATCTCCTTCCCTTCCCCTTCCCACAACAGACACCTAGTGAGGTAGCGGGGGCTGAGAGAGTTTGGAGAGAACTGTGACTAGCCCATTGTTACCCAGCAGGGTTCATGTGTAGGAGTGGGGAAACAAACCTGGTTCACCAGATTAGAGAGACTTCGCCAAGTGTACAATTAGGGTTGCCGAGTCCCTCTTCGCTACCAATGGGAGGTTTTTTTTGGGGGGGAGGGGAGCCTGAGGAGGGTGGGGTTTGGGGAGGGGACTTCAATGCCATAGAGTCCAATTGCAAAAGCAGCCATTTTCTCCAGGTGAACTGATCTCTATCGGCTGGAGATCTGATGTAATACCAGGAGATCTTCAGCTAGTACCTGGAGGTTCGACCCAAATAACAGCACACGACTTGCTTTTCTATCAAACACAATGTGTATTAATATACAAATGACAAGGACATAAGGAACTAACCTATCTAGCTAAGAACATGTGATGCACACGTTACATGAAACACAAAAATCGGTGCTGAACAAAACAAGACCAAAAACATGAAATAAATACAATATAAACAAATATTCAACAATTGGTCCCATAAAACACCAGTGCAAGTCCAACAAAATCTATATGTCTATAAGAAAGCCTCTTCAGCATGGGGCTTATCAATCCGTCCGTAGACTTAGCTTGCACCTGTACGGAGTAAACTTCCTTCATTTCACTTGTTATGTTGTGGTTGTAGCAAGCTCAATTCCTTTAAAAGGGTAATTTGAAACATCTGGTGGGGACCACAATATGTCTTTTGTTCAGAACTGCATAACAGAACGCAGATCCTAGGTATTCTTTGCATTTCACCCTCAGGCTTCTTCAGCCTAAAAGTACAAATTGCATGTACAGAAATGTATTCACATATAGGTATTACAGAATTAAGAAATCAATGGTTAACCTCTTATAAAAGAAGTCATAAGTCTAAACCATATAAAATATCACTTATTAAATAACCATACATACCTCTAAGGTAATTTTAGTTCGCCTTGAGTTGAGATCTAAAGAATTTTGAAGCATATGGTCATTAGTTGGAATGTACACTGTAAATGTAATTCTCCCAAACTGTCCTACATGTAACACAGCTGTTTGAGCTAGCGTCTCAGTTTTCTTAAAGGGGCATTGCCTACATTTGGTAATGCTATCTGTTTAGCTATAATGAGTTATTCAGATATAACCTTGTTATTATTAATAAATTGCCTTGTGTAATATTTATTTAATGTAATATGATCTTGTGGCTATTTAATCTTTTTAACTTAATATTCTATTTCAATCTATTTTTTTTAATGTTAAGCCAAACATGCAATGTAATTATAAGTCTTATAGGAAACAGGAAAGATCCATTTCCGTGTTGAGACCTCGAGGTGCTAGAGTCTGGGGGAAAAAAAAGATAAATCTGGATTCATATTGGTGAAGTATTTTCTGTGCATCTTTATGGTCAAACTGATGGGAATGAGACTGCCATAGTAGAAAAAAACATTATATCAGAGTTCCTGTGACCTTTTTCCATGTAATGGTGGACCAGAGGAGCATCTACTATGCCTGCCCTAATTCGTGATCTGTTTTCCAAAATCCTTATTCTAACCATACGAATTGTACTGCCAATATAAAAAAGTTTGCAGGGGCAGAGTATACAGTAAACAACAAAAGAAGATGCACAATTTGAAAACTGGCACAGTTCAAATTTAAAATTAGAATTTACTGTGCTAAGATTTTTTACTTGAAGACAAAGGGAACATACAGGTTAGCCACTGATGGGGCGCATGCTGCACCCATTGCTACTCCCCTGATCTGCAAATACATCTGGTCCTTGCATCGAAAATAGTTGTGTTCAAATATAATATCAAGGATACTGAGCAAGAAATGGGTCGGTGGTTCTAAAGGGACCTGGAGATATAAATATTCTTCTATTATGTTCCTAGCTCGATCCAACGGAATGTTTGTGTATAGGGAGGCTACATCAAGCGTGGCTATATCACCACCTGGTGGTACAAAGAAATTTTCCAGCTTGGCAATAAAATCCTTAGAGTCAAGCAGGAAGGAGTCTGTTTGGCGAAAAAATGGCTGTAGATAATAGTCAATACATTTGGAAAGGGGTTCAAGTTGAGAATTGATAGCAGCAATTATAGGATGGCCGGGTGGTGGAGAAATATTTTTGTGAATTTTAGGTAAGGTATAAAAAATAGGAACAGAAGGATGTTTAACCAAAAGATTTTCCAAGGATTTTAACCAGGAATTTTCCATCACCTAGTGTATGCAGTTATTTTTTCATGTTTCCACATATCATGGTCCTCTAATCATGCACTGACCGATTTTTGTGTTTCGTGTAACGTGTATTCTTAGATAGGTTAGTTCCTTATGTCCTTATCATTTGTATATTAATACACATTGTGTTTGATAGAAAAGCAAGTCGTGTGCTGTTATTTTGGTTGGGTTACTCTCAGTACAGCACAGGATGATTATGGTTTTGGTTTAGTACCTGGAGGTTGGCAACCCTATGTACAATACAGATTATCTAAAGTTTGTCATGACTACAATACATTTTCTTCTCTTTTCACACTGACTTTGGGATTGTTCACTATATTTTTTATTCACATTCTTTTATTTAGAACTCCCAGCCTGAACCCATTGTTACCCCACCTTTCAATAAAAGTTATTTGTTCAAATGCTATTCAGATTTTGAATGAGGAGAAGAAGAGTTGATTTTTATATGCCTATTTTTTCCACCACTTAAGGAAGAGTCAAACCAGCTTACAGCCATCTTCCTTTCCCCTCCCCACAACAGACACCCTGTGAGGTAGGTGGGGCTGAGAGAGCTGTGACTATCCCAAGGTCAGCCAGCTGGCTTTGTGTGTAGGAGTGGGGAAACCAAGCCAGTTCACCAGATTAGCATCCACTGCTCATGTGGAGGAGTGGGTAATCAAACCCGGTTCTCCAGATCAGAGTCCACAGCTCCAAACCACCTCTCTTAACCACTACACCATGCTGCTCTTAACCAGGCAGCCATAATTCTATGACTACTAACCAGGCCCTTTAAAGACTAAAAGGGTTAAATAGATATAATTCATATTGATGTACATGGAACTGTGTGAGAAAACATGGACCTCATTTTCTGGAAGATTCTGCATACTGACAATATGTTCCTCCTCCACTACAGAGTTTAAATTCTCTTTTGCTTATATCAGTTTGATTTTCTACCCCTTATATAGGTGACATGGATGGCCCAGGCTTAGCCTGATCTCATCAGATCTCAGAAGCTTAGCAGGGTCAGCCCTGGTTAGTATTTGGATGGGAGACCACCAAGGAATACCAGGGTTGCTGTGCAGAGGAAGGCACTGGCAAACCATCTCTGTTAGTCTCTTGCCATGAAAACTCCAAAAAAGGGGTCACCATAAGTCAGCTGTGGCTTGAAGGCACTTTACGCACACACACATATAGGTGAAGAGATGCTATGTTTTATTATTATGGATTTTACAGATAGATAATGCCATGACAAGCTCAGGTACTTTAGAGTTCTCAAGAGACATTTAGTGAGAACAATCAATTAAAATGAATTGGGTGATGGATTTTTAAATTCAAATTTTAATTGATTTAATTCCAAATCCATGGAAATTAGGCATCTTCATGAAGGAGCCATTGCTCTAGTTTTGAATATCCTACCTGGGATGGGGAGGTTGGACTAGTTGGTCTCTACAGTCCTTTCTGACTCTATGACTACTTCCTCCTCCCGGCCCTTTGAGCACAGGCAAGTGGCCATGTGGGACAAGGCCTTTCCTCCCATGGTGCCTCCTAATTTATGAGATTCAATTTCCCTTCAGCTGGCATCAAGTCGGCATATTTTTTAGGTGCCAGACCCAGATATTCTTATTTGGGCAACTTCCCTGATGTGCTCTGGGAGACATGCTCTGCTAAGCATCCACAAAACTTCCTGAACTGAATAGCCGACAACTGCCTTTTTCCAATGGTGGAGGATGCTATGAGGGGTAGGGCTGTTGAAAAAACAAATTCGGTAAAGTTCGGCTTCGGCAAAATTCGGCCCTTTTTAATTTGGAACATGCCGAAGTCCAAACTCCCCCGCTTTGGATCCGTGAAATTCGGCACGAGATCCAGAGTTCGGGGGGAAATTTGGCCCCGTGCGCCTTCACGGGGCTTCCATGAAGGCGTGCTGGGGTAGGGCTGTTGAATTTTAAAAAATTCGGTATAGTTAGGATTCGGCTGAATTCGGCTCGTTTAGATTCGGGATATGCCGAAGTCCGAACTCCCCCGCTTCGGGTCCGTGCAATTCGGTGGGAGGTCAACGTTCCGGGGAAAAATTTGGCCGAATAAAGCCATTAAAAACACAACCGCGCATTTCTGCGGCTCTGGGAGGGCATATTTGGGGGTAGAGGTCCCAAACTTTCAGCGGAGCTTCAAAGGACGTTTCTTGAAACACCCCCCGAGTTTTGTAAAGATTGGGTCGGGGGGGGGCTGAGATATGGGCCCCGAAATGGGTCTTCCCCACCCTTAATGTGCATCTCTGAGCAGAGCTTGCCGCCCACGCACAAAGCTCCCAGCCCCGACAAACAGCTGAGAAGTTTGCAAAGCAACATAACTGCAAAGCAACACAACCTTGTAAAGCAACACCTTTGCAACCGTGCAAAGCAACACCTGACACCTAGGAGTTTGCAAACCATGGAAAAAGACAGAGGCAGCTAGCTATGCATAATGAGCAGGAGGGTGGAATTTCCCCTTTTGCATGGGACTCGGGACCAGGCAAATGCATTCTTTAAGTCACCATTTGAAAACCAGTTTTGAGCAAGCATCCAAATAGACATAACCGATCTTATGAATGAGGGAAAACCTGAAGACACACAACTGAAACCCCCCCTCAAATCAGGGAGAGAGAGACTCGAGGGGGAACACACACCCAGGCAGAACCAGCGAAAGCCCCCTTTGGCTCCCCCCACCCACCCACAGAAACTGCTCCCTCCCCACACACACACAGACTCTGCTTCCCCCCCCCCACACACACACAGGAGAAAAATTATAGATTAAAGCCCCCAAAGGGGTCTTACTGTGGCTGTCTTCTGTTCCATCAGGAGGGGCTGGAGAGGACTGGGTAATCCAAGACGATTCCATTTAAGCAAGGGAAGTTTTGCTCTGGAGATGCATACAGGATCAGGTGATCCATTCATCCCAATAGGGGAAAGGGGAAAGCCCATATCTCGGGACGCCATGACCCAATGTTTACAAAACTTGGGTGGTCTCTTAAGAAGGCTTGTCTGAAGGTCTGCTCAAAGTTTGGGGTCTGCACCCCCAAAAATGCGCTCCCTGCAGCCACGGAAAGAGAAAAGAGGGGAACCGATATCTCTGCCCCCACTGAACCCATCTTTACAAAACTTGGATGGTCTCTTAAGAAGGATCATCTGAAGCTATGCTGAAAGTTTAGGGGCTGCATCCCAAAAAAGCGCCCCCTGCAGCCACTGAAATGGAAAAGGGGGGAGGGAAAAGGGGTGGAGCCCATATCTCGAGACCCCCTGGCCCAATGTTTACAAAACTTGGGGGGTCTCTTAAGAAGGGTCATCTGAGGCTCCACTGAAAGTTTGGGGTCTGTACCCCCAAAAATGCGCCTCCTGCAGCCATGGAAAGAAAAAAGGGGGGAGCCCATATCTCAGGACCCCCTGACCCAATGTTTACAAAACTTGGGTGGTCTCTTAAGAAGGCTTGTCTGTATCTCTGCTGAAAGTTTGGGGTCTGTATCCCCAAAAATGCACCCCCTGCAGCCACGGGGAACTCCAGCAAGATAAATCCAGGGGCTAAGGTATGGTTGCCAGGTGTCCAGTTTTGAACCATGTATATGCATATACATTTACTTTTATCACTTGTCCCCTGGAGACCATAATATGATCAGGAACTCAGTGGTTTTGATTTTCAGAAGCTTTAAAATAGCAATATAAAAAAACCTTAAACATTTATTGGCTTTGTCTGTTGAATTTCTACCTGCTGCACAACCATTTAAAACCCAGAAATCTTTGTGTGCATTTGTATATATTAAACTGGCAGAGGTAATGTGGTACAGTAGTGCTTAGCGAGTCAGAGTAGCATTGGGTAGATCCTGGGTAGGGTTGTGTCAGGTTCTTCACTGAACCCAAGTTTAAGTTCAGGCCAAGTTCTGGCCACAAGTCAAGTCCTTGGTTCCCAGAGTTGGAAGCTCCTGTGTATCTCCTGTTTGTGCCAGTGCTCACAGCTGTGGCGTGTTTTGTCTTCATCCACGGGAACTGCTTATCTTGCTGTTGCCTAGCAATGTTTATCTTATTCTCCCATCCCAATGTTTTTAAGCAAGTAACCTGTACTGGGTCTCCATTGCTAACCTCACCAGCCTGCGTGCAGTCAGTTCTTTTATTTTGCTTTTTAGTTCCTAATAAAGTATTACTGCTTCAGATCTACCTGTCTGGATGAGTGTGCTTGAGGGATACTAGGGGCAGACGCCTGAGACTGACAGGTTGCCAGCTGCCTGGAGAAAAAGACTTGTCCCTTTCATAGGATCTTATTCACCTCCATGCCATTAAAAGCTTCAATGACTCATTTCCACACCTAAGCCTCTATTAAAGAGTTGGCCATTTTATTGTGTGTGTGTTGATTGACATTTTTTTTCCAAGCGTGCCTACTGTTGAAACCATCTGGCAGTCCTAAACTCAAGAAATCATGTGATTTACTTACTCCAAATCCCCTCACCCCACAGTAGGATGTTGAGTAGTGAAACTCTATAAAAACAAGTTTGCTCTCTCTTCCATTGCCAGTGAGAGTTCAGGCTTTCCTCAGGACACCCAGGAGTTTCGAGGAGCAGAGAAGGAAGGAATCCAAACCAAACAGTCATCACCAGATTCTCAAAGCAGCACTTGGCTGTAAAGGGTAAGCAAATTTCTCCTGCTATCAAACTTCTTTGTGGGCTTTGCAATATTTCAGCAGCTTCTGTGCCTGGCACTGACAATCAAAATCTCTGTCAACATATTCTTAAAAACTCTTTTGATGGAAGAATAGACACAGTAAGCCCCTTTCATGTATTTGGAAGGTTTGGTTGGGGAAAAGTGCAGTATTTAAACAGAGGCCTCATTTCATACTTAAGTTGGGGGCAGGAGGTGGCAAGACTCACAGAAAGGCATGTTCAATGTTCAGATAAAGGTTGTGAACTTCCATAGTTACTTGCAACAATTATATCAAGCTCACAGCCTATTCCCCCCCCCAAAAGCAAAGGGTTTTATTTATACCTTTGGCAGGGATCCCTAGTTCTCAGTCAGGTTTGGGAAGTATGAAATACTTTATGTACAGCTAGGGTTGCCCATCTCCAAGTGGGGCTGGGAGAGCTCCCCAAATTACAAGTGATCTCCAAACTGCAGAGACCAGCTCCTATGCAGAAAAATCCTCCTTTGGTGGATGGACCAAAGCATTATACCCGTCTGAGGTCCCTCCTCAGGATCCACCCCCAAAACTCCAGGATTTTCACAAACTAGAGTTGTCCCTCGAATGCTGACCGGGAGGAAGGCCACAGGGATGCAACACTGCAGGTCTCTCCTCTTTTTCCCATCTCTGCACCCTATAGTGCATGTTCTCTTTATGATACATCTCTCTGCATCCCATTTTTTCTCTTTCTACTCACTGTCAGTTTCCCCACCCCCATGGCTTTTCTCTACCTCCAAACCGAAAAAGTTGAGCTACAAAATATTAAAATTACAAATATATAAATTTTAATATGGTGCACAGTAAAGTTAAAAACATAACCCTATATCATAGGCAAGTCATTCACAGTAAATAAATATATGAAACTCATATACATTTGATGTAAAATTGTACAAAATTGTACAAAGACCAAAGTAGGACCAAATAAGGACCAAATGCGTTTCAGTCTCAAAAAGGCCTTCCTTAGTGGTCAGACACAGAATTGTAGTCTAGTACGCAGCCTAACAATATAATATCATAATGCATGGTAGAAAATACATAAAAGCCCTTCTAGTATTATAAGGCTTCTTGTAAAATTATTTATTCCTTGTACACTAGAACATGGCTCCCATGTCCCATTTCATGCCAGGCTTCTAAGAATGTGTATACATCAAACAGTGTGTTAGGTCTCTATCTCCATCTGTCAGCTGAGCTGTCCCTGATTTCCTCAGCAGGGGGTGTCTTTGGTAGGGCTGTTGAAAAAAAATTCAGTAAAATTTGGATTTGGCAAAATTCGGCCAGTTTTTATTTGGGAAATGCCAAAGTCCAAATCCCCCCTATTCGGATTGGTGGAATTCGGCTTGAAATTTGGCATTCCTGAATAAATTCAGCCAAATAAGGCTGGCAGCGATCAGTTTAAAGACCCACCCGCCCGCCTTCTCGGGAGCCCTGAGAAGGCGGGCGGCTGGCTCTTTAAACAGATCCGCACTGCCAGCCTAATTCGGCCTTATTAAAGACCCACCTGCCTTATTAAAGACCCACCCGCCCGCTTTCCTGGAAGCCACGAGAAGGTGGGCGGGTGGCTCTTTAAATTGATCCCCACTGCCAGCCTTAGCAGCGGGATCAGTTTAGAGACCCACCCGCCCGCTTTCCTGGGAGCCCCGAGAAGGCGGGTGGGTGGCTCTTTAAACTGATCCACGCTGCCAGCCTTGGCAGCGCGGATCTGTTTAAAGAGCCACCTGCCCGCCTTCTCGGGGCTCTTTCCAAAAGGCGGGAAAAGGCAGATTGGGGACACCGAATTTGCACAAATTTATTCAGCATCCCCCCGAACTCCCTCCTTTTTTTACTTCGGTTCTATCCGAACTGTAAACAGCCGAATCCTGGCAAATTCGGCTGTTTTTCAGTTCAGATGGAACCGAATCAACAGCCCTAGTCTTTTGGCACCTCATGCAGCCCATTTTCAGTATGTCCCATAGAACTTTCTCTTCTGATGGCACCGCCCTAGAGCTTCCTCGTCTCTCTATTCATCATATTTTTTCCTTCAGCCCCATTTTACATGTTTTTATAGTTGGGCAGGCAGGCAGACCTACTATGAAGACTTCTCAAGGGGATATGTCCATGTTTTAAGACATCTTCCTGAAGCAGTGTACTATGTTTCATTACTGGCATCCATCGATGAGGGAGTTCTGTGGCTGGAATTGGAATTTGGCCGCCGTTTTCTTACTATTGTCACTTTTCTTGCAAGTCTCTTTCATCTTTGAAATGCTTATCCACATGTTACCCGAAATTCTCTTTAATTGGGGAATTAGCTAAGCAGATAGGTAACTTTAATATTTATAACGTCACTTGATTTCAGAGATAAAAAGAGCTGGTCCCATCTTTTTTGATAATACGCTTTCTTTTTATTAGCCACTAATTCCTGATAAGCTTTTTTTGAAGATAAATATTGCTCCATATCGATTGTTTGGCCTCCTTTCCTAGATTTCCCAAAAACCGATCGTAAATTCTTTTTTTGAGTTAAACATTCATAATCAAACCAGGTCGATGTTTCAAAAGTAGTTTTACGTATCGGTTTGGCTATAGAGCTACATTGCTCTATAACTTGAGAAAAGGCTATTAGCACCTCCTCACGAGAGGAAGAGCCAATTATGGACATCTTTAGTTTGGACAATAAGTCAGATTGGAGGATATTGAACAATTCAATTTCTGTAGATTCTGACCATTTAATCCTTGTCAGGATTAAAACCTTGTTCTCATCAGGGGAGGGATTTAAAAAATTGAAGGTCTTTATTGGGAAGTTTAATAGAAATGAAAGGGGGAGATGATCACTTTCGGTACGGGTTTCAATATTCACTGACTTGACAAGAGGCAACAAGTTCAAAGAGCATAAACCATAATCAATCACACTACAGCCTCTTGTAGATATAAAGGTGGAGTTTGTTGATGAAGGGAATTGTGGCAGTCCATTTAGGGTTATTAAGCTATGAGTCACACAGAACTCTATCAGTCTAACTCCAGCCTTATTATATATTTTATCAGTAGAGTAATGAGGCAAACTTAATTGGGGAGGTAACAAGTCTTCCCCATCAAAACCCAGAGAGGTGGACTATTCCTGCTGGTTTGACCCAATTCGAGCATTTAAATCTCCCAATAAAACAATTTGAGCCAACGGATGATTTTGAGCAATTTTAAAAGTAAATTTAGAGAGTTGGACCACATAGTGTCCAAGTCCTTAATATTTTAGAGGGTGGCAGATAAGTATTAATCATAATAAGGCTCAGATTAGGAGAGGAGAGTAATATTGCTTGAGCAAAACAATCACAATTTCCCAAAAAGGTTTGCTTAAAGAAGCTATTGTTCCTGATCAAACTGGCTAGGCCGCTTTTTGGGCGACCATTGAGGACACTTTATAGGCTGGAAGGAGAAAAGTTTTGAAACCATTTATACTCAAGTCAGTAGCTTCCCAAGTTTCCTGTAGGAATATACCATCAAACCCTTTAAGAAAATTAATAAAATCAGTATCCTGTCTTTTGTTATTCCGCCCAGCAATATTCCAAATATAACAAATTAAAAGCTCTGTTACTACAGTCTGGAGATAGTCAATCCTTTTCTTCTATCAGATCAAGCTTTTTCAGAGGGTCATTAAAACACAGCCATTTGATTGAGGAGGGATTAGAGTACCAATGGGCATTCCTGACATTTCCAAGACGATAGTAGGCTCAGTTGCATCCAATGGAGAAGATGGGGATATATTTGTCAGTTTTTGCAGAGAAGCAGTATAAGGGTCATCAATGTCGGTCAAATCTGTTTCCTGGGTGAAATGAGGATCCGATGTAATAGAAGGACTAATAGATTTTTTCATTTTTAGTGTCAATAAACGGTTTTTTGTACATTCCAATCTCTCAATTACGTCTTGTTGTTCCTGGGCAGGGAGATCCCCAAATGAGAGTAAAAAGGAGTCTTCAGTTAAGTTCTCCAGATTTTCTCTGGCTTGGGATGCCTGAGAAAGCAATTCTTCCACCTCAGCATCTGTTTGAATATTTTGTTGGGGGGGGGGGGTGAGACCAGATTAACAGTCACAGTAGTAAAGGGAGAGTGCATTGAAGGTAATGTGGGTAGAGGATAAGACAGAGGGATATTAGTTTCCATCTCCTTAGGGGACCCTTCTAAGTGGAGATAAAAAGGTAAAGTTGGTAAAGTAGTCTGCTGAGCAGTAGCATGTTCGGCTTCCAAAATTTCAATAGCCTGAGATTTATTATGCAACGGGAAACATGGTGTCTGAAAAGTAACTTTGTGCGACCTTAAGTCCAAATCCATCTCATATTGAGCTCCATCCTGACACTTGGTTGCCATATTCCCTGGCAATTTAAAGGTCTTGGAAATTCCATCCTGAGATGATGGTTGCAGGGGAGAAGGACCTTCACCATTTAGAGGATGAACAATTGGAATTACACTCGAATTGCCAGGTTTGATAGGGTTGTCTCCATCTCTTGTCTGTTTCTGCTCTGATCTAATATTACTGAGAGAGACTACTCCTGAAGCGTCCTTTGTTGGTTTCAATAGAGAATCTTTTCCCCTTATCTTGAGGCACAGAGGAGCTTGCACACAATTCTTAAAAACTCTGGTCACCCGAATTCCGTATTTCCTATATAAAATTCTTTGGAGGTGCAGCATCCTAGAAGGGATAGCTCCATTTTTAAATTGTAGAACCAGTCTGTTATAAATTCCCACTCTGGGGAGTCTAAAATAGGAATGCAGGGATATAGTTGAGATATTGCAGTCAAGCAATTGGCTCAATGAAAGGGTAATGGTATTAAAATTGCTCCATCTATAGTAATCAGTCTGAGAATTAAAAAAAATAGCCAAATGGTTCCGTTGATATGTCAGAGAAGCTGGTGGAGAATGCACCC
Organism: Euleptes europaea; assembly: GCF_029931775.1. Lineage (NCBI taxonomy): Eukaryota > Metazoa > Chordata > Lepidosauria > Squamata > Sphaerodactylidae > Euleptes > Euleptes europaea. Next base: position 12,262,720 of record NC_079314.1, read on the forward strand.
GAAAATCCTCTTTCGTATTTGGCAAGTCAGCTATAGTCAGTTTGGTTGCGGAAGTTCAAAGTCAGCCTTATCATTAAGCATGTTAGGCTTGTTAAGGATTACAAGGCGGTCAATAGCTTCCCTCATGGAGCTTACTTTGGCTTCTATGTCCTTGACTTTAGCTAATAACATAGCCATGGATTGAGAGGTTAAAATTGCTTCCTTAGAGAATATATCAGGAGTAATGCAGGTAATTGCTGGCAGCAGTGTTGACGTGGGTTTAAATCAAGAGGAGTATCCTCCTCTTGCAAAACTTCTTCTTCATCACCCGGGAGTAATGGGGTTTCCGATTCTAAAGCAGCAAATCTGTTAACAAGTCTAATTACACCAGGTTGCGTTTCAGAGGCATTGTTGTCAAGGACGTACCTATCTATTTTTTGTTGTTTGCCAGCTTTTAAGCCAGTTGTTTCGGAGGAGGAACGTGAGATCAACCAACTATACCAGAGCCCATTAACTGTGAACTTAAGAATCAAGACAGACAAGGGAATTCCGAATTAAAAGGTGTTTATGTCGTTTTCAATCAAATCAGTGTTGCATACACACATACAAAGAAATCTAGGAAATTTAAAGAGAGGAGTACAAGCACAGATGCCAACATGGCAGGAGGTCGTTGGTGGGGGTATATTTACCTTCCAAAAGAGGTGTTGTCCAAGTTCACGTAGACTAAGACAGAGTGAAAGTTAAAAGCCAAGGTGGGGGCAGGGGTTCCCGTAGACTTGGCCAGCAAGGCGGGAGGGAGCGTGGTCAGTGGGGATGTGAACCTGGGCCTCCCAAAACCTAGTCTAACAACTACTACACCACACTGGCTCAAATGACAATAATTCCTTATGTTGTCTGCCCTATTCCTGCACTCCATACAAGCTCAACCCAGGGATGTAAAACACAGTAAACTGTAATCTACTCCTCTGCTGAGCAAAATTTGAAATCCTCCGATTCAAGTGGCTCTTTCTCTGGCTTAAGGGCTTTTTAGAGGTATTTTACAGAAAGGGAAACTGATAGAGGTGAACAGTTGCTAGTAATCCAAGTGTCTTTATGCTGCGGCACTAAGTCAGTTGCACAAGGTTAACCTTCTATATATTTATTGCATACTGTGAGGTCTCTGTATATTTATTTCTTATTGTGAGAGGTCAAACTCGGTGTGTGCCACTTTCTAATAAAGGACTCACAACAACCAGCATTCAGGCTATATGGATCCACCTAAGAATGAGTAATGTTAGGTGATGTATTTTCAGTTATACTTTCTTATACTGATGCTTCGTTATTCTGAATGTTGACAAAGTTAACTCTATAATTATAAAAGGTTGCTGATATCTGCAGAAGAGGAAGGTTTTTTTTAGGCACGAGGAAAGCTTCAAACTTTCCTGAGTGGAGTGATAAAATACAGAACAGGGTTCTCAAACTGGGGATTTGTTTCTTTAAAATGTTTAATGGTATGGGTTGTATTCTCTCTCTCCCTTCCTCTCAGACCTCTACTTGATTGTATGGCGGTTCAGCCCCCTGTGGCTTTGCCCAACAGGGCTGAGCTCCTAGAAGAATATGACATCATTACTGAAGACGACACTGAAGAGATTAAAGAGGCTCTTGAAGGAGGGAGAATGGCAGACGCAACATCCAAGATTATGGAAAACTTACAGGCCTTGGAGAATGCTCGTCTTGATATTGCAGTAACAGGAGAGTGCGGCTCTGGCAAGTCCTCTTTTGTCAATGCCATCCGGGGCCTAGGGGACACAGATGATGGTGCTGCCCCCACTGGGGTGGTGGAGACAACAGTAAAGCCCATTCCTTATCAATTCAACAAGTACCCCAATGTGACGATCTGGGACTTGCCGGGAATCGGTACACCCAACTTCCAGCCCAACACTTACTTGAAACAGGTGAATTTCTCCTGTTATGACTTCTTCATTATTATTGCCTCAGAGCGCTTCAAATTCAACCATGCCCGGTTGGCCCAAGAAATCCAGATGCAGGGCAAACGCTTCTATTTTGTACGTTCCAAAGTAGACATGGATGTGCAGGCTGCCAGAACGCGTCGGCAACACACTGACGAGGAGGGCGTCCTGCAGCAAATCCGCAAGAATTGTCAAGAGTGCCTGGAGGCAGAAAATGTGGCCTCTTCCCACATTTTTCTCCTTTCCAACTGGGACTTCAGCAAATATGACTTTATGCTGCTAGAGGAGACCTTAGAGCAAGAACTTCCGAGCCACAAGAGACACGCCTTCCTCCTAGCCCTGCCCAACATCTCTTTGGAAATTTTGCGCAAAAAGGAAGAGACCTTACGGAAACAGATCTGGAAGCTGGCCATTGCCTCATGTGGTGCGGCAGCTATGCCCATCCCGGGTCTCTCCATGGCCTGCGACGTGGCCATCCTGGTCAAGTCCCTCTCGGAGTACCGCAAGAACTTTGGCCTGGATGACGAATCCTTGGAGAACTTGGCGAAGAAGGTGGACAAGCCTGTGGAGGAGATCAAAGAGGTGATTACATCCCCATTGGCCAAAGAGATCACCAAGGATGCAGTGGTGAAGATGCTCAGCCAAGGGGTCAAAGTAGTGATTAAGTCCCCATTGGCCAAACAGACATCCAAGAATGTGGTGCTGAAGACGGTCACCAAGACTGGTGGTGGGACGTTGATGGTGATACTGAATTGTAGCAAAGTGTCCATATTTGGTTCCCTGGTTGCTGGGGGGATTGCCTTCGGAACCACCTACTACATGCTGTGCAGTTCCCTCAACGAAATAGCAAAAATTGCTCAAGATGTACTCATCAAGGCCTTGGAGTCTCATGTTTGAAACAATTCTTGGTATGTTGTGTGGCAGATCTGGGATGGATTCTGTGTTCAAAGTGCAACTCCAGTGAAACCAATAGATTCCCTCAATAGACTTGCAAACTGGGTTGGCATACGTGTTTATGTCTTGAGATCAGCTATCAAAAAGTCTCCAATGGCTAGCCAAATCACCAAAGAATTTGTACGTGATCTGTTGAATAAGTTATTAGTGTGTGCAACACTGATGGCGGTCAAATTAGCTCTTGATTTTGTACCGGTGTTGGGCTCTTTAGCTGGAGGAGGGCTTTCTTTTGTAACGACCTTCTACATTCTGAAGAACTTTCTGCTTGATGTTGTGGAAGATGCTGAGAATGTCCGGGCAAAAGCTGCGGAGTTCCAACCCAAATTAAGTAGCAAGGCACCCATAGAAAGAGCACTGGGCGTCAGTTTGAGTTCTACAGCAATATGGCTATTTGGTCTGTTGTTATTTATCTTGTTTTTCATTTTTATAAGCACTGTTTTGCTTAAAGAGCACCCAGAGTATCCTCTTTCCATCATGCCTTGAAATGTCTTGGGTGATAATTTGGTGAAGTTATGGTCTTTCACTTTTGAAACCTTCATTAATACTGTATCCCTGTATTAATACTGTATCTATTATACTTCTGCTCATCTTATGCTTTGTATTCGGTAGTAGCTAGTCATTTCATTCATGTAACAATATGCAAGTTTGTCCTTATTTCAGTTTACTCCCTTCATAATCAAGAAAATAACTTGTTTTAGAGACTTCCGGTAACGAGCTGGTCCCAAGCAGTCGTCTCTAGGGAGAGCTCCCAAGGGAATCCAAGATAAATAGTGGACCGGGATGCAGGAATTCCTCTGCAGCCCGAAGAAAGCGGTGTGACTCCCATACTCTCCGAGGGAATTTTTTTAAGCCCCCTGGAGGTGTGGATGTTGTCCCCGCTGGCATCGAGAGGAGATTGCATCGCCACAAGCGTTTTCTTTGGCATTAGGCTTGGACCTCCATTACCTATAACCATCTTATGAACTATTTTAATGAAGAAAAACCTCACCCTCCAAAATCTAAGTGAGTACCAAGAATCCTTTGCTCTTACCGGGAATAGAAGGTTGAACTGATTGGCAGAACCAACTGGGAAATCCGCACCTCTCCCCCCATTGTATAAAAACTTAAGATATCAGATAAGGCGGCAAGGACTCTATCAAGTTGATCTGGTGATAGACTAAACAAGTAAACTTTTTGACAGACGTGGCAAGTACCAATCAGACTCGGGGACGTTTGAGGGGAAGGGAGAAATAAAACCCTCCCTCCCCTTGGTCACGCTACCTTTCTTGGGCCAGGAAGGTCCTCCAGCCACACACTTAAGATCCATTTTGAAGTACTGGAAGACTTCTAGGAAACAGTACATCGTATTATAGGACGTCTGCCTGCAACGAGGAGAAGAGAAGCACGCAGGACCGGAAGTGAATTCCATTGGTGCACCAACCACAAGGTTCGCTATTTAAAACTACAAAAAGGGGATGACGGAAGGTCCGCAGCTACACAGTTTCCGGCCAACTTCCTACTTCCTGTTCTTGTTGACCTAGAGCGTCTAAAACAACTTGATGGTACCTTAAATTTAAAACCTGTTTTTTGGCTGTTTTTTGAGGATTTTTAGGGGAATATCTCAGCGATTAAGTTCAGCATGAACTATTAATCTACCCATACTTTGGAAAAATACCTTCAAAGACTTGCCAAATTTGCCGAAATAAAACATCAAAAACATCTCCAACTTGTTAAACCCTCGCAAGTAATTATGGAAAAAATAATTCAAGATTTGCTTGCTCAGCAAAATGAGACATCTGCAAGACAGCATAAACAGCTGTTCAAACAACAGGAACAGACGATAAAACAGATGGAACGGATGATGAATATGATGAACACTTTTACCCAGTCAACTACTCAAATAGTGAACGAGGAAGACCTGAAAGACCTGGTGCCTCTAGATGACAAGATACATGAAGAACAGAAGATCTCTCTAGAGAATTGGGAAATTTCAATAAGCAACATGCAACAATCCAGCTGTCAATAGGAGATTTGAATATTTGATCTCTGTTTCTTTAACCTGCATGATGAACTTTTAATGTTTGCTTGGAGGATTTAAAGAACAGGAAAACGGGAGTTGACAAGGTTCTCTTTTTTGAATTTGGGATGGAACAGACTGCAAAGTGGATTTACTATGAAGACCATCTATTTGCAGAAAGGACTTTACTAACGTGTCAAATTAAGAAAACAACCTCCAAGGATGACTTCCGATGCTTACTGCTAATGGAGAAAAGAAGGAGATTCTGGAAATTCCAGAAAAGGAACTAATTTAAAAGAGTTTGGTTTTTTTGTTGATATGACTAAAAGGAACTGATTAAAAGGACTGGTTTAAACGGATACATAACAACATTTGATATAGATTTATGAGAAGTATAAGATGTTTGAATTTATAAAAGTTTGATTTTCTTTGTGGACATGATCAAAATGAACTGGTTAAAAGGATTGACCTTAATGGAATCAGCATTATATATGATTATGATTTACTGAAACGAAAAGCTAGGGTGAAATGGAAAATTTAACAAAGCAATTAATTTTTAATGAGGAGGGAGGTGTAGGGGAAGTTAATACTTTAATTTTTTCTTGATTATATATAAATATTTTTATTGGTTCCTATTTGTTCTTAGTTTTATTGAATACTTTAATTGTTATCAATAGGACCATTCTGAGAATAATCTTTGATTTAATCCCTTACTTATACTTCTTATTAATTTTATGTTAAGCATTGATTGAATGATGTTAGATAGGATAAGAGTATGTCAATTAAAATAGTAAAGGGATTAGCCCCGTTAGCAAAAGTTTATACAAATTATTTTTAGATGTAAGTGGGAGAGGGGGAAGTCAATTTATGGTTAATTTAGAAATTTTAAGTGTTTTTTTAGTATTATTAGTATTGGATATTGTTTTATATGTTAACGTGTCAAATTAAGAAAATAAAAAATTATTAATAAAAAAAGAAAATAACTTGTTTTATGATTATGATAAATTGCCATTTAGTGTGAGTATATGTAACATAGATATGTTGAATATATTACCTATACTAATAACAGTCGTTTTAAGGGGTATAACAATAAGTATGGTACAGATGAATTTAAAAAACTATTAAGTGGTATAATATAATAAAATCAAAGGATATCAGAGTTATTCTAATATGGATTTTTAATATAGATACTATTAATGATCTAGTTGTTAACTACTGTAGAGAGAGGTTTGTCATATGGTACATTTTAGAAGGTTTGGAATGGTGTATGTATGGTGTTTTTAATGTAGTGTGTACTGCCTTAATAAACCTGTATAATTTGTTTCAGTTAAACTCTGGAGTCCAGGTCTTCTTCTTACTTCTTAACCACTGGATGATCATAAAGGAACCAGATTTACACCAATCATGAAAGAAGATCTGAAGGGGATTCACCCAGTGGTAGGAATGCACTCCAACACACACACACACACACACACACACACACACACTCCTTTATATATCCTCATGTTGCAGTTGGGCACAAAGACCCAGCCTGGAGTTCCTACCATTGCTACAATGCTCTTGTTTACAACTGGTAAGGCTGAGCCCAAACTTTCCACTACATGCGGCTGAGATGTACAAGTCGGGATGCCAACTCAGAATATTCATGGAAATTTGGGGGGCAGGTACCCGGGTAGGGGGAGGTTTGAGGAGGCCTCTGGGGAAGGTGGAGCTCAGTGAAGGATGTGATACCACTTTGTGATGTCACATCCTGTGAAGCCACTTCCAAGTCAAGGGTCAAGTTCTCCAACACCTCCTTCCTTTGAGGTCACTTGCCCCTCTAGGGGTGTGCATTCGGATATGTGTGTGTTAAGGGCAGTCAAGTCGCTTCTAACTTATGGTGACTCAATTAATAACCTTCAAAACATCCTATCATTAACCGCTGTGCACAGGTCTTGCACGCTGAAGGCCAGGGCTTCCTTTATTGAGTCAATCCATCTCAGGTTTAGAATAACAGAATCATGGAGTTGGAAGGAACCACCAGGGCCATCTAGTCCAATCCCCTGCACAATGCAGGAAATTCTCAACTACCACCCCTCCACCCATGCTCAGAAGATGGGGGAAAACCCTCCAGGATCCATGGCCAATCTGGCCTGGGGGAAAATTGCTTCCTGATCCCAAAGTGGTGATCAGCACTACTCTGGGCATGTTAGAAAGGGCTCTGAGAGCCAAACACGGATGCAACCCTTCCTGCCCTACCTCTCATGATCTGCCTAAGTTCACAAAATCAGCATTGATGACAGATGGGCATCTAGTCTCAGCTTTAAAACCTCCAAAGAAGGAGAGCCTACCACCTCCCGAGGAAGCCTGATCCACTGAGGAACTGCTCTGTCAGACAGTTCTTCCTAATGTTTAGCCAAAAACTCTTGATTTAATTTCAACCCACTGGTTCTGGTCCAACCTTCTGGGACAACAGAAAACAACTCTCTGCACCCTCCTCTATATAAAAACCCTTCAAGTACTTGAAGATAGTTATCAAATCATCTCTCAGTCGTCTCCTCTCCAGGCTAACCATACCGAGCTGCTTCAACCTTTCCTCATAGGACTTGGTCTCCAGACCCCTCACCATCTTCATTGCCCTCCTCTGGACATGTTCCAGCTTGTCTACATACTTCTTGAATTGCGGTGCCCAAAACTGAACACAGTACTCTAGGGGGTATTCTTCACGGAGATTTGCTGCTGTTTCGATGCTGACTTGCGTCGGAGGCCAATTTTCGTTATTCACTGCAGATCCGTGTTTTCCCCCACTGAGCAAAATAAGCCGGGCTAAAAGAGAGGCAATCCAAACCACTTCTGAGCGGTACTTTCCAGTAGAAAAGCGTTTTCTTGCTCGGATGCCCATGAAAAAATGTTTGCTTCGCTCCCCGGGACGTCTCCTTTCTCCTCCCCCAAGAACGGTGATTGGCTGGGGGAGTTGCCACTCTAACAGCATCGCACCGGCAGGAGGGAGACCCAAAGCAGACTGGCTGCCCCTCTTCAGAGGGGTGATGGGGGTTTTGGCTTGGATTTGCCGCTCTCAGGATGCCCCCCCCCAAAACACACACACACAGGATCGCACCAGCTGGAGGGAGACCAAGATCAGACTGGCTGCCCCTCTTCAGAAGGGTGACGGGAGTTTTGGCTTGGATTTGCCGCTTTGATGCCCCCCTCTCAGGATACCCCCCCAACACACACACACACATAGGATCGCACCGGCAGGAGGGAGACCCAAAGCAGACTGGCTGCCCCTCTTCAGAAGGGTGATGGGGGTTTTGGCTTGGATCTGCCGCTCTCAGGATACCCCCCCAACACACACACACACATAGGATCGCACCGGCAGGAAGGAGACCCAAAGCAGACTGGCTGCCCCTCTTCAGAAGGGTGATGGGGGTTTTGGCTTGGATCTGCCGCTCTCAGGATACCCCCCCAACACACACACACATAGGATCGCACCGGCTGGAGGGAGACCCAGAGCAGACTGGCTGCCCCTCTTCAGAAGGGTGATGGGGGTTTTGGCTTGGATCTGCCGCTCTCAGGATACCCCCCCCAACACACACACACACATAGGATCGCACCGGCAGGAGGGAGACCCAAAGCAGACTGGCTGCCCCTCTTCAGAAGGGTGATGGGGGTTTTGGCTTGGATCTGCCGCTCTCAGGATACGCCCCCAACACACACACACATAGGATCGCACCGGCTGGAGGGAGACCCAGAGCAGACTGGCTGCCCCTCTTCAGAAGGGTGATGGGGGTTTTGGCTTGGATCTGCCTCTCTCAGGATACCCCCCCCCAACACACACACACACATAGGATCGCACCGGCAGGAGGGAGACCCAAAGCAGACTGGCTGCCCCTCTTCAGAAGGGTGATGGGGGTTTTGGCTTGGATCTGCCGCTCTCAGGATACGCCCCCAACACACACACACATAGGATCGCACCGGCTGGAGGGAGACCCAGAGCAGACTGGCTGCCCCTCTTCAGAAGGGTGATGGGGGTTTTGGCTTGGATATCCTGCTCTCAGGATGCCCCCCCAAAAAAACACACACACACACAGGACCATGGGAAGAGTGGGTGGGATTAGGCGGATTTGGAACGGTGAGTCATGAGCGGCAGCAACGTAAGCAGCGCAGAGAAGTGCGCTGTTTCTCCCGTGAAAAATTGAAAATGCCTCGGGATGGGGGGAGAATCTGCGCTGCCATGAAAAAGCTATTTAAATCAATTTATTGTTTGCTCCGATTCGAAATCGAAGCAAAATCCACCGTGAAGAATACCCCGTGGTGAGATCTAACCAAAGCAAGTATTCTTGTTTTCTTTCCAAAGCCATGACCTTTGACAAGAAGAACTAACGAAAACACAACCTGTGCTCCCAGGTCCTTCACTCTTTTACCCAGAGCCTCATAATCTCTTTGAATACTTCTGGGCTATGCCAAGAGATATCATTTTTTCCCACATAAATGAGCAAGAAAGGACTTATTTATTTATATTTTTAGATTTGTAGACAGGGTCAGAGCAGTGCACATAAAACAAGAACATTTACAATATACATAAAAGAAAAAATCTAATCTTAGTTAAAAGTACTAATTCCCATTAAAACAATTTAAACATTTTAAAACAATGTCACTTAGCTATCTTCACACAGGGCTAAGAACCAACCTAGGAGAACAGTCGGGGTCCCCCATACAGATCAGGTGAAAGAAGAGAAGGGGGAGGTGGGAAGGAGGCCAGCCATAATGGAAAAAACTGTTACTGCCCTCAACCACAGGCCTGGTGGAACAATTTGGTTTTACAGGCCCTACGAAACTGTGATAAATCCTGCAGGGCACTAGCCTCATTTGAGAGGGAGTTCCACCAGGCTAGAGCCAGGACAGAAAAGGCCCTGGCCCTGGTTGAAGGCAGCTAGACACTTCTTTGATTGAGGATGACCAGTAAGTTGGTATTTAATGAGCACAATGATCTCTGGCGGTATAACAGCAGTGATGGGCCCACAGATACAAAGTTTCCAGACCATATCAGGTGTTAAAGGTCAAAACCAGCACCTTGAACCTGATCCAGTGCTCCACCTGGAGCCAGTGCAGTAGGGTTGCCAACCTCCAGGTAGTAGCTAGAGATCTCCCACTATTACCACTGATCTCCAGCCGATATAGATCAGTTCCCCTGGAAAAAATGGTTGCTTTGGGCATTGGACTCTATGGCATTGAAGTCTTGGCACTTTGCTTGCCCTGCAGTTTTGCAGCTTTTGCCCAGACATTCTCAGCATCTTCCACAACATCACTCATAAAGCTTTTTAGCATGTAGAAGGTAGTTACAAAAGATGTTCCTCCACCATCTAGAAAGCCCAACTCAGGTATGAAATGAAGAGCAAATCTGACTGCCATCATTACCCCACAAAGCTTTGACTTAGTTGCCAGATCGATTACAGATTCTTTGGTGATTTGACTGGCTAAGGGTGCCTTTTTGACAGCCGATTTCAGCTCATCAATAGGTTTGCCAACCTGCTGTGCAAGTCTACCAAGACACTCTTCATCCAAGCCAAAGACCTTGCAGAATTTTACCATTGTTGCCACCAAGAAGGAAATGTTGCAGACAAGAGAAAGGCCTGAACAGGAACTGCACCTATAACACAAGACACAAATAGTAGAAAAGAGCAAGAGTCCAGTAGCACCTTAAAGACTAACAAAAATATTTTCTGGCAGGGTATGAGCTTTCGTGAGCCACAGCTCACTTCTTCAGATACAGCTAGAATGTATCTAGACACAAGGGCTATTTTCCCTATGAGGCCCTTCATAGCAGCCTTTTTCTTCTCCAAGGTTTCTCTTGAGAAAGCTGGCATTGATTCAATTAAATTATGTCCCCTGAAGACATCTAATTCATTTGCCAAGGTGTTTTGTAAGAGGGGGAAATCATATGCATCCAGCATCCAGTTGGAAAGGAGAAAAACCTTTGGGTTAGATTCTCCCACTTTTCTCAGATTTTCACAGCAACATTTCCTAATCTTCTCAAGGGTTTTTTCCTCACTGAAGGCTGGATTCCATGCTTCAGCTATTATACCCTGATCTACTTTGGAGCGCACAAAGTAATACTTCTTGTTCATTTTCTGAATTTCTTTGGCTAGCAGGACATCATTTTTTGAAAAGTATCTTGCAGCAACAATAATGAAGAAATCATACTTTGGGAAATTGATCTTCCTCAGGTATTCCTTTACTTGAAATTTTGGTGTCCCGATTCCTGGTAGATCCCACATGGTTACATTGGGAAATATGGGATGTGCATATTTCTCTGGCTCCACCATTGTTTCTGTGTTCCCAACCTTAGCTGCACCCTCCTCATAATCAGTCATTCCTCTCAGAGCACTGACAAGGGATGGTTTACTGGCCCCGGTGCTCCTGTGATGGCGATGTCAAGGTTGGTGTTGTCTAGTACATTCAATTCCTCATTAATTTGTTTTGAAGATTCTGGAGACTGTTTTTTCTCAAAGCACTCTTCAGCTCTTCCAGGTCGGTTTTTACCATTACTTTTGAGGTGGCAAAGCCCATTTTGGTTCTTCTTGTTTTGCTGTTCAGAGAAAGGAAAGAAAGAAAGGCTGATTGGTACATCAGTGCTAGACAGTTTTCAAAAGATACTTTCCTTGGTCTGGATTTAGTTTGGTGAGGAAACGGATTCATCAAGAGGGTGCAGTAGCTGCGCCTATGCTATAAAACTGCCTGATAAATATAGTACGGAAATCTCCAATACGCCCTTCCTTACGTAAAAGGCACAAAGGGGAATTACTTCAATGCGCCTTTAGCAGGCAGAAATAATGAACCTCTCTAAAGGCTGGTAGGGACAATGTTGAAGTTTTAACTGGATGATGTATTAATGTGTTCAATGTTGTTTTTAAGTGTGTGTGTGTGTGTGTGTGAAGTGCCTTCCAGTCACAGCTCACTTATGGCAACCCCCATAATGTTTTCAATACAAGAGACATTTGGAGGTGGTTTGCCATTGCCTGCCTCCATGTAGGCTGAGAAAGTTCGGAGAGAACTGTGACTGGCCCAAGGTCACCCAGCAGGCTTCGTGTGGAGGAGTGGGGAATTGAATCTGATTCTCCAGATTAGCATCCACTGTTCTTAACCACCAAACCACACTGGCTCTCTTTGCTTTTAATTGTGAATGCATATATTTTGTAAGCCGCCTGGGGCACTGTGAAAAGGCAGGATGTGATATAAGTATTCTGAATGAATAAATACATAAAGGCACTCCTCCATTGGTGGAAAACTAGATCCATGTTCAGTGAATTGGGTGTTTAAGGTACGGTAGTATTTAAAAACACACATTTCAAGCTTTAGGTCACTTGTGCTTAGGGCTGCCAACCTCCAGGTTCTAATGCATGTTGAGAAATAATATACAAACAAGTGGTAAAAGGTTTCCAAATGTGTTTGTAAGTGCATTGCACTTTATATTTTTAGTGAGTGAACATACTTGTTATGTTAAATTTGCTGTATTTTTAGGCTGAAGAAGCCTCAAGGTGAAACGTGGATTTAAATACCTGGGATACACGTACCGCTTTATTATTGTAATATCCCTAAACATAAAGCCAGAGGGATATAAATGAGAACACCTCAAAAAGACCAGAATATGCTACAACAGAGACCCAAGTTACGCTAATTGTGTTTGCCATGCTATGCTCCGAGCGGCAGAGGATGCACTTTTGAAACAGCTCCATTGAAAAGTCACGCAGTTTACGCAGTTCAAGTTACCATTTTGCTGTTTGGAGCGGTATTACAACCTGACTGCGGAAGCTTTGTCATAGTTAACAGACCGCTCCACGGGAGCACCATTTCTAATATTGGAAGTCAACGGTTGGACTGTTTTTGTATATATTCTCTTTGACAAGCAGTTGTGTGTGTACTCATTGACTTATTGTTGTACAGCACTGTGTTTGTTTGCTCTTTGTGTTCGCTATTAGTTCACCATAAGTAAACATTTCTTGCATTGTGGATTAAGCATTTTGTGAGCCTTGTGCTGTTTTTTTTTTTATTAAGCCACACTTATTGCAGCATAGGGGATTACTTTTGTTTGTTTCTAACCTCCAGCTGGAGATCTCCTGCTATTACAACTGATTTCCAGCCAATAGAGATCCGTTCACCAGGAGAAAATGGCCATTTTGGCCATTGGACTCTATGGCATTGAAGTCCCTCCCCTCCCCAAACCCTGCCCTCCTCAGGCTCTGCCCTCAAAACCTCCCACTGGTGGCAAAGAAGGACATGACAACTCTACTTGTGTTCATTCTCTCATACACATACAATCACATCCTGGCCAGTGAACGCACTAGAAACTTACCTTGCAATTTACACACGTCCAGTACAAAATAATCCAATACGACTTTAAATTTCTGTACCCACCGGGGGCGGCTTTTTTCCGCTGCATTTGAAAAGCCCAGACCGGCACGTTCCCACACATGCCCAGTCGGCGCTCCAAGCAAGGAGGGCGATTGGTCCAGTGTTAGTAAGGGAGGCAGGGGGAGTGCGGGGGTTGGCTGGCAGCAGGAAGTGGATCAAACATGCATTGCATGTTCCCATTTTCAGGCACTGGGTGTGGAGGACGTGTTATTTTTTTAATTTGCCGTATAAGCGGATGTGCTTAATGCAGCGAAATTGCGCTCTGGAGACTTCCTTGGGATCCTTCGGGTAAGTTGAAGTGGGAACATGCAAGGAAAGCCCGCAGAATTCAGAGCTGCAAACGTGCAGTGCAAGACATGGCCCTGGTCTCACACAGTCTGCCTCCTTCCATCCTCCTGTGCCCGGATGTTTAGAGTGTGAGACTTACAAGTAGGGTTGCCAAGTCAACCCGATAAGCCTCAGAGCTATAAGCACCACAGCAGCAATGCTAAACCCAATCAAAGGCTGCTTTGCCTTTTTAACCACCCCCACTGTACTCAGGGACAGAAAAGAGGGGTGGGAGTGCTGGTTTTAATAACCCACCCAAGTAAGCTAACTCCCCCCTCAAGAGAGGAAAGAAGCTGAAAGCCCCCCCATAGCTCCTTAAATTCCCCCTCTTGTTTTGTTTTGTCTTTTTTAAACTCGACTAGCCAGAGGCAAAGGAATGCAGCCGCTGCACTTTAAAAACCCTTTTGCCTTGGATTTGCTGCTTTCTAGATGCACATTTCCCCCATCTGAATTCTCAGAACTCTGTACGGGGATTTATTTTGGAGTGCTGAGAATTCAGATGGGGAAAAGATGTGGGATGTGTAAGATTTTAATTAATTTAATTTTAGCATATTAGAAAAATGTTATTCTTCTATTATATTTGTAAGCTGTGGTTATTTATATAAGTCAGTAGAAAATAGTCCTGTCTAACTTAAACTGAACAAAGCAGGTGATTTTTCGTATCTGGAACAGGGTATCACCGAATAACAAGTGAGATCATATGCATGTGACCACGAAGATGAGATCAGAGTTAGGGTGGATTTGAGAGGAGGAGATATTCAAATCCTCTTGGAACAAAGAACTCTGGAAAAGTATAAATATGGGAAATAGGCGGAGTTTGTTAGAAGAAGAGTTTCACTTTTGTGGCCTTTGGCTAAAATCTTTCCTCTCATTATTTTTGCTGCAAAAATAATTAAAAAATCTCTTGCTTTCAATCCTAAGGTTGGGTTTCTGTTATTCAAATCTAAATCTGTTTAAAGAAATAAATCTTTTTATTTCCAACAAAGATGCATCTAGAAAGCAGCAAATCCAAGGCAAAATCTCCCATGCATAAATGGCCGAAGAGGTGAGGGGAGGGTTTGCGTGCCGAAGGCAAAGATACTTGCGACTCAAGTCTCCTTAGGGGAAATTTTTCACGGAGATTTGCTGCTGTTTCGACGCTGATTTGTGTCGGTGCAAATTTTTGGTTATTCATTGCAGCCCCGCGTTTTCCCTCACTGACCAATAAAAGCCGCGCTAAAAGAGAGGCAAACCACACCACTTTTGAGCTGATCTTTCCTTTGGGCACGCGTTTTCTGGCTCGGAAGCCCATGAAGAATTGTTTGCTTTGGTTCCGCTGACGTCTTCGAAACCGAAGCAAAAATCACTGTGAAAAACACCCCCTTCTGTCCCTCTCCGAATCTCCACCATCTGCTACAGCATCCTCAGGAAGAACAAGCCCCGGGCAGCAAACATGGCCTTCTTAAAGGGCCAGTCGCTTCAATGCAAAGAGTCAGGAGCCCGACGAAGGCGCTGCAACCATGCCACTCCAAAGCCGCGTGTCCCGACTCGCTCCGGCTCTGCCCCCAACAAATTCAGCAGAGGACTCGTCAGGCGAGGGGCTGGCAATAAATACCTGGCTGGGCGACCTGCGTGAAAAGCTCAGGTCCGTTTGCTACCTCTGAAAAATGTTGTGAGGATAAAAGCAGGAGGGAGGAATGATGCAGAATCCCCTGAACTGCTTGGAGCCAAGGAAGGATAAAATGTAACAACAGATTAGGCAGTGAACACTGTTAGTCCACTCTGCCAGCCCTTGATGAATTAGGGAGAGCAAAAAACAGGGGTCTGTATACTCACAAAAACAAATCTGCTTTCTCTGGTTTTCCAGTATCTTTCTGGACTTTCTGCCATAACTGCAGACAGTTTTATGCTAATTGTTTCAGCCTCGAAGCTGAAACCCTCAAAAGAATATAAAAGGGGTGCCCCAAGTGTTGTGCATAACTCTGGTAAAGAGCTATTTATCAGTCAGAATAAAGACTTCCCAGAAGGTAAGAGAATTTTCTGTGATCACGGCTGGCACATTGTTTGGTAGATGGAAAAGAAAATGTAATTCTTGTGCCATTTCTATAAAGCAGTCTAAAGTGGTTTTTAAAAAGTATGGATAGCTTTCCTCAGCATAATTAAAATGTGTAAAATTGTCTGGGAGTACACCCCCACACGGCCTGCTGTTCTCTCCAAATCTAGTGGCTGGGAGAACTTGCTGGCCTATTGGAGAATGCCTCACTAACTGCTTTAAAATTTCCTTTCTGTTTGGCTCAATGTCAGGATGCAGAAGAACCCCTCCCCAAACTTCCCCTTACCCAGGTACCTCCCTCCCTCCAAAAATCTCCATGAATGTTCTGAGCCAGAGTTTGCAACTACTTGTACCTCTCAGCTGCATGCAGTGGAAAGTTTGGGACAGCCTTACCAGTAGCAAACAAAAGCATTGGAGCAATGGTGGGAACTCCAGGAGGGGTCTATGTGCCCAACTGCAACATGAGGGTATGCAAAGAAATGTGTGTGTGTGTTGCAGTGCATTCCTACTACTGGGGGAATCCTCTTCAAATCTTCTTTCATGACTGGTGTAAGTCTGGTTCCTTTATTATCAGCAAGTGGTTAACAGGTAAGAAGACCTGGACTCCAGAGTTTAACTGAAGGAAATTATATTGGTTTATTAAAGCACAATATAGATCAAGAGCTTAAACACAATGTCTAGCCATGCTGAATATGCAAAGCAGAAGAAATGCATTAAATAATGAAGTGTATTACCCATGGTTCAAGAATGAATTCCAACAGGCAATTATTACTGACAAAAAGGTATGCAGCTTTTTTAACAGAAAACAACCCTTTACCCAGTCCAATGACCTTAATAAGATGGGAAGTCGTCTTTGGGAGGCAAGCATGCCACTTTGGGAAGACACACCTCCTGTCGGGCAGCTCGTCCTCCTTTTGCAGGCAATTCTTCTCACTGGAGACCAGAGCTTCACTCTTGTCTGGAGCCCCCCTCCCCCCCTTTCAGCAGAGAGCGAAGCCAGATTTATTTTCCCATCACCAGGTGCTCATTATTTACAGTGCTGTGGGGAAGTTAACCCCCTGAAGCCCTGAGATTGCTCTCACATGGAGAAGGGCTGCATTGATCACCAGCTACCTCCTCGTGATTACAATAGTCTTCCGCAGTTTCCACTACATGAAGGAAGTAAACTGAAATAAGGACAAACTAGCATATGGTTTAAATGACTAGCTACTGCAGAATACAATGCATCAGATGAGCAGAAGTATTATAGATGCAGTATTAATTTAATGCAGAGTATGAAGACAGAAGAACCATTTTGTTCTTTGCTAAATCCTTATTTTCCATTTTTGTATGCCTAAGTGTCAGCGAGGGCACCCAGTCGGACCCGGGATGAGCAAGCTCCGTGTTCTTTCCCCCCTCCCGGTCTCATGGGAAAGTTCCCTTCAGTGTGGGAAGAGGGGATGAAGGCCGGAGACAGTAACACCTCCACTTCAAAGCCTTCCTATTGTAAATCAGCTATCTGTTCTCAAGGTGTCGATTCTGCCAGAACCCTGGCACCTCCCAAAGCTTGAAAGAAACCTGATGTTTTGCATTTCAAAGATTACGTGTAATCAATTCTATTGTGTGTTCTCTATATAGTTAGCCTGTATCCTTTTCATCGGCATTCTAACCTTAAGTTTGTAAGGACTACTGAACCCGTTCACTTTTCTTAATAAAACTTTAAACTCTCTGCAGCGTCTGGTGTGAAGTTTATATTGCTGGAATGCAACGAGGTACTGAAGCCTGACACTAAGTCCCTGCACTCAGTAATTTCCCATAGGCCTAGCTCACACTGTTTCACAAATAATGATAATGGCCTAGTCCTCAAGGTCAGTTGCTCATTCCATCTTAATTGGTGAATCAGCACATCTCTGAGAAGATGGGATGGGGATGAGATAACTCTTTTCTCCTGAGAACATCGTACCAGCTCAAACTGGTGAGAACTATCTAGACTTCTCCCTAGAATCCATCTTGACTGGGAGTTATGGGTTATCTGACCTGGGTCCATTTTTCCATAAATTTGGCTATGCTTTATGGTATTCCCTCTTCTTTTGTACCTCAACTTCAGCATGGCACCTTGTTACTTGAAACAACATCCTTATAGCTATTAAGAACTGCAACTATGTAACAGCTTGGTAAGCATAACATAGCCAGCTAGACTTTATTATTTTATTTGCCAGTTTTTGCTTACTTGACTATGTAATTTGCATTTTAATTTGCCTTTGAAACTTGCCTTATTGATAAAGATTTCAGGAGGAAATGAGGGAAATAGAGGACCAAGGCCTAAAAATGGGGAACTGGTGCTCCACCAGTGCACCTATTGTGACTTCCAAAAGCACACCGAATCTTCCCTGTGGTGGTGATCCATTGCTGAGGGGGATCAATAGTAGTGGGTGACTTGTCTTTGGGGGGAAGCTTGACAACAACTTCTTGAAGAGTCCCAGGTCAGTTTCTGAGGGCTCCCTGCAGCCAAAAAGTGAAATCCAGTTTCCTTTCCAATATTTTGGTCCTGAGTATCATTCATACATTTGATGCTTCCACTTTTCTTTTTGGAGTGATACTTTGTGATTCTAAATGTTCAGAAGCTTTTCTTGAACATTCTAAGCATCTTCATTTTTTTCAGAAAGCTTCTCAGAAAGCAAGATGTGGTTCCCAAAGATCCAGTTCCACCAACCAGGACACCAAACAGGGAATACCATTTGCAGAAAACACACTTCAGAACAGCTTATAAAAAGCCACTGCAAAAAGCCAACAGGATTTCATGTGCTTATGCACAGCTAACTGGTGCACATCAAACCCAGAAAACAATGCCTTTGTATACACTTCCTCCAGTAGAGAAACTATGCTTCCATACCACAGCACACTACATAAAAAAATTATGTCTTCTGTTTGACAAGACTCAATGATATTGCCAAAAAGAGAGGTATTTCAGAAAGAGCTGAAAGGGGAAAGGATCGTTCTATGCTCCAGAATGCCCTTTCTATGCTCCAGAATTCAAACAAAAAGTGGCATTTCAAAGGTTTCAACAGGGGTACGAAATTTAGAATATGTTCTTGAATTTTGTTTCCTTGTCTTTGCGTGGAAATTCATATGCTTTTTGCCTCAATCTTCTATCTGTGTGTCTTGGAACTTTACTTGGGATGGAACTCTGCAGCTTTTGCCCGGACGTTTTCAGCATCTTCCGCAACATCAAGCAGAAAGTTCTTCAGGATGTAGAAGGTAGTTACAAAAGAAAGCCCTCCGCCTGCTAGGGAGCCCAACACCGGTATGAAATCAAGAGCTAATTCGACCACCATCAGTGATCCCCACATCACTGACCTAGTCAACAGATCAAGTACAAATTCAGTGGTGATTTGGCTGGCCATTGGAGACTTTTTGATAACTGATCTCAAGACATCAACAGGTATGCCAACCCGGTTTGCAAGTCTTTGGAGGGAATCTTCATTCAAGCCAAAGACTTTGCAGATATGTATCATGGTTGCCACCAAGATGCCAATATCACAAGCCAGAGAGAGGCCAGGGACAGGAAGGGCCCCAATGGCACAAGACACAAGGGCTACGTTCCTGATATAGACTTCCATAGCAGCCCTTTTCTTCTTCAGGACATCTTTGGAGAAAGCTGGCATAGCCTGAATTAAAGCCTCTCTCTTGAGACCATCCAAGTCATTCTCCAAAGTCTCTTCCAGGAACGGGAAATCATACATATCCAAATTCCATCTGGAGATGAGAAAAACCTGCGGATTAGATTCTCCTGCCTGTGTCAGATTATCACAGCAGTACTTCCTAATCTTCTCCAGGCATTTCTCCTCAGTGAAATGTGGTTTTCTTCTTTCAGAATCTATACTGACATCTGCTTTGGTGCGCACATAGTAGAACTTCTTCCCCATTTTATGAATTTCACGGGCCAGGAAGACATCATTCTCAGTGAAGCGATTTGAGGCAACGATGATGAAACAATCATACTCCTTAAAATGTACCTTCTTGAGATATTCCTTTTCTTTAAATTGAGATGTCCCAATGCCTGGTAGATCCCATATTGCAACTTTTGGGAATGTGGGATGTGGATATTTCTTTGGCACTGTTGTTATTTCCACCTCCCCAGTCTCAGCTGCACCTTCTTCACAGTCTGTCATTCCTCGCAGGGCATTGACAAATGATGATTTACCAGCACCTGACGCTCCTGTGATGGCGATGTCAAGTGCAGAGTTTTCTAATAACTTCAGGTCTTCTTGACTTTGTTTTATCACATCTTGGAAACTTTTGTTTTCCAAATCATCCTTCATCTTTTCCAGTTCCTGTCTTACAACTGCTCTTGATATGGCTGTACCCATGGTGGTTCTTCTTGATTTTTTGCCTAAACAAAGAAAGAAAAGAGAGAGATTGTTAATTTAATGTGAGATATGCTGAAGTAACTCTTTCCTTTGACAATGTAGGTTTAGCTCTGTGAGAAAATGGATTCAGTGAGGGCATTCCTGCCCCAGTGGAAAGTCAAATCCATTGGAAATTCATAATGGGAAAGATGTGGTAGCATGTAAAAACACATTGCAGTGTTGTGGTTCTCTGTGATCATTCTTTAATACATCCATAATCACATCATTGCTCCCCCCATGGTGTTTCATCATGGAAAAATGGCAGCCTTTCATGATGGGAAAAGGCACAATACTTGGGAGTGAACCCTCACTGCCCAGGGTAATGAGGTATCACCAGCTCCCCTAAGCTAACCCTTCAGCCAAGAGACCGAGTGATCACGTCTCCAGCCCTACCAGGTTTGAATCAAGAAGTCAGCCCTGCAAGGTAGGACACTTGTGAGTTGAGTTCCACAAACAATTACTTGGTAGCTTTAGCCAAAATAGGCCAAGGTTCTGGGTTTAGATTGAGTCCCCAAAATCCAAATAACACCACAGAAGAATAATTAATAAGGTTTGTTAAAAGAAATGTGCAAACGTATACAAATATAGTGCAAAGCAAGAAATAAAATATTACAGAAAATAACGATCCTAAAATACTTATTGTGACTTTAGTCCTCTGACCTAGATGCTACCTGGTCAGACCGAAGGTACAAAGTCCAGACAGAACTACAAAACCCAAAATCCAAGAAGGAGGTATTCCGGCTATATGAGGCCCAACTGACAGTCAAAAGGATGGCGAGAAGGAAGGAAGGCTCGAAAGTCCAAACTAGAATTAATGGTCTCGCTTTATGCCAGATTGCCCACAGCTGGCCTGATGTTGCTTGGTCAATCAGGTGTTTTGCTAAGACACATGACCACCTACCTCTACAGCTGGGACATATAAACAAGCAACTCTCCTATGACCAGGGTTCTTTCCACTCATGAGATAGAATGTGAGTACAAAACTCTCTCTGGGTCTCTGGCTTTGAAGCTCCCGTACCATTATCTCACTAGCACTTGTTCCTGGTTCGTAGGGTTGCCAGGTCTCTCTTCGCCACTGGTGGGAGGTTTTTGGGGTGGAGCCTGAGGAGGGCGGGGTTTGGGGAGGGGAGGGACTTCAATGCGCTAGAGTCCAATTGCCAGGTGAACTGATCTCCGTTGGGTGGAGATCAGTTGCAATAGCAGGAGACCTCCAGATAGTACCTAGACGTTGGCAACCCCAAACAATCCAGTTGCTAAGAGTCTTTTTCAGGTAGGTATTGATCTTCTGGAAAGGACCAGAATACCCCTGGTTGACAGCTCCCCAAGTGCAAACTGCATATTCAACTGTCCTTTTATTTCATAGTTCAGTTATTAACCATTTCTCTACCCAAAGGGTGCTTAAAGTAGTTTACATGGTTAACCCCCCATGTAAATTACATCACATGAAATTCCTAAAAATCACAACATCTAGTAGAAGTCAGACAGAGCCGTAAGCAGATAAGAACCTCCTTTTTTCTTAGTCCAAATATTAAAGTCCCTTTGGAACCTCTCCTAGTATACCTTGTTAGCTGAATAGCTCTTTAAATGGGGAAATTAGCGTGAGCAATCGGTAACTATGTATTTATATAGCGGGATGCACTCTATGTATACCAGAGTCCGTATTGTGACCTTTAAAATAATGACAGAGACAAGGGATTTCCGAATTAAAAGAATTTATGTATTCTCTCAGTGATGCACACAAACATACAAAGAGCTAAGAAATACAAAGACAGAGCAAATAGGGACAGTCGCCAATGTGGCAGGGATCGTTGGGGGGGAATACTGCACCTTATCTTGGAGCGGAGTTGTCCAGGATTCACGTAGACTAAGACAGAGTGGAAAAATGAGCAAGATGGGGCAAAAGGGACTCCCGTGGACTCGACCAGCAAGGCGGGAGGGGATCATTATTGGGCTGCGCAAAGACCAAACCAGCAAAGTGACAGCGTAGGTGCCAAGAAGAGACCTAAGGTACCATATGGGTGTGGACGACCCCAGTTATACTCTTTTCCAGGGGGCGGGATGATTGGATTACCCCAAGGTGGTTCCCGGATGACAAAAGAGGACAAAAGATCCTAATGATTGGCTGCCAAGGTGTAACTGGGCGTGAGTGGGTATTTTGGCAATACTGAACTAATTTCCAAAGACGTTGTGCAAACCAGGAGAAGATCCGGGAGCTTGGAGATGAGTTTACTGCGCTCAAACAAAAGGAGTGATATGGACAAGCCCGGGGCTCGTTGAGTCAGAGTGGTGAAAGAATGAAGCGTCGCTGTTATCAGGATCGCTACTGATGGGCCATTAAGTTGCTGAACTATACACTGGAAGGGGGGTTTGAGACTGAATATGTGACTTCCAGCTTTCTGGAACATGGCTTCGGCTTGAACGGGTTGGCACAGGCAAAATGGCTTCTCTCTGGCTCACATGAAGTGGTTGACCTTGCCTCTGCTTTCCCCGTTCGCTGCCGGTTACCAAACGAGGCTGTTCGCGTCAGTTTCACCCCTGCGCGATGCATCCTCCCCATATGCTTTCAGGGCCAGGCAAGTGGCTTTGTGATCATATGCGTGTGCCTGCTTGGGTTGCCATGTCCAGGCCAGGAGAAATAGACAGTCTCTGGTTTACAACCTAATTGCAGAGAACTTCAGTTCTGGATAATATGTTCCTCAATACACTTTGGGCGAAAATGCATGGTCGCTTTATCTTCCTTTAATCCCTGTTTCAGCCAGGATCAAACGAACATTAGGCAAAACGCATGTGTTCGATGTGTTGTCAGATGCATAACTGATTACATTCAGTTGTCACAGAGATTTATTTTTGGAGATAAGAACCACAGAAAAGTGTAGGACTGCCAACTCCAGTTTGGGAGATTCCTGCAGATTTGAGGGTGGTGCCTGGGGAAGATAAAGTTTTTTGGGGGATGGGGTAGGGGAAGAGCCATCCTAGAGTATCCAACATAACCATTCTGGATCTTTTGTTTCTCCTAGACTTTATGGCATACCAGGGGTTCCAACGTGGTGCCTGTGGGTGCCTTGGAACCCACCAACATCTTTACCGGCACCCACCACTTTTTTAGAAAGTGGGAGGAGCCAGGTGGAGCTTTTGCCCATCAAGACTTCTGCTACGCAATTGGAGACTTGATTGGTTGTGCATATTTTTTTAAAAAGCACTGCTTTGGCAGCAGCTGCTACCACAGCACAAGGTTCTTAAGTGACTGAAAGTAAGCTGTGGCAGCCACTTTGTGGCAGCCATTTTGTGGCCCTGCCTACCACACTGTGTCAGAATTCCAGAGGTGCCCACAGGCTCAAAAAGGCTGGGGAGCCCTGTGTTATTCCAGTAGAGGTTACCCTCTGAAGCTGCTATTCCTTGCAGGCCATGGATATCTGCTGTCTGCAGATCAACTGTAATTCCAGGAGGACCCTTGAGGTTGGTAATCTTGGAATTACATTGCAAAGCACAGGTGAGAAAAGACCCAGATGAAAAATATAACAGTGCAAACCTCTGCAGTGTTCTGTTTAAGGCCACTGAGTGTCCAGGGAAACTGCAGGACTTCCCAGCTGTTTTCTAGGCATTTCCATTTTTAATGTCCAATTCAGCCGATGCTAATGGCAGGCAGGCATTGTGGCTTTTGATAGGTTCAGGAACATGCAAATGAATGATGGTCTGGCTGATTTTGCTGGGTCCTGGGCTGTAGGGTGGATCTGACGGCAGAGTTGGCACTTTCTAGTTGTCAGGCTTCAGCAAATGCACGGCGTTTCAGGCAATAAAACTCAAATCCAGACAGAGCAGCGATTCAGAGGTTTATTCCGAAAGTCAGTGATTTCAGTAAGGAGACAAACAAGGCTAGAATGCATGGCAAGGAAAATATGGATACATATATAGAGCTAATACAAAAGGCAAGGTTGGGTTACAGTAACAAAGAAAATGTAGTGGCTTCCTCCCGGTAACGACTTAAGTAAAACTGGAACAGAAACACTTAAGAGCAATCAGTGGAGGAGATGGCTGAGCTACCGGCTTTGTGTGTGGGACCTGATATCAGATCGGAGATTTACACAGGCGGGTCCCAATACAATTGTAAATTCCTGGCCGGAGTTCGTGTGCAAAACGGGGGGGGGGGAGTGCATGGAGAAACTCCATCTTGATCGCGGGGGAACCAATGTAAGCACTTGTTCCCATAGGATTCCCAATAGCCACATCCACAGACAGGTAGTCCAAAAAGAGATGGTTTATTGGTAACAACATAGGTATGCAGAGCTTGCAAAACGAAAGGTAGTTCATTATATTGAAACTCATAGACAGTACAGTCACATCATGATAACACAGCCAGCCCCCAGCCTACCGGGCTCCCACGGACTTGAAAGCCTGGGAAGAAACGCCAGCAGGAAACCGTTCTGGAAAACAAACCTTGAGGCCAGAGTCGCAACAGAAACTCAAAGGTCGCCCTGACATTCTGCTCCCCTCAAGGCCGGGGCTGTCAGAAGCCCTATCTGACATTCCGCCTCTCCAAAGACCCCCTCCCCGGGTTCCCAGGCTTGTCGGGACAATTCCGATGGAACTCGGTGATCACATGTTCTGCTGTGACCCACTCATCATGGCTCGAGTTCAAATGTCTCCAGTGAACCAGGTACTCCAGCTGGCCCCTCCATAGCCTGGAGTTCAGGACCCTAGACATTTCAAAATGCTGTTCCCCCTGTACCATGATAGGTGTTGCTTCGGGGGGTTCGGGGTGCCAATCAGGGGCGGGAGAAAAGGGTTTCAGGAGGCTAACGTGAAATACGGGGTGTACCCCTGCAGAGTCTTGGGGAGGTCCAGTTCAGCAGTGACCTCATTGATTACCCGGGATATAGTAAACGGACTCACGTACTTTTGGCAAAGTTTTCTACAAGGACGCAGGGATTTTAAGTTCTTGGTGGAAAGGTACACCTTTTCCCCGACCACGAGATCCCACTGAGGCACTCTGTGTTTGTCAGCCTGCGCCTTGTATCGTTCCTTAGCCTGGTCCAACTGTTTAACAAGTCCCGGCCAAGTATAGCTGACGGTGTTAGACCATGCCGACACCTCCGGCGGGTCGCCTCCCGGCGGGAGGGGGACCATCCCCAAAGGGTCGAATTCCATCCCATAGACAGTCTTAAAGGGACTCTGCCCTGTAACAGAGTGCACAGAGTTGTTATAGGCGTACTCCACCAGGGGCAACAGGTCATCCCAATTATCCTGGTGATATTTGGTGAAGCAGCGCAAGTAGCATTCAACAACAGCGTTCACCCTCTCCGTCTGCCCATCCGTCTGGGGGTGATAGGCTGACGATAAACCTTGTTGTACCCCAACAATTCCCAAAAACGCCTGCCAGAATTTAGACAGGAACACCGAGCCTCTGTTGCTCACGATTTTCCGGGGGAACCCGTGCAGATGGAAGATCTGTTGAACAAACAGATGGGCCAGCTTGTGGGCTGAGGGCAACCCCTCACATGGAATGAGGTGGATCTGCTTAGAAAACAGGTCCGTGATCACCCAAAGCACGGTTTTTCCCTGGCTATGGGGAACATTGGTCACAAAGTCCATACCAATCACCCGCCAGGGAGCCTCTGGGGTCTCCAGGGGTTTCAGCAGTCCAGGGGGCTTTCCCATAAGATGATTATTGGTAGCAAATGTTGGGCAGGATCTTACAAAACCATCGATGTCCTGGCGCATCCCTGGCCACCAAAAGCGCCGCCTTACCAGGTGTAGGGTCTTAACGAATCCAAAGTGACCCCCCGTCTTGGAGCTGTGGCTCCATTCTAGTACCTCCCGGCACAGCTTCCGGGGAACATAAGTCTTTCCTTCCAGGGTCCCAGTCTCTTCCACCCCAAGGGAACCCTCCCCTTCTTCCTCATGAAGAAACTCCTCCCTCCTGGTCTTTACGGCAGTGGGCAGATCTCCAGGGGCCCCCTGGGGGCAGGGGGAGTAATGAGTCCCCCTCTGTGGGAGGACCGGGGGAAGCGGAGCACCCGCCGCCCGGGTCCGGGCTCGGATCTGGGCTCCCGGGGGGGAGGTTTCGGGTGTTTCCTCCTGCTGGAGGTCCGGTACCGGCGGGGTAACTGCCGCCCGGGTCTGGGCCCGGGTCTGAACCCCTAGGCCCTAGGGGATGGGTGGCACCTCTCGTGCTGCCTTGCGGAAGAACCGGGGCAGATGGGGGGAAGCTGCTCAGGCTTGGGCCCAGGTCAAAACTCCTGCGCTTGCCCCCTCCGGGCCCAAGCCCAGGTGTTCTGGGGTAAAAAGGGACCCAAGCAGCCGCTCAACTCTGCAGTCGTACTGCGGCATGCGGGAGAGACCATCCACCAGGCAATTCTCCCTTCCGGGAACATGCTTAATGGTGAAACGGAATCTAGAAAAGAAATCCGCCCACCTCAGCTGTTTGGCCAGGAGCCTCCTCTGCCCCAAGATGGCCTCGAGGTTCTGGTGGTCCGTCCAAACTTCGAACAGCACCGTCGCCCCCTCTAAGAACTGGCGCCAAACCGTGAGGGCATGTTTGATAGCCATGGCCTCCTTCTCCCCAATCGGCCAGTGGAGCTCGGCCCCAGAGAACTTCTTAGAAAAGTAAGCGCAGGGTCTGAGCCTCCCCTGAGCGTCCTTCTGCAGAAGCGCTCCCCCCATTGCTTTGTCGGAAGCATCTACTTGCAGGACGAAAGGCTGAGAACAGTCGGGGTGAGCTAAAATGAGCTTAGACGTGAACCGGCTCTTAAGCAAGTCAAACGCTGCCTGGCAGCGGTCGTCCCACGCCACCTGATAGTTAGCAGCTGTGGCCGCTTGACCCCCTCCCCTTGGTCTTAAGGAGGTCCGTGATCGGGAGGGCTATCTCGGCAAAATCCGGGATGAAGCCCCGATAGAAATTCGCGAAGCCCAGAAATTGCTGAACTTGCTTACGGGTTCGGGGGGGTTCCCAGTCTCGGACCACCTGGACCTTCTCGGGATCCATGATTAACCCATTAGAAGACACTACAAACCCAAGGAAAGCAAGCTTGTCCTGATTAAAGGCCACTTGGACAGTTTGGCGTATAGGTGGTGCTCCCTTAGTCGGCGCAGTACCTCCCGCACCAACTTCCGGTGTTCCTCCGGATCCCGAGAATAGATTAAAATGTCATCCAAGTACACGATAACCCCCCGAAACAATAAGTCATGTAAAATTTCGTTAATGAGTTGCATGAAGCAGGACGGAGCTCCAGAAGGCATCACACTAAACTCAAAAAGACCAAAACAACATGAGAAGGCTGTCTTCGCCTCATCCCTCTCCTTAATCTGGACCCGGTAATAGGCTTCCGCCAGGTCCAGTTTCGAAAATACCCTGCCTTCCTGTAACTGACTGAGGAGGTCAGGGATGAGGGGGATGGGATATGCATTCTTTTCAGTCACTGCATTGAGCCCCCTATAGTCCATGCACAACCAGAGGTCTGAAGTCCCCTTCTTTACAAAGAAGCAGGGTGAGGAGAATGCAGCCTTAGATGGTTGGATGAACCTCCTAGCCAGATTCTTATCCAGAAACTCCCGCAACACAGTCTTTTCCAGGGGGCTCATGGGGTAAACCCGGGCCTTGGAGGGCTTTACGTCCGCAGTGAGCTCAATGGCACAGTCCGTAGTGTGGTGAGGGGGTAGTAAGTCACAATCCTTCCCCTCAAATACGTCCATTAAGTCCTGATACTCCGGGGATAGTGTCACTGGGGTCGCTGTCGCGGCAGTCACCCTCCCCCCATCGGGCATGTCCTCCCGGCAATACCACCGGCATTGTGGGGGCTCAAACACAACTTGACGCTGCGTCCACTCAATGCTGGGATTGTGACCCGCCAGCCAGTTGCTTCCCAGAACCACTGGGTAAGCGATCCCAGGAGCAATGGTAAGGCTGATTTGCTCCCAGTGATCTCCTACCCCCAACAACACTGGGTCAGAGCGCAAATGGACGGGACCCCCCTGTAGGTTGCTCCCGTCCATCTGGTGGAAGCATAAGGGCTTATCCAATTCCACCACCCCCAACTGCAATCGGTCAAACACACCCTGGTCTATTAAAGTCCTGGAGCAGCCACAGTCCAAAATGCCCACTACTGCAATTGGATCCCCTCCCCGGGGATTCTTTAATACCACTGGCACCAGGAGAGTCTCTCCCTGGTCACTCACCCAGGTCGGAACTGGCTCGTCTCTTTGCAAGGTAGCCTCCTGTGCCGGTTCAATCACAGGAAGCTTTCTTCATTTTTTGATGGTGAGGCTTTTCCAGAGCAACAGCAATGTTCGCACGGAGTAGTCTCCAGGTCTGCGCTTAGAGCCGCCGCACCACGCTGGGTGGGTGTTCCTTCTGCTCTCCTCTGGTCTGGAACTCGGGGATCGGTCGGGACTGCTCTGCTTACCGTCTGTCCTGGGGATCCGTTGGTACACTTGGCCGCGAAGTGCTCCATTCTCCCGCAACGCAAACAGGCCCCCTCTTTGAAACGGCATGCCCTCTCTTCCGGGAACCTGCCTCGGTTCCCCTCGCCATGGTGCACCCCCGCTGCGGCATTCCCCCTGGTTGGGCCTCTGGGGGGGGTTCCCTCCCCGGGCGATCCTTGGCAAACTGTAAGGTAAGCTTGCGGTGCTCCACTTGCCCTGCCAGCCGCATCCAGCCCTCCACTCTATCAGGGTCGCCCAGAGTCAGGCAGCCCTCCAACACTTCCCATCGCAGTCCCTCGTGAAAGTGTTGGACCTTGGTGGCCTCGCTCCACTCCCTTACTTTGTACGCCAGGAATTGGAATTCTTGGGCATATTCCAGTACTGTATGGGACCCTTGCCTCAATTTGCGCAAGGCAATCTTGGCCCTCTCCGCTCGGTGCGGGTCCTCAAACCGGCGGTGTAGGGCTTCCAGGAAACCATCGAGCGAGCGCAAAAGTCCGGGATTAACATCCGTTGCTGTTACTGCCCACTCCACCGCCTCCTTCTCCAGAAGTCCGATGGCGTACCGAACTCGGGCTTCTTCAGAGGGGAAAGTCTCACCCTGGTCTTTCATGAAGCCAGAAAGTTGTAGTAGGAAGTGGGTAATAGGGCGCAGGTTCCATCAAAGGAGATCTTCAGGTCCCGGGTGGCGGTGCCTTAGGGTCCCCAGCTGGTCCTGAAGCTCCCGGTTCTGTCAAGTCAGGTCGTGGTTTTGCTCCTGCAGAAGGTGGCGTTCCTCTTCCCGGGAGCACGGGGTTGAGGTGATTGTAGCTCGGCCTCGGAGCGGTTCCTCATCCCTGGAGTACAGGTCATCCAGCGGGCCTCAATACAGGAGACCAGAGCTTGGCCCCGTGATTTGTTGGTGGACATACGGTCTGTTGGTCTGCAGTGCCCCCTCGGTAAGTTCTGCAGGGTACCTTCCCGGGGTTACTTTATCCCGGCTTGGATCTGCTCCTCCCGGGCCTTCTTCTTCCCGGGGCAGGGCCGTTCTCTGCTGTTCCGACAGGCAGAGGCATTCGTACCGCCGGATTAGTTCGGCGGATCGGGTCGAACTGGAGAACATCTTTCTCAAGAACTAACTAGTAGAAAATAAAAAAGATGGATTCTAGCCTAATGTCAGGCTTCAGCAAATGCACGGTGTTTCAGGCAATAGAACTCAAATCCAGACAGAGCAGCGATTCAGAGGTTTATTCTGAAAGTCAGTGATTTCAGTAAGGAGACGAACAAGGCTAGAATGCATGGCAAGGGAAATATGGATACATATATAGGGCTAATACAAAAGGCAAGGTTGGGTTACAGTAACAAAGAAAACAATGTAGTGGCTTCCTCCCGGTAACGACTTAAGTAAAACTGGAACAGAAACACTTAAGAGCAATCAGTGGAGGAGATGGCTGAGCTCCCGGCTTTGTGTGTGGGACCCAATATCAGATCGGAGATTTACATGGGCGGGTCCCAATACAATTGTAAATTCCTGGCCGGAGTTCGTGTGCAAAACGGGGGGGAGGGGAGTGCACGAAGAAACTCCATCTTGTTCGCGGGGGAACCATCTTGTTTGGGGCCGGGGCTGTCAGAAGCCCTATCTGACACTAGTTTGGGGTTCCCAACCTTTCTGAGCTTGTGGGCACGCTTGGAACTCTGACACGGGGGTGGTCACAACCATAAAATGCCCCCATGAAAGGTCTTGGCAGGCACCATGGCGCCCATGGGCACCATGTTGGGGACTCCTGTTTTAGGTGAAGACTTTTGTTTCAGGCTCCACATTTTTTGAGGCCAAGGAGGCAGCCATGAACACCCTCAGTCAATGGACATTAAAATCTACCACTTTTAACCAAATGCACCCTCTTTGTATATGTGGAGTCTTAAAATGGTTCTCCTCGGGTTCTCTTTCTGTCATGTAGACAACACCAGAGCTTCTACTTTCCCATCATCCACAGAGCTCTGGAAATATTCCCTGGCTTCTCTGCCCCCACCCCACACACATTCTTGGGAAGGGGGAACACCAAACTCTTCACATATTGAATTCTTAAATCCTGAGGATGAACATTTTCCAGAAACATTAAAAATATTTTTATACTGTTTTTCTCTTGCTTTTGGTGTGCAGGGTTGGTTGCTGCATATGTGTTAGGATCTGAATACTTTTGTAAGGGCCAAACTAAATATGGGAGGGGGGCAGGATCCACCCAGGGCTGCAGTCAGGGTGAAGCCAGGGATACATTGCCCTGGAGCTCTGAGTCACTGGGGAGGGGACAGAAGGACCACAGGCTTTGGGGGTTTTCTCATGACCTTTCAAGAATGAGGCTGTTTTGAGAACATGAAAATTATCTGGTCTAAAAAAATTAATAGCAGCTGTTCCCCACCCAGCTACCCAGCTCAGCCAGCCCCCGCGCCCCCCAGGCTTAATTGAACATTAGTAGAGGCCTACCAGGTCATGCCTAGGGTTACCAACTCTGCCTTGGGAAATTCCTGGAGATTTGGGAGTGGAGGGAGCCTGCGGAGGGTAGAGTTGGGGGGGGGGGCTTTGTGGGGATATGGTGGCCCACCCTCCAATGCTGGCTTTTTCTCCAGGGGAGGTGATCGCTGTCATCTGGAGATCAATTCTAATTCTGGGAGATGTTCTTGAGTGGGTCTGTTTCTGAGGATTATATTCATTTTATGATATGAGTGATGGTTACATTAAATTCGATCCCTACAGGCCCTAACTTTATCCTCTCCAGATCTAACAACATCAACTAGGGATTCTTCCAGACTCTGCCAGGAGACAGATGGTCTGTCCTCCAAACATTCACTCTTCATTAACTGTATTTTTTATTTTGTTTTTTTATGTAAAAGTCAGAAAAAATATACTTAAGTATACTCATACCTGTGCATACAAGACAAATATCTAGTCACTTGAACACTTTCTAAAATATGCATCAAGGTTTTTTTTTCTTCAAACCATATCCAATTCAAGATATCTTTCTTTACATCCTCCTGAGGAAACTTCTTATTCCTGTATTTAATAAACCCTGAACAAGATCATCACTAAATGAGAAAGATCTGTGCCTGGAGTTTGTTTGATTCTTTCTGCTTAAATATTAAAATCTTCTCTGTTATTTGAAGATCCATCTCCTTCCATTTGTTTTGCTACCCCACCCTGGGTGGCCCATCTGGCCTCAACCAGAGCCGGGGTCTTTTCTGTCTTGCCTCTGGCTCTGTGGATGGACTCCCTGAAGAGGTGTGGGGCCCCTCCTTGGAGATCTTCAGGAGATGCTGCTAGATCTGCCTGTTTGATAGAGTTTTTGAGGGAGTTTGAGTGGCAGGCATCTTGGAGGGGGGAGGTTTG
This sequence comes from Euleptes europaea, assembly GCF_029931775.1. Taxonomy (NCBI): domain Eukaryota; kingdom Metazoa; phylum Chordata; class Lepidosauria; order Squamata; family Sphaerodactylidae; genus Euleptes; species Euleptes europaea. The sequence continues at coordinate 12,294,515 of NC_079314.1, forward strand.
GGGTTTGATGTTTTCTTTTTGGTTTTTAACTGTAAATATTTTAACTATTATTCTAAGCTATCTTGAACCACAAGAAAAGTTGGGATGTAAATGTTTTAATAAATATATAAAAACCAGTATAATCTGTATTTTGGGCAACCAGAAGTCTCTGTTTTTGGCAAGCAAGATTTTTGCTTCCAGTTCTGAATTAATGCAGGCATGATCAGCAGCCTTAAAAGATGCCTTTGTGCTTTGGGCAATCTCTCAGTATTATAACCTAACAATGCAGGAGGGGCTTGACATCTGGATCATTCCAGTCCCAGAGAAGTGTATCTGGGTTGAGAGACCTTACTGGATAATCCATTCCATGTTTTTTTTTTTGCAACTCTTTGTGTGCTGTAATGTATTTCAAAGGAGCTCATGCAAGGCGATTGGCAATCCAGGCTCCTGTTATCTTCAGTGGGCTGTGCTGCCTCTCCCATTGTTTAATCGGCTAGCCTGTAATTCGTTTTCGTACATCCGGCCTCATCTCCTTGCTTCCACCCATGCTCAAAAACTAGTTGTGCTTATCCCGAGGCGGCTAGAGGGGAGGGGAAGGCAAGCCTTGTGCATTTGTTGGCCTGCAGCTGCAGAGGCTCGCACAGCGGGTGGGAACGTGTTGATTGACAGACCATGTTTTGCTTCCACCCAAAGCTGGAAAGTTGTGCCTTTTCCTTCTAAGTGTAAAATAAAGCTGCAGGTGGTGAGGGTGGGGCAACAAAACTGGCTTGGCTTATTCGAAACGGGACAAAATTGACATTTTAATGAAAAAGATGGGACGGCCAGGAAATGTGACAAAAACGGGACTGTCCCATTCGAAACGGTACGTATTGTCAGCCTGCCTCAGTATAACCCTCTGGACTATCAACCAAGGCCATCATTTAGTTAACTTGGATAAGTTATCACTTAATCTTGTTGGTTTTTTAGGTGCCACTAACCTTCTGTTTATTGTTCCCACAATGGAGAAGCTGATATGCTTCTGCCTCCTAGTGGCATGTATTGCTAACTACTCCTGTACAATACACCTCCATGTACATACTACAAAGTCCTCGTGGTTGCTGAGGAACCACACAAGGCCTTTGCATCACATCCATGGTAGGAGATTTGTGCCTCCCAGACACACACTGGTTCTTTTCTGTTTGTGACCACACCACACGGGGATAAGAGACTTTTGCCTCTCTCTTCCCAGGCACTGTTTTCATGTCTTCAAATGGACCCATGGAATCACTGTTGGCCCCACTGTGAAACATGTAAGTAATGTGATTTTCACGGAACTGAAAGTGGCTCCATTGTATGAGCTGATGATGCAGAAACAACATGGGGGGCATGGAGGTAAAGCCACTTCTACTAGATGCTCTTCTAGCAAACAAAAAAGAGCCATCATGTGTCTGGGAGGCACAAAACCTCCTTTAGACATTTGCTATGAAGTCTTTGTGTTGTTTGCAAACCAAAGAGGTTGAGCCTGAAAAAGTTAAAATTATAAATATATAAATTTTAATAAGGTGCACATGTAGATTAAAATCATAAAACTCCTAGTAAAGGCAAAAACTTACATATTCAGTATATACAAACATAAACAACTGCGATGTACAATCTTTCTTTCACCAATATGAAATCCAAAAAGGACCAGACGCATTTTGGCCTGGATAGGCCTTCCTCAGTGGTCAGTATAAAATTATAACTTATCGTAGTATTGTAATCATAACATAACGGGCAGTAAGAAATATCTAAAAGCCCTTCTAGTACAGTGAAGCTCCCTGTGAATATCTTTATTTCTTATACGTTAAAACCTGGCGTCACTATCTCACCTTCTGGTGTATGCCGGGTTCTTAAGGATGTGGATGCATCAAGCAGTGTATTAGGTCAAACTCTTTAGTCACATGGCTAGCAGCCACTGATAGACCTCTCCTCCATGAATCTGTCTAATCCCCTTCTAAAGTTGCCTATGCCTGTGGCCATCACTTCATTCTCTGGCAGCGAATTCCACATTTTAATCACTCGCTGTGTAAGGAAGTATTTCCTTTGGGGACTCAGCCTTTAGGGCCTTGGACAGTAATCTGTCATAATTATTACAATAGTGCCTTCTTTCCATCTGCACAATGTTGGGGGCCATTATTGGCTGTGATCTGGTACCAATGGGGCATCCACTGGAGCAAGGAAAACAACCTGGCCTGCTCTTGTGTTTCTAACAATTGTTTGGTTGGCAGAGATATGGAGGCGCAGGTTTTTTGAGGCAGGAAGAGGAGCAAGGACACAAACTAATGTTTGCTGATCAGGCTGCTGTTCTCAGGCACAGGAGCAGGAGGCTGTGGCCAAAGTGGTGATCCTCCCCAACACTTCCTGTTCCCTATCAGGGTGAAAAGTTCTCACACTCAACACCCACTGCAGTTTTGCAGACAGACACTCAGGCCCTTGAAAGGTCAAAGCAACTCATGTTGAAAAATGAAGCTTCACCACTTCCTCAATATGATATGGGAATCTCTGCAACCATCGAGTCTTTCCACAGTGTGGAAGAACCCATCAGCCCTGGCGGTTCCCAGACAGGTTGCTTATAAAATATATCACACCTCCAAGAAGAGTGGTGATAATACCTTTGTGATGGGAAATGGGGCATTGGTTCAATCATGGCAAATTGTGGCAAAACTGAAGAACGCCACAAAGGGTTTCACAGCTGCAAATTATTGTCATGCACTAGCCTGATCTCGTCAGATCTCAGAAGCTAAGCAGGGTCAGCCCTGGTTAGTATTTGGATGGGAGACCACCAAGGAATACCAGGGTTGCTGTGCAGAGGAAGGCACTGGCAAACCACCTCTGTTAGTCTCTTGCCATGAAAACCCCAAAAGGGGTCGCCATAAGTTGGCTGCGACTTGACGGCATTTTTTTTTTTTTAGGAGCCCCGTGGCGCAGAGTGTTAAGCTGCAGTACTGCAGTCAAAAGCTCTGCTCACGACCTGAGTTCGATCCCAACGGAAGTTGGTTTCAGGTAGCCGGCTCAAGGTGGACTCAGCCTTCCATCCTTCCGAGGTCGGTGAAATGAGTACCCAGCTCGCTGGGGGTAAAGGGAAGATGACTGGGGAAGGCAATGGCAAACCACCCCGCAAACAAAGTCTGCCTTGGAAACGTCGGGATGTGACGTCACCCCATGGGTCAGGAATGACCCGGTGCTTGCACAGGGGACCTTTACCTTTTTACAGCTCATGTGCGAGATGCAGAAATTCAGTGCAAATTTTCTCCACATCCAGCTGAAGAGAAGGTAATTATTTTGAATCTCAATGCTAGATACACTAGCTGCTGACAAATGGCAAAGCCTGTGAGGAAGTCCGATATCAAGAGAGATTTGCTTACTGATTTTAGCCAAGAGCTGCTCTGAAACCAGAGGATCAGTGACCACTGGTTGTTTGATTGGGTGGACTTTCCCGCCTGGCTCCCAAAAACACTCTCTTCTCTTTTCCTTGTTGATAAGATGCTGAAGTGTCACTGCGAAAATAAAACAGAAAATAAATTTGTTTATTGGAGATTTTCAACTAATATCCTAGTGTGTACCATCCAGGAACAAACAGGAGATTTCCCAGGAACAAAGGGGTGATTTCCCATAAGCAGCATGACTTCTGTCTGCCACTGCATTTATCCTCTGGGAATGCCAGTCAGAAACAAAATTACCTTCTTGTTCACAAATTCAAATATTCATTGCTGTGGATAAGCCTTTCAAAGCTGAAAGATGCTTTCAAGAAAAGTGACAATAATAAGAAAGCGGGGTCAAATGTTACATTTCCACCCACCGAACTCCCTAATACCTGGCTGCCAATAATGAAATGTAGTACATTGTTTCTGGAAGCTATTTTACTTGGACATATTCACTTAAAATGGGGTGAAGAAAGACAAATGAAGAATGGAGAGACGAGGGAGCAGGGAAATCTAGGGTGATGCATACTGAAAAAGGGGCTGCGTGAGGTGAAAAAGGGGCTGCGTGAGCTGCCCCAAGACCCGCGTAGTGAGGAAATTGATGACCGCTCAGCTGACAGATGGGGGTAGAGAAAAGCCATGGGGGTGGGGAAACAGGAAATGAAAAGGAAAATGGATGGCAGAGAGATGTTATTATGAAGAGAACATGCACTGTAGCAGGCAGAGAGGGGGGAAAGAGGAGATACCAGCAATAAAGTTGCATCCCTGTGGTTTTCTCCCTTGTCAGTCTCTGGGGGCACCTCTGGGTTGTGAAAATCTTGGAGTTTGGGGAGTGGATCCTGAGGGGGGACCTCAGCAGGGCATAATGCTCTAGCATCTTTCCTCCAAAGGAGGCATTTTCTGCAGAGGAGCTGATCTCTGCTGTCTGGAGATCACTTGTAATTGGGGAGCTCACCAAGCCCCGGCTGGAGGTTGGCAACCCCAGCTGTACATAAAGTATTTCACATTCCCCAAACCTGACTGAGAACTAGTGATCCCTGCCAAAGGTATAAATTAAACCCATTGCTTTTTTGGGAAAACATGGGCTGCCTGTTGGCCGTGTTGACAGCTTGCTATAATTATTGCAAGTGACTATGAAACTTCACTGCCTTTACCTGGCCATTGAACATGCCTTTCTGTGAGTTTTGCTGCTCCCTGACCCCAACTCAAGTACGACAAGGGGGTTCTATTTAAATATTGCACTTTTTTTTACCACCAAACCTTCCAAGCATATGAAAGGGGCTTACTGTGTCTATTCTTCTGTCCAAAGACTTAAAAATAGGTTGACAAGAATGTCAATCCTAGGCACAGAAGCTGCTGAAATACTACAAAGCCTACAAATAAGTTTGATATCAGAAGAAATTTGCTTACATTTTATAGCCAAGTGCTGCTTTGAGAAGCTGCTGGTGTCCAGCTGTTGGTCTGAATTCCTTCCTTCTCTGCTCCTTGAAACTCCCTGGCTTCCTGAGGAAAGCCTGAACTCTCACTGGCAATGAAAGAGAAAGCGAGCTTATTTTTATAGAGTTCCACTACTCAACATCCTACTGTGGGGTGAGGGGATTTGGAGTAAGTAAATCACATGATTTCTTGAGTTTAGGACTGCAAGATGGTTTCAGCAAAACCACTGGACACATTTGATTAAAAAAAAATTGTCAACCAACACACACTCACACACAAACATGATAAAATAGCCTGTCCCTTTAATAGAGGCTTATGTGTGGAAATGAGTCAATGAAGCATTTATGGCATGGAGGTAAATAAGATTCTAATAAAGGGACAAGTCTTTTTTCCAGGCAGCGGGCAGCCCTATCCAGGATCTACCCAGTCCTAGTCTGACATGCTAAGCGCTACAATACCACATTCCCTCCCCCCTTTTTATACATACAAATGCACACAAAGATTTCTGGGTTTTAAATGGTTGTGCAGCAGGTAGAAATTCAACAGACAAGGCCAATAATAGGTTAAGGTTTTTTTATAGTGCTGTTTTATAGCGCCTGCCAATCAAAACCATTGAGTTCCTGGTCATGTTATGGGCGGCCTCCAGGGGACAAGTAATAAAATGTTAATGTATGTATCTATCCATGCTTCAGAACTGGACACCTGGCAACCGTACCTTAGCCCCTGGATTTATCTTGCTGGAGCTCCAAATTGTCTAACACAACCTTTGGAACTTCCTCCCCAGTGAGGTTCATCTGTTTCACTCTATTTGTCTTCTACCAGGGAGTGAAGACTTTTTTTGTTTGGTTTGGCATATGCCCAATAACTGTTATTGACCATTGTCCCTGGTTTTAGTGCTATGCGTCTCTATATGTTTTATTGGATTATTGTGTGTGTGTTTTATTTTAAATTTTTCTTTGATGTTCAAATGTTTTAATGTTTTGATGTTAGCCGCCTTAGAGGCCCTATTTGGGTAGAATGGCAAATCAGAAATGTATTAAATAAATAGAAATAAATAAATAAAAACCCACCCAAAGGACAAGCCAGCTCAACATCCATATCAAATGTTGGCATGACCAGGCCTGAAAAATCTGCTATTTTCCTCCTCTTCCATTTTAAAAAAATCATTATTTGTGTGTGTATTAAGTGTAGTCAAGTCAGTTCCAACTCATGGCGACCCTATGAATCAGTGTCCTTCAAAACATCCCATCTTTGACAGTCTTGCTCAGGTTTTGCAACTTGAGCGCCGTGGCTTCCTTTATAAAGTCAATCCTTCTCTTGTTGGGTCTTCCTCTTTTCCTCCTGCCCTCAACTTTTTCTACCATGATTGTCTTTTCCAATGACTCTTGTCTTCTCATAATGTGACCAAATTATGATAGCCTCAGTTATTATTTACATCTTATATTATTAGGGTTGCCAGCCTCCAGGTAATAGCAGAAGATCTCCTGCTATTACAACTGATCTCCAGCCGATAGAGATCAGTTCACCTGGAGAAAATGGCTGCTTTGGCAATTGAACTCTATGGCATTTAAGTCCCTCCCCTCCCAAACCCTGCCCTCCTCAGGCTCCGCCCCAAAAATATCCCACCGATAGATAGCGAAGAGGTACCTGGCAACCCTGTATATTATTACAATTATTATTTACATCTGGCCAAATGAAGCGTTCTGGTGAAAACATGAACAACGTTTTGTGTCACTGTGATTAGTCCTAATAAAAAGATCTTTCATGGGGTTTGTTTGTTTTATTTTGGATGCTGAGAAGGTCAACATGGCTGCCTACCACCTTTTTTGCAAGTTAAAAGCCTACATTCTGTACCAATATCCATTGCAGTTTCTTGTGGCACTTAAAATCGTTACAGTAGACCCCTTTCCAAGATACAGTCAAGGCAAGAGGGAATCCAGGAGGAAGAAGGCAAGAAGGAATCCAGAATGAAGATCAAGAGCTGAAGTTTTCCTTTCTAATTTTCTTTTGGAAAAGTTCAGTACTTTGCATCAGTCCAGAGGTCTAAGAACCAAACTAGACAGTTTGACAACAGATCTATGAATGAATCTCATGCTGTTATTACAACTTCAGATTTTAACTGTGTGAGATCAGGGCACAGTGTGGCAAAAGGAGGTTCACTGTTGGGCCCCATATCATTTTTGTGGGAGACACATGCAAAGCCAATTAATATTATTATTATTTTACTTTTGTCCTTCGGTCTGAGCGAGTGACTTTTTGGGATTGCCGAGGCTGGCTGGAGAACCTCACAACTTTATTTTTACTTAAAATAAAAACATGCTTAAAACAACAACACTCTTACAGTATTTTATTTTAAGCATGTTTGTATTTTAAGTAAAAAAATAATAACAATTAGCTTTGCCTATGCCTTATGTAAAGTTTTTATCTTCCGTACCTGGCATTACATTTTATGGTACGCATGGCCCGGCCCAACCAAGTAACATTTATGTCATATCTGGCCCTCATAACAAGTGAGTTGGACACCCCTGCTATAGAGTCTCCAAGGGAACTGATATCTGAAGTCTGGAGATTAGCTGTAATTCCCGGGGATCCCCAGGTCCCACCTGGAGGTTGGCATGCCTATCCTCCAGCTACTAGATTTGGAGAGAAAAGCAGGTCTTGTGAGAGTGGTCTCAGTTATAATTTTAAATATTTTAATTGTGCTGAGGAAAGCTTTTTTGAAAGCGCTTCAGACTGCTTTTTAGAAATAGAAAGGTGAAATGACCCAAGAACAAAATTTTCTTTTCAGCCTACCAAAAATCTGTCAGCCACAATCAGAAAAGATTCTCTTACCTTCTGGAAAGTCTTTATTTCGATGGATAAATAGCTCTTCGCCAGATTTATGCACAACTCTTAGGGCACCCTTTTTATATTCTCTCTGGTTGGAGGCTTACACACTTAGCATAAAACATTCTGCATTTTATGGCCGAGATGAAAGTCCATAAAGTTACAGAAAAACAGAGATAACAGATTTGGTTTTTTTTTCTGGTAATACAGCCCCCTGTTTTTTGTTCTCTTTAATTCACCAAAGGCTGGCAGAGCTGACGAACAGTATTTGATGCATAATCTACTGTTGCATTTTATCCCTCCTTGGCTCCAAGCAGTTCAGGGGCTTCCGCCCGCGTCATTCTTCCCTCCTGCTTTTACCCTCATAACATTTTCCAGAGGTTCTTCCTTCTCTCTCGAAGACTATACAAGGTCATCCGGGGAGTTTCATGGCTGAGTAGAAACTGACAGTGGGTCTCCCTTATAACAGGATGCTAACCATTACACCACACTCCCAGCTCTCCTTCGCTTATTTAGGATCAGGCCTTTCTAGCGAGGTCTATGCACAAAAGACTCCCACAAATTATAATTATTAGCCACAGGTTACATGTGTGTGCGTGCGTGTACGTTCGTGTGTGTGCGTGTGTATAATTTGGTTTCTGCTTTTTTCACATCGCTGGCAGGTTAAGTTCATTTTTTCTGATATCAAACCTGTCTATTACCTGTCTATCAGCTACTGGTAGGTAGGGGTGACCTCAGCATAACCCTGGGGACTATGAACCTAGGCCATAATTCAGTTAACTTTGATAAGTTATCACCTAATTGTGTTGGTGCTTCAGGTGCCACTAGCCTTCTGTTTATTTTGCACATAATGGAGAAACCGATGTGTCCCAGCTTCCTCCTGGCATGCTAACTACACCTGTACAACAAGACGACACATCACACGTGTGTTGTTTCCCAGCAAGCATAAAGACTTTGTAATGTATGTATACATTACCAATTTGCTTAAAACTCTTTTTGAAACAACTTATAGCATGGTCACTGTCATGCTTCTGGGCCTAAAGCTGAGGAATGAGGGGTCTGTAGGCCTCAAGGAAGCCTCTCTTCCCCAAAGGGCTAAGGCCTTGGTTAAAGTTTGTAATAATCCGACATTTCTCAGTCACCTTCCAAGCTTCAGGGCTGGTCTGGGAAAAGTAGAAGGAAAACAGGAGAATGTGGCAGAGATTTGACAGAGAACATATAAGGCCCTGCAGTAGGGTTGCCAGGTGCCCGGTGGTGGTGGGCAAACCCCCGGCAATTTGCGCCTCTCTCCGCCGCGCACACACCGCACGCACGGCACTTCCGGTTTACAACCGGGAGTGCTACCTCGCGAGGGGTCTTTTCCTCTTAGTTTGAGTGGTAAAACGAAGAGGAAAAGGCCCCTCGCGAGACGGCACTTCCGAAGCTTCATAGCCTCTCGCCGGAGGAGAGAGGGGACCTGGCAGACCGACCCTGCAGAGAGAAGGAGGATTAGAAATTACCTAGGGGTGCAAGTCTCCAGAAATGAGAATGGTTGGTTTGAATTAAGCCAGAAGACTAAAATAAGTGAATTGCTGGAAAGGTATAACATGAGTGAAGCACATGAGGTTTCAACACCAATGACAACAAGCTACAATAGGGAACCAGATGATAAAGTGTTTGAACAGAAGGGATTGTATCAATCATTAGTAGGCTCTCTACTTTACATTGGATGTTGGACCAGACCAGATATATGTGTTGCTGTTCACTGCTTATGCAGAAAACATGCCTGTACATACCAGAAAGATTGGGTGGCGGCAAAGAGGGTTCTGAGATATTTAAAGGGAACCATAGCCAACAAATTAGTGCTGAAAGCAGACCAAAAACCAGCATTAATGGCTTACAGTGATGCCAGTTGGGGTGAACATAATGATGGTAAATCCACAACAGGATTTACATTATATGTCTTAGGATCCCTAGTACAGTGGAAAACAATAAAACAAACCCATGTTTCCACAAGTACTTGTGAGGCAGAATACTCAGCCCTAAGTGATTGCCTAGTACAATCAGAATGGTGTATTCAATTACTGTCTCAATGCATGGTCAGTCTAAACTTTAGCATCCTTGACAAGTGTTGGTCTAGCTTCTGCTTGAAGACTGCCAGTGAGGAGGAGCTCACCACCTCCCTAGTCAGCTGATCCCCACCGCTGGACTACTCTTACTGTAAAAAAACAATTCCTAATATCCAGCCAGCACCTTTCTGCTCATAATTTATACCATTACTGCGTGTCTTATCCTCTGCTGCCAACAGGAACAGCTCCCTGCCCTCCTTTAAGTGTCAGCCTTATAAATCCCTAAAGAAAGCAAACATTCCCAAGTCCCTCAGCCTTTCCTTGTAGGGCTTGGTCTCCAGGCCCTTAATCACCCTTGTCACTCTCCTCTGCACCCGCTGCATTCTGTCCACATCGTTTTTGAAGTGAGCCCTCAACAACTGCATACAGAACTTCAGGTGTGGCCTGCCCAATAGTGTACAGTAGGACTATGACATGTTGCGATTTGGATGTTATGCCTCTGTTGATACACCCCAAGACCTCATTAGCCTTTTTTTTTTTTTTTTGCCAATGCATCACACTGGCTGCTCATAATTAGGTTACAATCTACCCATACCCAAAAATCGTGTTAACATACACTGCTACCCAAAACTGTATCCCTCATCCTTCTCTTTGTTTTTACCCAGATGTAGAACTCGGCATCCTTGTTGAATTGCATCTTCTTCACATCCTCCCACTTTTCCAGTGTATCTTGTTGAATTCTTGTTGAATTCTATCTCTACCTTCCAGGGTGTTTTCAGCTCTTCCAAATTTGGTGTAATCTGAGTATGAGTAGTCCCTCCATCTCATCCAGATTGTTTATAAAATACTGAAAAGTACCAGGCCCAGAACAGAGCCCTGTGGCACCCCAATGGAAACTTCCCTCCAATCAGATGAAATGCCATTGACACCTACTGTTTGGATGTGCTTCTCCAACCAGTTCCCTGTCCACCTGACTATCCTAGAGTCCAGTCCGCAGTCTTCCAGTTTACCCCATTAAAACCTTTACTGAAATACAGGTAAACACCATCAACAGCATTCCCACAATCCAGTAAGCTTGTCACTCGATCCAAGAAGGAAACAAGGTTTGTCTGGAAGGACCTGTTGGGAAAAAAATCCATGCTGACTTCCCCAGATCACCAAGTTGTCCTTCAGAATGATGGTTGCAGATTGCCCTCTTTAAAATCTGCTTCAATATATTTCCTGGGACAGAGGTTAGACTGACTGGCTTGTAGTTTCCTGGGTCATCCTTCCTCACTTTTTTGAAGTTTGGGATAAAATTCATTTGCCTCCAGTCTTGTGGCACATCTCTCTTCCTCCAAGCGTTCTTGAATATGATGGACAAAGGCTCTGCAACCTCTCTAGAAAGTTCATGGAGCACTCCCAGGTGCATACCATCTGGCCTAGGGGATTTGTAGTCACCCAATGCAGCCAGGTGCATGTCAATGACCTCTCTGTTCATGTGAACCAACAGCCTGGACTCCAACTCCATGCCCTGCCTACTGCCATCTCTAGGTTCTCTTCTTCAGGGAAAAACTGAGGCAAAATAGGTATTAAGCCTTTCTGCATTCTCTCTGTCCCCTGTCCTGTTTCCCCATTTTCACTCAACAGTGGGCCTATCACCTCTTTTACCTTGCATTTAGTCAGGGCAGGATCAAGGGGGGGGGAAGGGAGCACCTGCCATGGGCATCACACACCGAGGTGGGGGAGGAGGAGCAGATTATATAAAGATGGCTGACTTTAATATGTGTAGCTGTGTGTTTTTATTTATTATTATTACTTTTATTTGTAATGGTATCCCAATTTTGTGAATTTTATATTTATGTATGTAATAAAATTTTAATAAATTTTTAAAAAGAAAAACAAGAAAAAGAATACACACACACACACACACAGTATAGGGTGGCATCAATTTATGTCCTTCCTTCCATTTCTTGAACATTTCCTTTTACTTTGTTAGCTCATCATAGAACTCTGTTCATCCGCATTGGCTTCTTGGATCCCCTACCATATTTCTGTCTTGCTGAAACAGTGATGGCTTGAGCTTGCAAGAGTTCTTGTTTTAGGAGAGCCCACTCTTCGCTTGCTCCTTTGCCTTCCAGCATTCTTGCTCCTGGAATGACTCTCATCATGCCTCTCAGTTAATTAAAGTCTTCCCTACTAAAATCTTTGGTTTTTCTTGAACAATGCATATCCATCCACTATTACATTCCAGTCATAGGAACTGTCCCACCAAGTCTCTGTAATGCCTATTAAATTATATCCCTTGAGCACCAGAAGCTCAAGCTCTTCCTTCTTATTGCCCAAGCTTTGGCCATTGGTACACAGGCATTTGAAGCCTCGCACCTTCAGTTCCATTTGACCTGGTCTTCCCAGGTGGTCCTCTGGTGTTTGCTCTCCTTTACTGAAATCTCTGTGTTGGTTGTCTCCTTTCTTTAAAACATTTCTATGCCTATGCAGTGATGACCAAGCTAACAAATCTCGTTAATAAGAGACCTGTGGAAGAGTGGGAGAAAAACTGGAGATTATATTATGACTATATGTGTTAAGAATCTTAATCTGGTTTAATAAATCTTACATTTAGATTAAGAAATGTTACTGAATAAGTTAATATTAGTTAAAAGAAAGCAATAATACAGTAGACTGAAAAATTAATACTTTATTCATAGATGATAACTTACTCAATAGTACATAGAATAACAGTTACATTGTAGAATAACTACAAAGATGATCTAACCACATAAAGGGGGGAATTATTAATCCATTTCTTTGTTTTGCTTTTTTAATAGGATAGAATAGCAATCTCCTCAGTAAAATGTGCCAGACTAGGATTTTTGTTTCTTGCTATTTACATAGCTATGTATGACGTTTGGAAATAAATAAATAAATAACTGTAAAAAAAACATTTCTATGCCATGCTCCCCCCAAATTGGGGTCCCCAAGGGAGCAAACATCAAGCCATCTCAACATTAAAACATCAAGACATTAAAAACAGCATTTAAAATGCAAGTGTATATCAAATTTGTTTCCAGCAAGAAAATGAACACAACCATAAAAGTTTAAAAAAATAAAATATCACAGATTGATCCAATAAAAAAGGTTGAAGCTTTCCCCCTGTCTAAGGATCCTTCCTCCAATATGGTGGTCCATCCACCAGCACGGAGCCTAGTTACTGTAGGAGTATCTTAAACCGTGAAAGGGAGCTCTGCCAGTCTTACTTCTTCTGGAGATTTACTGACAGACAGGAGCACAAATTTGTAACTAGGCTTCAGCTGAAGATTTCCAGAACAGGAGCATATCCAGATTCCTGTCTTTATCACTGTATACATTCCATTATATTATTGTATACGTTTTTCTTTGCCACTGTAAACATTATGTTGTATCTTTGTACACATTTTACCATTCGGCCACAATTTGTTTGTCTTGTGCCCATAATTGTTTAGGTGAGTTTGTACATGGTGCAATGTGTTTTTGGTCTGGTTTTACACCATGATCCCTTGTTTGTTTTAATCTGTGCTCGGGAGAGGGGCAGGCCCTCAGGTTACACACTCCCCCAGACTACTTCCAACAAGCCACGCAGCCTGCATGTCGGGACAATGGGAAGGGAAGGGGGACAAGGGTTGCTGCTGGGATGAAAAGGAACAGGGGGTGGAAACAGATCTCTCTCTTTTTTTTAAATAATTTTTTTATTATTTTCACAATTTTTTACTGGTAGGTAACTTTTCAGCAACACATTCGTTTCAAATATAAGATAAAGAAAAATTTAACAGCGTCGTTGAAAAGCATTTCATCCATTAATAAAATGATATTAAAATAAAAGACTTCCCCCTCAACTTCCTCCACCTTGCCATAAATTTATCTACTCTTTTGTATTGAGATTCTAATCCAAGAATATACATCAAACTTAGTTACTAAATTAATTCTGAATTGTCTAATTCATTACAGTTGTTACATATTAATTGTTAATTTAATATATAGTAAAAAAATTCAAAAATATTCCTTAAGCAAAGGGATTAGATCAGTAGTAACAAAATTCACTAGTTATCATTTAATTTCTTATTTAACCCTCCGTATCTCTCTATCACCCATGAACTGCATGCTTCCTTTTAGCTTTATTCTTGTTGTGAGCTTTGGTTTTTCCAACACTTCTGTTATTTTTAGGATCCAGTCTTTTTTGTTCGTGTGTCAAGGCCAACTTCTTTGGGTGGAAACAGATCTCACTGCCCACAGCAGGGGATGGGGGCCAGTGGTTGGGGCATGAGTTGCCTATTGGCGTGCTTTTGTTTGACAGGGCAAAAGCTCAGCCATGCCTGGCTCTCCTTCAAATGCTTCCAAGCTGCATTTGGAGTTTGAGCCAGGGAACCTGGGTATGTGACGGTCCTGCTTCTCCTGTTCTCTGTCTTTCGCTAGAATCCTCCCTGCCTTGGCCAGTAGGGCTGGTATTGACACCGGGACTGCTGAGGGAGGCCTAATGGGTCCAAATCAGGGCGGGTGTCAGCATACCCTGGGTGAGACCCAGAGCTGCTGTGGGGGCCCACTGCAGCTGACCCCCACCCATGCACCTTCCCTGCTACCTTCTTGCCTTTCCCCATTTTTTTTTTCTTGAAGTATTCCACCACCCATGCTCCCAGCTGCCTAGCATCGTTGGGAAAAGACGTGCAGTGGTGGTGAACAGGAGTGCTGCTTCTGGGAGCCATGGCTGTTGCGAGGCAACCACAGCATCCCAGGCTTCCTTTTCTATCACTAAAGGGCAGGGGGAGGAGATAGGGCTCTTTCCAGGCGTATTTTGGCCTTTGAGGGAGGATTCATTGGGCCAGGACTGGCTAGGTTGCCAGCTCCAGCTTGGGAAATTCCTGGAGATTTTGTGGTGAAGTCTGAAGAGGGCAAGATTTAAGGAAAGGAAGAATCTCATAAGGGTATAATGCCATCGGTTCCACCCTCCAAAGCAGCCATTTTCTCCATGAGTACAGATCTGTGTGGTCTGGAGTTCAGTTGTAATTCCAGCAGATCTCCAGGTCCCACCTGGAGGTTGGCAACTCTAGGCCTGGCAGCAACTTCTGTGTGACTTGATACCATCTGACTTGCATGATTCAAATAGGCCTGGCTGCTTGCTACTGTTCAACAGCAGCCACCCTGTGAAAGTCAGTGTGGTGTAGCGGTTAGAGCTTCAGAGTAAAGTCTAGGAGACCCAGGTTTAAATCCTCATCTTGCTGCAGAAGCTCATTGGGCGATTTTGGTCCACAGCATTTCAGCCTAACCTACTTCACAGGGTTGTTGTGTGGATAAAAAGGAGAGGAGACTAATGTAAGCTGCTTTGGTCCCCACTGTGGAGAAAGACTGTAGTTTTCCAAAGCGGAGGCTGCAGGGGAGCAGAGACAGAAAACGTAAGACTAAGGGGCAGATAAAGGTAGATTGGCTGTTGGGTGGAAGCAGATAGGGTTGCCAACTCCAGGTTGGGTGATTCCTGGAGATTTGAGGGGTGGAGACTGGGGAAGGTGGGGTTTGAGGAGCTGAGGGACCTCAGAGGGGTATGATACCATAGACTCTACCCTGCAAAGCAGACAATTCCTCCATCAAAATTAGGATTGGCAATCTCCAAATTAGGGCTGGAGATTACCTGGAATTACACCTGGTCTCCAGATGACAGAAATCTGTCCCCCTGGAGAAAATGGTTGCTTTGGAGGATGGAGTATAAGGTATTATACCCTGCTGAGGTCACTTCCCTCCCCAAACTTCACCCTCCCAAGGCTCCACCCCCAAATCTGGAATTTCCCAACCTGGAGCTAGCAACCCTAAGGGGAACTGACCTCTGTAGTTGGGAGATCCATGTGATTCCAGGAGACACACTGCAGTTACTACTGTGGGGGGGGGGCAAGCTGGTGGGTGGCCAGGGGGTGATGGGGGCAGAAAGAGAGTGTGATGGGGTGGACGCAGAAAGAGAGGGAAAGAGTGATGCAGAAACAGAAATTGACAGGCATGGAGGAGAGTAAGAAAAGGGGTGGCAGGATGGAGAAAGAGTGAGAGACTGAGAGAAGTAGGGGAAGAGGGGAGGAAACAAAGGTGGGGGAAATGGGATAGCTTCTCCAACAAGTTTCTTCCGGGTCACCACTTGTATTATCTATATCTGTATACATCAACTCAGTCTATAAAATAATTGCTTTCTTCTGTCCTGCATCTGTTTTTCTATCATGAGAAACCATCTCTCCACACAGTTGTCTCTCTTGTAGGTGGAGATCAAATTCTGGGAGATCTCCTGGCTAGGGTTGCCAACCTCCAGGTACTAGCTAGAGATCTCTTGCTATTACAACTGATCTGCAGCCGATAGAGATCAGTTCACCTGGAGAAAATGGCCACTTTGGCAACTGGATTCTATGGCACTTGTCCTTCCCCTCCCCAAACCCCCAGAAATCTCCAGGTATGTTTCAACTCAGGAACACTACTGCAGATCCCACTTAGAGGTTGGAAAACCTATCTGCTTACTATAATATTGTCAAATAAACCTTTTCTTGTTCATTCTACCTGGGTTCAGAACCATGTCCTGACTAAAGCATATCCTGGGGTTAGAGAAGGTGTTCTGGGTCCTCTCCAGTAAAGCCCTAGAACCAAGGTGGTGGCAGTTGGTTATGGCTCTTGCCTGCTCCAAGAACAAAGGGGGACAGAAGAAAAGGAGGATGTGTGCAGGGAAGAAGGGATCCCTGGAAGAGACTTCCTTTCTCACAAACCTGCTCAGCCTCACACATAGGGTTACCAAGCTATATGTGGCTTTTGGAGATCTCCTGCTATTACAATTGATCTCCAGATAACCAAGATCAGTTGCCCTGAAGGAAATGGCTGCTTTGGAGAGTGGACTCTGGCATTATACCCTGCTGAGGTCCCTCCCTTCCCCAACCCTGCCTCCCCAGGCACCACACCTAAAATCTCCAGATGTTTCCCAACCCAGAGCTGGCAACCCTACCCGTGCACCATAGCATGACAGCAGTATATTCATAGGTGTGAACAAGGCCACTGTTACTACAAGTTCCTACCACCCTGGTGGGTATGCAACTGTCAGCAGAAGATGCCAAAGGCCTTGGTTCTAGGGATGGTATTTTTCAGTATTTTTCAGTATTCAGACACCAAATTGGGAGGAGTCGCTAACTCCCAGGAAGATAAAGATAGAATTTAACAAGATCTGAACACACTGGAAAAATGGGCAGATATGGACAAGTGTCAGGCCGACTCTTTGCTGAGGCCGCCTGACTGGGATTGTTTTGGTTTCGCCAGGTGCTGACCAAGGACAGCTCTGCTAACTGCCAAGTTCCTATTATGTCTTTGAAGTTCATGGGAATCTAGCCTTGACGGGAGGGGGGTTGCCTTGCCCCCTTGCCATGCTATCTTGATATGACTGATGTTCTTTCATATAGACTGCACCGTGCTTCTAATCCCCCATTAGTGCCAACTTACCAATAGCTGCTGTTAACCTGTAGACTGTTCAATAAATCAACTCTATTTTGGACTCATCGTCTGTGGATGTTGTTTATGGGATTGTCACGGGGCAAGTGCTCACATTTTGGCACTAATCGCTCTTCTTTTTGACTAACTCTATTTCCTGGCTGGAATCCTGGAGGAATTGCCGGGATCTCGGATGAGAGCAGGGGACATGCTCTCCGAGTGAGTTGCCCGCGGCTGGAGCCCTGGAGGGTTCGCCTGGTCCCTGGGTGGGAGCAAGGAAACTGCTCCCCGGGTGGAGTGTTCCTGGCTGGAGCCCTGGAGGGTTCGTCTGAACACTGGTATCTTCCCCTGGGAACATCGGACGAGTACCCTGACGACCCTACTCTGCTGCAAGACGTTCTTGCGGAAGCGCTACGAACTGACGCGGAAATCAATCGCCTGATTGTGCTTATTCGAGTTCAGTGGTGTCGCTTTGCTGAAACGACCCCCAGGATGACCAACGAGGCAGATGAAAGTGCCCAGCTCGACCTCCGGACACTGAATAGTTTGTTGGAGGAAGTTCGGCTGGCGCAGGAGGATTTAGCAACGTTGACCAGTTTGTTAGTGGGACTAACATGACGCGAAGCACAACAGGTGTCAGCGGCGGTCCCGATCCGCCCTGTGTGCGGCTCTCCCATGGCGGGAATGCGGGAGGAAGGGGTCCCGATGTCAACCGTTCCTGATCCCAACTTGTGCCAGAAGGAGGCACAGGATGTGGCAGCCCAGACGGCTATAGTTTGTGGGATTGACCTCGGCCACAGCCATGGTGGCCGATATTGTGAATCGATTAACCCCTGAGTTTGGAGCTGATGCAACTGCTCTTGCAGTTCAAGTTCAACCCTTGTTGGACCAAAGTGCTTCTGAGCTTCTTCTACTTCTGGAACAAGAGGCCCTCCCGATCATCACGACGGCGATCGCTGCTAAGGTCGAAGCCGACCAAGTACTCGCCGATCGAAAGCGAGCTGAAGAGCAATTGCGGGCCGCTGAGGCGGCTGCAGCTCAGGTGCTAACCGATCGCAACAAAGCAGAGGAACAACGCTTGGCTCAAGCGGCCGCCGCTCGGGGCAGAGGGACGACGGCAGTGGATGCACGTCCCAAAGAAGGCACAGGATTGGGAATACTCCCCTCGTTTTCCCCGACCTACGGCCCACCCCGAGATGTGGCGAGCACACGCCAGCTCGCCTACCGCTTGGGTGAACCGGATTACTCAGATGAGGAGGACTTGTACCAAGAGGAGTTTCACTGGGCTACTGACCTCCAAGTCAGCCAGGCCCGACACACTGGGGGGACTGGGGATGAAATGCATCTCTTACGGTGCCAAAACCGGGACTTGGCTGATCATATGGCCCGTATGCAGGACCAAATGGATCTCCTGATGCGAGAGAATGCACGTTTACAGCATACTCAAACTCCCCCAAGCTCAACAGGTGCCAGGGCACCCAACTCAGCCGGCTCCACGGCCACAGGTTCCACCAACTCTGCCCCCTCCGGGGCAACCAGTCCAGCTGCCCCTGGGGAAACCGGTCCTGCCGGCCCCGGGGGCACCAGTTTTGCCAGCCCCGGGACCACCAGTTTTGCCACCCCCAGGGCAACCGCCAGCGCTACCCCCAGCGCCCCCTCTCATACAGTGGAAGCAACCCCGATTAAGGGTGACCTATGACGGCTCAGTTGATGTTTTGCCCTTTTTTCTACACCAAGTGGACAGTTATATTACAGGGACAGCACTTCCCCACCGAAGACAGCCGAGTACTATTCGTTGCCTCACTACTGATTGGAAAAGCAGCCGACTGGATGGTTCTCCAGTTTGACACTCGGGCCCGATCCATACGCTCACTCAATGATTTCATGCGAGCGTTGCGGTGACATTTTGAGGATCCCTTCCTGGGAGAGAAGGCTAAAGCAGCCCTCCTGCAACTTCAACAAGGCTCTACACCAGTGCGGGAATTCACAGACGAATTCCAAAGGCTCACCAGTAAAATAGTAGATTGGACTGAGGCTACCCAAATACATTACTTCCGGGAAGCCTTACACCCCGAAATATTGAACTGGGCTTATATGCAACGAGACCCAGACACTTTAGAAGAGTGGATCCTGCTAGCTGAAGTGGAAAGCCGCCGTCAATTTATTACTTTTGCCGACGACGGTCCAAGGAGGGGGGAAGCCAGAAACCTTCTCCCAGGGCCACAGCTCCCATCCCGTGGAGGCCGGCTCAACCCACTCCAGACCAAATATCACGGTTCCAAAGGGGGGCCTGCCTCGTTTGCGGTGCCGTGGGTCACTTTGCTGCTACTTGCCCGTTACGCCCGGAGCAGCCAACTTCTGCTCCTCGCCCAGAGGGGACGCCTCGCGGAAGAGGACACGCCCGGAGAAGTGCCACGACCGACCGCAGCACCGCGCCGGGACGGAGGGCGCCCCCGGCACTTCACATCGATGAACCGGCCCATGAGCCTTCGCTAGCAGACCCGTCGGGGTCCCGGATTACAATTACCCCCACAGGGGATGGCTCTGCATCGTCGGAGGATGACCACCACTGGGACTCCCCTGCATTAAACTTAGAAGCTCCCCTGGATTTATCAAAAAACGGACTGGGTCTGTGGTGAGTGGAGCGGCACCGCAGACCTCTGCAGAAATTTCTGCAAAACCCAAAGCTCCCCTAAAGGTGAGTGAAGTGGGAGAAACAGTATATGTGGATGTGATCCTACAACACTACAGGAAGGGCCCCCCGCTACAAGTCAAAGCCCTCATAGACTCTGGATGCGCCCACTCCTTGATTAATGAGGCCACCTTTAAGGCACTGAAAATTAAATCAGTAGCTCTACCGGTCCCTGTTCAGTTCGCCCAGATGGATGGCAGTGACTTTAGGGGGGGGGCTGTCAATCGTCGCACTTTGGGAGTGGCAATGGGAATAGGCCACCACTGGGAACAAATCGATTTCACCATTGCCCCCAATATCCGCTACGCTGTGGTTTTGGGAATAAACTGGCTGAGGGGACACAGCCCCACCATCGACTGGGGGGCCGAGACTTTGTCATTTTCCAGCCCAGACTGTGAGCAGCACCGGTACGAGGTCGCTGTCAAAACAGTGCTCCCATCTACCCCGCCCTGGCTTCAGTCACTACTGACTCTCCCCAAATACCTGCTGAATATCAAGACTTTGCAGATGTCTTTAATGTGCAGGAATGTGATGTACTACCCCCCCACACAGCAGGACGGACTGTGCTATTGAGGTGGTGGGAGATGAGAAACTACCTAAGAGTAAGATTTACCCCATGAGCGCTTCTGAACAAACAGTGCTACGTGAGTTCTTAGACAAAAACCTGGCTCGAGGTTTCATCCAACCTTCTACTGCCCCTTCTTCGGCCCCCACTTTCTTTGTATGCAAAAAGACGGGTGACTTGCGGTTGTACATCGACTTTCGGAAACTCAGTGCAGTCACCCAGTCCAATGCCTATCACATTCCTCTGATCTCAGATCTGTTGGGGCAACTAAAGGAGGGATGCATTTTTACTAAGTTAGACTTGGTCAAAGCCTATTACAGAATCAGAATTCGGGACGGGGATGTACCCCTCACAGCCTTTTCCAGTTGCTTTGGCATGTTCGAATTTTTGGTGATGCCTTTCGGATTAAAAGGGGCCCCAGGGGTCTTCATGCAATTCATTAATGAAATCCTACATGACTTATTATATAAAGGAGTGGTGGTTTACTTAGATGACATTCTTATTTACTCCAAAACTATGGATGAACATGTTGCCCTAGTAAGGGAAGTACTAAAACGTCTCAGAGACAACCAGCTCTATGCTAAGCCATCCAGATGCGAATTTCACCAACAGCAATTGACTTTTCTGGGCTATATAATTTCTCATCAGGGTCTTACCATGGACCCCGTAAAAGTGCATGCTGTGACAGATTGGGAACCACCCTCTACTCGCAAACAGGTGCAGCGATTCCTTGGGTTTGCAAATTTCTACAGGGGATTCATTCCCAACTTCACTCAAGTTGCACTCCCCTTCACTGATCTCCTTAAGACTAAGGGAAAGGGGAATGCAGCCACACTGCCTTCTGCTAAGTTAAATTGGACTCCCCAGTGCCAAACCGCCTTCACTACCCTCAAGCGATTATTTACCTCCGAACCAGTGTTAAAACACCCTGATCCTGACCAGATGTTTATAGTCCAGGTAGACGCCTCAGACATGGCAATGGGGGGTGCACTTCTACAGCGAGGGAAAGACGGTCAACTGCATCCATGCGCTTACTTCTCTAAGAAGTTCACACAGTCTCAACTCAACTGGCCAATCTGGGAAAAAGAAACAGCTGCCGTCCACCATGCCCTTACGGTGCAGAGATAGTTTTTGGAGGGTTCTAAGGTCCCTTTTGAGGTGTGAAGCGATCACAAAAACCTCGAAGCGCTAACTGGAATCCGTAAACTGTCCGCAAAACAGGTGAGATGGGCAGACTTCTTTGCTCAATTCCACTTTGTATTGAAACATGTGCCAGGGAAGCAAAATGTTTTGGCTGATGCTTTATCTAGACTGCCCCAATACCCTACCAAGCTTGAGCACCCCACAGAGTTGTTGTTCACCCCTGCTCAAAGGGGTTTGCTGCCCACCCTGGCAGTTCAAACCCGGTCGCAGGTCCTACTCCCGACACAGCCTCTGCAAGGGGGGGTACCAAGAGCCCGACCGCTCCACACCTCCCGCCTCCTTCGCCGGTTCTGCCTCCACCCCCTGTGCAATCCAGAGGGCCAGCGTCCATTCACCCAAGCGATCCAGGCAACCTGCCCCCCTCAGTGACACCCACTGCATCTCCTACAGAGCAATTGGCCAGCACGATGCCCCCGACGCCGGACATTGAGGGGCTTCCAAATTCCTTTAGAGACTCTCTCCATTCCGGTTGCCAAGCAGAACTCTCTGCACGAACGCTCCCCACTTCTCTAACCGAGCGTGGGGGTTTCTGGTTTAAGGATTCTAAACTGTATGTGCCTCAAATACTTCAGAAGGAAGTCCTGCAGTTGGTCCATGGAGCCAAACCCGCGGGACACTTTGGCTTCCTTAAAACGTTGCATTTATTAAGGAGACAGTTTTGGTGGGCGGGCATGCGAACCGACGTGGATTCTTTCGTCTGCAGTTGCCCAGTTTGTGCTACTGCTAAAAGGTCCCAGGGCAAACCTCCTGGATTATTGCAATCTTTGGAGACCCCCACTAGGCCCTGGGAAGTAATTTCAATGGATTTTATGACTGATCTGCCTCTTAGTGAAGGAAAAACTGTTCTTTGGGTAATCACAGACCTTTTCTCCAAACAGGTGCATCTCGTCCCTTTGTCGGTCCCTTTCCCATTTCTCAGATCATCAATCCAGTGACTGTAGAACTGTCACTCCCAAAGTCACTGAGACGAATCCATCCCGTGTTTCATGTGAGTCTATTGAAACTATATGTACCCTCCCCGGAATGGCATCCTGAACCGCTCCCAGAGCCACCGATGATGGTGGTGGTGGGGAGAACATTTCGAAATCGCTAAAATCTTGGACTCGCGTATCCATCATGGTTCCCTCCAATATCTCGTCTGTTGGAGGCACTTCACTCCTGCTCAAGATGAATGGGTGCACTTGCGCGATGTCTAATCCGTGAATTCCATACTGCGTACCTGCACAAACCAGCCCCTGTGAAGTGACGGGGGGCCCTTTAGGAGGGCAGGATGTCAGGCTGACTCTTTGCTGAGGCCGCCTGACTGGGATTGTTTTGGTTTCGCCAGGTGCTGACCAAGGACAGCTCTGCTAACTGCCAAGTTCCTATTATGTCTTTGAAGTTCATGGGAATCTAGCCTTGACGGGAGGGGGGTTGCCTTGCCCCCTTGCCATGCTATCTTGATATGACTGATGTTCTTTCATATAGACTGCACCGTGCTTCTAATCCCCCATTAGTGCCAACTTACCAATAGCTGCTGTTAACCTGTAGACTGTTCAATAAATCAACTCTATTTTGGACTCATCGTCTGTGGATGTTGTTTATGGGATTGTCACGGGGCAAGTGCTCACAACAAGATGCAAATCAACAAGGACAAGTGCAGAGTTCTACATCTGGGTAACAAAAATGAGAAGCATGCATACTGAATAGGGGATACACTTCGGGGTAGCAGTGTGTGAACAAGATCTAGGGGTATAAGTGGAGTGTAAGCTCAATATGAGCAGTCAATGTCACGAAGCAGCAAAAAAGGCTAATGTGGTCTTGGGGATGTATCAGCAGGAAGAAAACATCCAAATCACAAGATGTCATAGTCCGGCTGCACACTGCATTTGTCAGGCCACGCCTGGAGTACTGTGTGCAGTTCGGGAGGCCTCACTTCATAACAATGTGGACAGAATGGAGCGGGTGCAGAGGAGAACGACAAGGATGATCAGGGAACTGGAGACCGAGCCCTGCAAGGAAAGGCTGAGGGACTTGGGAATGTTCATTCTGGAGAACAGGAGGTTGAGGGGGGACGTGATTGCTCTCTTTAAGTATTTGAAGGGCTGTCATTTAGAGGAGCTGCTCCTGTTGGCCACAGAGGATAATTCAGCAGTGGAATTGACTGCCTAGGGAATTGGTGAGCTCCCCCTCTCTGGCAGTCTTCAAGCAGTAGCTGGACAAACATTTCTTGGGAATATTTTAGGCTGATCATGCACTGCTCAGGGGGTTGGGCTCAGGGGGTTGTATGACCCCTTCCAATTCTATGATTCTATGATTCTAAGACACAGACTCCAAGGTGTTACTGATATGAACCAAAGCAGTTTATTGGAAGGCACTGTGGTACAATACACTACAAAAGCAACCTGCATGTTACACAAATAAATTGTAAAAGGCATTGATAGAAAATGCTCAGAAAGTTGTGTATATGGGACACATAAACAGCTAGTGCATAGGCATAAGCAAATATGGGTCTACAATATAGTTCTAAACCAGTCCCCAACAGAGAACATACTGGATAGTGAAAAGATGAAGAGAAGGAGGGGGATGCCCCAAGGCTCACTTTTGCTTTAATGCATGCAGGAGGACATTACTAAAAAGAATCTGGAAGTTTTCCCCTGATGAAGCTGCATGCAAAATGCATAGGGGGTTGCAAAAATCATTATAGGATTTCTTTTTCTCTGCACCATAGTGGAAATAGGAACCATAAACTATCATGCATTGCAAACACTCTTTAAATGAAAGGTTACAATCACAAGAGCAAGCTTAATGTGAGTTAGCCACTCTAAATACTAAAAATAGCAGTTGCCAGCCTACCTCCTGCCCTTACAGCTCAGTTCCCTAGCAAAGAAAAACAGTCTCTTAGCTACCTGTCCAAGGATCCACAAATGTTGGTAGGACAGGATCTTCCACCTGGCTGGTGGGCCTCTCAACCATCTAAACTCCTGAGGACTAGGAACAGTGTGCAAGTTGGAGTTCTTCTTGTTTGTCATGAGACTGGTCATCTTGTTTGTCAGAAATGCAGGAGCGCACCTGTGTCCAGGGGACCTTTGCCTCTCAGGAACTATCAGTGTCTTCTGCAGACTTCAAATGAGTAATTTCAGTCTGGGGTCTGAGAAAGGGAGCCCCCATGAACCAGGCGGGTGCTGGGAAACTGTTCTAGGGTTCCCCTATGCATTGGACCCCGTCCTGTACAGTATTTGCCTGGAACCATCAGTTCTAGAGCAACAGGACCTGACAGACTTCTCTTGGCATTGCAGTCACTGTTTAACATCACAATAAAATTTCAGAACACAAGCAAAAAACAGTTTATATTAGCAAGTGATGGGTAAAACAGCTTTAGATTGTAATACTGCTAATGAGCTCAGAAAAGAATATCCCCAAAACAGCACCACAGCACAATCATGAAGCTTAAACCTGTGTTCCCCACCCCCAAAATTAAATCTGCACTTTTCAATATGTGTGGACAAACCCAGTTTTTGAGAGGCCTCTGGTACCTTTAAGAGTTGCATATAAACAAAAACTCCGGCAGTATAGTGAGAAACAGAACCTGATGAAACTTTACTGTCTATAAAGGTACAAAACTATTCTTTGATTCAGGTCAAGTCTGGCAGCTCTGTTCAGGTAGGCCTTCCCCAAGGGGAGGTGAAGAATATTATTTGCTCTAAAAAGCCCGTCCTTTTTTTGCCAGCCACATGGGGATGAAGAATGAATGTTAATTGCAGAATCTTTTCAGTAGGATCTTTACTCAGGACATTTGAGCAGGATCTTTACTTAGCAACTGTTGCCAGAACATTCTCAGCATCTTCTACTGCATCTTGTAGGAAGCCCTTCAGCATGTAGTATGTGGTGGCAAAAGAATTAATTCCACCAAATACTGAGCCAAATACAGGTATGAAATCTGAAAGTTCTTCCAGCACCATTGCAGAGCCAATCACCACTGATGTGCCCATCAGGGACCGCACAAATTCAGGGTTGATCTGGTTGGCCATCGGAGTCTTTTTGACAGCAGATTTCAGCACGCCGATAGGTTTGCCAACCCTCTCTGCAAGGTTCTGGAGGGAATCTTCATCCAAGCCAAAGGCCTTGCAGAACTCTTGCATGGTGCTCACCAAGAGGGCAATGTCAAAAACTAGAGAGAGACCTGGGACAGGAAGTGCCCCAATGCCACAAGACAAAAGGGCTTTTTTCCAGATAAGGGCCTCCATAGCAGCCTTTTTCTCTTGCAGGTGTTCTTTTGAGAAAGCTGGCATGGCCATAATTAGAAGAGGTCTCTTGATTTCGGTCAGGTCATCTGCTAGGGTCTTCTGCAGGAGAGGGAAATCATACATATTCAAATACCAGCTAGATATCAGAAAAACCCTTGGGTCGGTGGCTCCTTCTTCTCTCAAATTGCAAAGGCAGTATTTTCTTATCTCTTCCAAGGTCTTTGTCTCATTAAAGTTTGGCTTCCTTCTTTCAGCGTCCATAGCTTGATCCACTTTGGTGCGAACAAAGTAAAACCGCTTATTCATCTTTCGAATTTCTGAGGCCAGCATTGTGTCATGCTCAGTGAAGCGCTCCGAGGCGACAATGATGAAGAAGTCATACCTTCTAAAATTTACCTTCTCTAGGTATTCTTTTGGTTTAAATTCAGGTGTCCCTATTCCTGGTAGATCCCATAGTGTTAGTTCTGGAAATGAAGGATGGGGGTATCTCTCTAGAACCATAGTAGTCTGTTTCACCCCAGTTTTAGCTGCTCCTTCTTTATGATCTGAAACATTACGAAAGGCATTCACAAGGGATGATTTACCAGCCCCAGAAACCCCTGTGAAAGCAATATCAAGTGTTGTGTTCTTTAACAATTTTGACTCTATATCAGCATCAACGAATACATCTTGGAGACTTTTTTGTTCCAAAGAGACCCTCATTTCAGCAAGACCCTTATTTGTGGATTCTTCTGAGTTGGTGCCAGCCACAATCGTTCTTGCAGATGGTTCAGTTGATCTGAATAAGAACAGAAGGATAATGTTTGTTATCTCATGTAGGAGGATGGTCAAATGAACATTTTCTTTTGACATTCTAGATTTAATTCTGAGGGGAAACTGCCGAACCATTCCTCCACATGAAGAATTAGATCTGTACTCCATGCATTTGATTTTCAGGATGGTGGTATCAAAAAAACCAACGCATTGCAAGAGTGTGGTTCCCTTTGGCTTTTCCCTCAGCTGTCCAAAAGTATCGGGCCAACTTGATGTTCCATTACTATGCCTGTCCCTACATTACTTGAGCATGCACCTTACCAGCTAAGACAAATTCACATGTAGTCTGTTACTGCTCAGACTATATGTCATTAGTAGCAAAGAGATCATCTAAATTCAGCCATTACAACTAAGGACATTGTGTATTTGGATTTGCAAGTCCTCTTATGGACTGAGAGCTGGCTGAAAAATCGAAAACAGAGTAAGAATAAATGGTCAGTTTCACTACATAGATACAATCCTGCGGAAGTCGGCTAATGGAAAATTCCCATAATAGAAAACAAAGGGGATTTTTTGTGAAGGTCCTGTGGAGGCATTTTTGGGGGTGGAGGTCCCAAATTTTCAGGGTAGCTTTCAGGGACTCTCCTTGCACGAACCCCAAAGTTTAGTAAAGATTGGGTCAGGGGGTCCGGTGTTATGGGCTCTAGAGAGGTCACTCCCTCCCTCCTCCATAGACAAGCATTAACCGATTAGCGAACAGAGAATCTCTTATCTTCCAATGATTCTGTAGGGAGGTGGGAAGGGGCAACCTCTTCCAGACCCCATAACTTCGGCCCCCAACCCAATCGTCACCAAACTTGGGGGTTCTTGCAAGGAGAGTCCCTGCGAGCTACCCTGCAAGTTTGGGGGCTCTACCTCAAAAAAATGCTTTGCAATGCCTGGGGAGAACCCAAAATATTACCCTTTTTTTTCGGGAATGGCCAATTCAGCTTTGGCTTTCCCCCCAGGTTTTGGAATTCAGTAAACCCGAACCTGAAATTTACCGAAATGGCTTTTTTAAAGCTTATTTTCAGTTTGGGTTTATCGATATGCACCACCCTACTGAAGACCTTGTGCCATGGTCCAAATCAAATTGGGCTCCTGGGGCACTGTGAAAATTAGTTCCCCCAGCTGCTCTCTGGCTGCTGAGAAAGCAAGTTGAGGTGGGGAAACCCGATTTAAGTCATTTAAAAAAATGTCTACTTGCCCTCCCACTGCTCCCCCTACACTGTGGTGCTTCTATGTACCTCCTGTGTCCCCCCCCTTTCCTGCAATCTTTCCCAAACTGGCTTTGCTGAAAAACTGTGGTTTTTCCCTGCCCCACCCACATATTGGGGGTATGGTTATCAGTGCTGCCATGGCAACACTAGGACTGCCAGTTCCCGTTGCCCACCAATGCTCTGGAGGCTGGCAGGAGAACAATTAAGTAAAAAATTGCCATTGGCACAATGGTGTTTCATCACTTCCAGAGAAAACCCAGAAGTGACATACCACTGCCAGCTGGCAACAGTAGGCAACACCCTTTTTTTCATTTCATGTATGTGCTGTAGTGCTATAGTGCCATAAGGGCTCATTATAATTTGAGATGAAAAATATATAAGTGACAATAGATTTTTATAGTGCTATAGCAGTGATCAGCTTTATACAGTAAGCCCCCCAAAAGCCCTTCAGTGGCACAGCAGGGAGCAAAGCTACAAGGAAAATAAGAGCCCGTGAGCCCTTTGCAGTGCAGGAAAATGTGCACCAGTACTTCCACACCAAGTGCTAACATGCTTCAACCGTGTTTTTAAAAGAAGGATCATTGTAAAGCCCAGTTTGGGAAAGAGCACATTGAGAACTGTGACAATTAAAGCATGCTGCCATGTGGAAGCTAATAAAACAGTGCTCTAGTTTGGATGCCGAGGTGAAGAAAAACCTCCATGAGGTAGGGTTGCCAGGCCTCTGCCCGGCATCGATCAGCTAGCCAGTGGGGAACTTGCCAGCAGGAAAATGAAGCCTAGACCTACATTGCCAGCATTGCAGTAATGTCACTTCCAGAGTACACCAGAAATGATGTCATCATGTTGTCAATGACATGGGGACACTCTGGTATTTGGGGGGAAACCCCATGGTAAAAATGACTTCTTCCAGAGAGGTTTTGCTCAAATATCAGAGTATCAGTCGAATTCCAGGCAAAAAAAATAGCCATTAGCCTTCTTCTATATTTGTTTATACCCAAGTGCCCAGCATAAGGCACATCATAGGCTACTTCCAGGAGTTGAGCCCTATGCTTCTCAGGAACTATTAATTGTTTCACTAGTTCACAGCTGGCTTTCTGTTTTCTAGGCTGCCAAAACTGATACAACAGCTTATTTTCCCACACCACTTCTTGCAAATTACAGAGAGTGCCTTGGTTTGTAACATAAATGGACTCTCTAAACCACTGGTTCCCAACCAGGGGTCCGTGGACCCCCAGGGGTCCACAAGAACTAAATTAAGGTCCGTGAAACAAAGTTATAAACCCATAATAAATTAATATTTTTAATTATACGTTCTCTATTATAAAAATATATATTCAAAAATTATTCTAAGTTTAATGTTTAACTAACAGTTATGATTAAAGTTTATTTTCAAATTCTCGGAATTTTTATTTTGAACCTTGGGGTTCCTGAACTGAACAAAAAAGTCTTAGTGGTCCCTGGTCAAAAAAAGGTTGGGAACCACTGCTCTAAACAGTAGGAGGCTTGGGTCTGTCAACATCTCCTGCAGAACTGAAGTTTCAGCTATGGGGGTCTCCAGCTATGGGGGTCTCTTCAGTGCAGCCTGGGCCCCCGTTCCCAAGGATCCTAAGGTTACTGCTAGAGTTGCCAACCTCCAGGTTTTAGCTGGATATCTCCTGCTATTACAACTGATCTCCAGACAATAGAGATCAGTTCTTCTGGAGAAAATGGCTGCTTTGGCGATTGGACTCTATGGCCTTTAAGTTCCTCTCCGGTATTTCCCAATATCTCCAGGTATATCCCAACCCGGAGCTGGCAACCCTAGTTACTGCCCTGACTCCTTTCCTCTTGGACTGGGGGTAAAGGCTGCAGCCCTTTCCTTCTGATGGTGTTTGTTTTGGGAACTTTCTTCTCCCTTTGCAACTGGCTCCAATTAGATGCAAAAACATGAAGATCAGGGCCTATTATATTCCTTCCCATAATAAAGGGAACAAACAGATCCTGTATCACTCCAACCTCATATAACCCTCATAATACCCACGCCATTCCACAGGTACTCTGGAAACTTTGATTGTCATAGGGGAGTTGCTAATCCCTTTGTTTTCTACCTGCCTATGTAGTATTATATCTTGTTCAGTCACAAATTCACTGTTGATAAAAGACACATCAGCTCCAGTATCTACCATTCCTAAGATAGTTTGTGTTTTGACTCTCACTGGTTCTCTATCAGCTTCATTTATCTCTGCTGTGTTTGTTACCACTAGCTGATAGGTAGTACTTCTTTTACCTCTTCAAGGTTCTGTTTAACGGTAATGCTTTGGCAGGGCACAGAGTTCTCCTTTTGATTTTGACAATTACTTTTGTAATGTCCCTTTTGACCACAACTAAAACACATCACCCCCCTTTTTAAGCAATTCAACCTTATGTGGAGGGGATACATTTTCCAGTTTTTCTGTTGGTTTCTGTCTCCCCCACCCCATGAATACTGTCTTCTTTCCAGAGGTATCACACATTATGCCCACCTCAAATTTATTAGATTTAAATATTTGTCCACCTCTATTAGCTATTGCCCTGACCCTAGTAGCCCCAGGCTAGCCTGATCTCGTCAGATCTCAGAAGCTAAGCAGGGTCGGCCTTGGCTAGTATTTGGATGGGAGACCTCCAAGGATTACCAGGGTTGTGACATGAAAGACGACAATGGGAAACCACCTCTGAATGTCTCTTGCCTTGAAAAACCCTATGGGGTCATCATAAATCAGCTGTGACTTAATAGTAAGAAAAGAAAAGAGCTATTAGTTGGTCATTTCGTCAGCTTTATCTAAGTTCTGGAGGTTGATCTTCAACTGATACTTCCATCTCCTTGGGTATCTGATAATAAAACTGATCTAAAAACCATTAAATCCACCATTTCCCCCCAAACTATTTACCTTAGCGCTTTTAAGCCATTTGTTCAAAGCAGCCTTTACAGTCACTGCAAATCCTACAAAGGATTCCCCATGCTGGGGCTGCAGCTTTTTAAACTTTTCCCTAAAATATCCAGGACCCAACTGAAACCTTTTGTTCACTAAATTTTTAAAGACAGTGTAAGAAGTACATTCTTGTTCTGACATGTGGGTTTGTTCAGTGCAGTCAAGTCTGGCATAAGATTATAAAAATCAAACTACTTCCCTTGTATGAGACTAGGAATATACCTCATGATAAGAATCCCACCATCTCACATACAGTGGCAAAGTTTTGTTATAATACTACCAGAATACGGAGATCATTGTTGCTATGTGAAACAGCTCACTAATTGCACTACTGTACGATTGTGTACTGTTGTGATTGTTTCTTTTTCTTTTTATTGTTATGCTGGTCAATGACTGTATTCAATAAATCTTCTGACAAACAATTATACCAATCAAACAACTTCCCTTGTATGAGACTAGGAATATACCTAGGGTTGCCAACCTCCAGGTACTAGCTGGAGATCTCCTACTATTACAACTGATCTCCAGCCGATAGAGATTAGTTCACCTGGAGAAAATGGGCACTTTGGCAATTGAAGTCCTTCCCCTCCCCAAACCCTGCCCTCCTCAGGCTTCGCCCCCAAACCTTCCCACCAGTGGCAAAGAAGGACCTGGCAACCCTAAATATACCTCATGAAGTCGTCTTCTTTCACTCCCCAGTTCCTAGATGCACTCTCAGAGGTAGTCAGGAAGGTGTGAGGATTTTCTCCTGGTGCAAAGGCTTTGGGGGTCACATTGTAGGGCTGCAGGGATGCCATCTCGCTCCTCTGCTGCTGCTGGGTCTTAACCTCAGCTTCCAGCTTGGCTTTCTCCAACTCCACCCGCACCTTTTCCAGCTCAAGCTGGGCCTCGTGATCCATCCTCGCATGCTCCAAGTCTCTCTTTTCCTTGGCGTCTCTTGCTTCCATCTCCATCTTGGCCTGTTCCATCCGCATCTTCTCTCTTTCCAGTGCTATCTGTTCTCTCTGTAACTGTACTTCCCATGGCACATTAGACTCTGCAGGCGCAGGGAGTTTTTCAGCGCAGCTCTGAATTAGCAATACTCTCAGCTCTGTGACAGATTTTCCTTCATAGGGAATTCCTTTTGCTTGACACTTCTCAATCAGGGCCTCCTGATTTAGAGACAGGTATTCAGCCATTTTGTCGCTGCTTTACTTGGGTTGTTTGGATGCCACTGCTGCCACCAAAATTGCCAGGTTACTCAGGACTGGTTACTGGAGTTAGGCCCTTGGCACCTGCTCCCCAAGTAAAAGAACAACTCATTTTTCCTCAGATACATACAAACAGTTAATATTTAACACCAACTTGATAAGAACAATAGAAAAATCTAGAACGGGGTACAGGAGAACTGTCTTTGATCTTAATTTATATTAATTTATGAGGGCTTTTCTGCCAATGTTCTGATTGGGGGGGGGTATCTCCTCTCCCCGGGACTTCAATGTAGCAGCTAGGGGTGTGCAAAAAAAATAAATAAAAAATAAAAAAGTCAGTAAATTCAGATGCAGGTCTAATGGACCTGAAATTTGTCAGGAATCCTGGATATGCTCGGACCCCCATATTGGGAATATCCAGGATTTCCCCACAAAATCAGGTCCATTTAGGGTTGCCAACCTCCAGGTTCTAGGTAAATATCTCCTGCTATTACTACTGATCTCCAGCTGATAGAGATCAGTTCCCCTGGAGAAAATAGCCACTTTGGCAATTGGACTCTATGGCATTGGAGTCCCTCCCTTCCCCAAAACCCGCCCTCCTCAGGCTGCATCCCCAAAACCTCCCACACGTGGCTAAGAGGGACCTGGCAACTCTAGCCCCAAACCTCCAGCGATTACCCTCCCCCTTCAATTCTCACAACACTTGTGGAAGGTGGGACGAAGAAATGGAAATACACCCCAATATTGGCATCAATTCAAAAGAGACCTCCCATGGAAAGGGGTATCAGCTTAGATATGAATAAATAAACTTGCCAACCTCCAGGTGAGGCCTGGAGATCTCCTGGAATTACAGCTGATCCCCTAGGGAAAGTGGCCATTGGAGGATGGAGTCTATGGAATTATACCCACTGAGGTCTCTCCCCTCCTCAAGCCCTTTCAGGAAATTGTTCTGTGCATTCGTTCCTCGTTCTAGCTCTTCACATTCTAGCCTCAGCATTTCTTCTGGGAAAGAAGTTCTGCCCCTCCATCCTCTAGCAGGGCTGCAGCTCAGCTGTATAAAACTGCCTTCCTGTGTTTTCAGGGTTGCAAAGATCTAAGCCAAACTTCTCACGAAAACAAATTCTGATTTTCCTGGCTCTTTGGACCTTTGCAGTCCTTGTTCCAGTAGTGCCCCCCACCCACCCACTAGCTTCAGACTGTTTTATAGAAATACCTGAAATGGCCCAAGAACAAAATTTTCTTATCCATCTACCACATAATGTGCCAGCCACGATCGGAAAAGATTCTCTTACCTTCTTGGAAGCCTTTATTCTGACTGACAAATACCTCTTCCCCAGAGGTATGCACAACTCTTAGGGCACCCTTTTTATATTCTTCTCAGTGTTCCGGTTTTGAGGCTTACACAATTAGCATAAAACTTTCTGCATTTTATGGCAGAGATTAAAGTCCATAAAGATACTGTGTGAACGGTGTAAGCCTCAAACACAGATAGCAGATTTGTTTTTTCTGGTGATACAGATTTCTGGCAGGTTACATTCATTTTTTTCTGATACAAACCAGACCACCTGTCTATCACCAAATGGTGCGTAGGAGTGACCTCAGCAGAACACTCTGGACTGTGAATAGGTCTGCCAACTTCCAGGTGGCACCTGGAGATCTCCTGCTATTAGAACTGATCTCCAGGCAATCAAGATCAGTTCCCCGGGATAAAATGGCTGCTTTGAAAGGTGGACTCTATGTCAGTACACCCTACTGAGGTCCCTCCCCAAACCTCGTCCTCCCCAGGCTCCACCCCCAAAATATCCAGGTATTTCCCAATCCAAAGCTGACAACCATAACTATGAACATAGGCCGTAATTTAGTTGACTTGGATAAGTTGTCCCTTAATCTTGTTTGTGTTTCAGATGCCACTAGCCTTCTGTTTATTGCTCTCATAATGGAAAAGCGGATATGTCCCTGCTTCCTCATGGCATGCTAACTTCACCTGTACATAGGGTTGCCAGGTCCCTCTTTGCCACCAGCGGGAGATTTTTGGGGTGGAGCCTGAAGAGGGCGGGGCTTGGGGAGGGGAAAGACTTCAATGCCATAGAGTCCAGTTGCCAAAGTGGCCATTTTTTCCAGGTGAACTGATCTCTATCGGCTGGAGATCAGTTGTAATAGCAGGAGATCTCCAGCTAGTACCTGGCAGATCCTACCTGTACAACAGGACTCTATCTATACGGTACAAAGTCTTTATGTCTGCTGGGATACAACACAAGGACCTTATATCATGCATGACTAATGACTCCAGTACTATAAGGCTCAATCTACACTTTACAAAGTCTTTATGCTTGCTGGCGAACAACACAAGGACTTTATCTCACATGTATGATGTGACCTGTGACGTAGGGTTGCCAAGGGTTGGAGTTCTCTCAGAATGATCTCCAGACCCCAGATATCAGCTCCCCTGGAGTAAATGGCAGCTTCAGAGGGCATCACAGCCTCCCCAAAGCCCAGCCCTCCCCAGGCATTGGCCCTACATATCCAGGAATTTCCCAAGCCAGAGTTGGTGACCCTAGATGGGAGTTTTCTGCTCTCAGACACACACCAGCTCTTTTCTGTTTGTGACCACGGCACACAGAGAGAGGTGGCTTTAGTCTCCCCCTCCCAGCTGTTTTCATGTCCTCAAACTGACCCATAGAGACACTGTTGGCTCCATTGTAAAACTTACCTGCATTTTTCCAGAGGCTGTTTGCCTGAGGCTGGGGTTCCTTAAGGGCCAAGGGCTCCCTTGAAGAGCTGGAGGATCAGTTGCTAGATCAGTTGGTAGATCAGGGGTCTTTCCTTCCCTGCTCCCCTGGAAACTGCCTCTTATATATGCTCTGATCTGATTGAAGTCTCACTCACACTGAAAGAGAAAGAGAAAACACACTTTATTTCCAGAACATTACCCCAATGACTTGTTGACCGGACCCTGGCAAGGTGTCAAATGTCATTTCTGATAAGTAGCATGAGTTCTTTTTAGCCACTGCACTCTTCTTGCAGAATTGCCAAGTTTAACCGTTGTTCCCTGAATACACAGCAAATGCTCTCTGCAACAGGTCTTCAAACCATCCCAAAATGGAGAACAGGAAGAAAGCTGTCAAGCCTAACCACAACACATTCGCATCTGTGGCTGCCAGTCAAAATAATTTTTAAAAGCCATACCTTGGATCAGGAATGTATTTAAAAACCCTGACATGCTGCCTTAGGATTTGAGAAGTCCTTATAGTAGGCCTGCCATAGAAACGGGGAAAGAACAGATCTGAATGAAGAGAAAGGAAGAGTGGAGAGATGGAGAAGCAGAGAAATCAAAGGTGTACCAAGAAGAGAAAATGTTCTGCATGAAAAAAAACCAAGAGATTCATGTGGGAAGGAAAGAAATGGCATAATAATGAGACATGCCCATAACTTATGTGTCAAACACATTTTTCATGCTGAAGTGCAGAATTCTCCAGTGTGGTCGTGTCCTGCTGACACTTCACCTGTTACCTGCTGAGCTTTTCATAATCTGTGCCAGGTCACTGTAAGACAAAGTTTATTTTAGGGAGGCCAGATGCCCTGCTATAGTGGGAGAACTCCCACCCAGCAATCCCAGGTCTTTGCCACCGCTTGGTGAGGCGGCAGGGGAGAGATGGTTGGGACATAGGCATCACAGCAATGCCAGGACCTCACTTCTGGCAGAAACGTAGAAGTGCTGTTGGTGCAACGCTCTAGGATGTCACCAAAACTCTCAGGTAAAACAGGCATGATGTTGTCACTTCCAGGTTTGTGCCATGATTCCGTGATGCCTATTTATATTAGGGTTGCCAGGTCCCTCTTCGCTACCGGCAGGAGGTTTTTGGGGTGGAGCCTGAGGAGGGCAGGGTTTGGGGAGGAGAGGGACTTCAATGCCATAGAGACCAATTGCCAAAGTGGCCATTTTCTCCAGGTGAACTGATCTCTATCGGCTGGAGATCAGTTGTAATAGCAGGTTGGCAACCCTAATTTACATGTCCCCTCCCTGAAAACCTCCCGCTAGTTGCCAGCACTCTGCTGGATACCCTAATTTGTTATTGGCTGCTCTTATTCAGCCACAGCTACTGGAGAATCAGGAGGGCTTTATAAGCTCCCAGGCTCTCCTGAACCACTGTCTGGTTCCATTTTCCCTTCAGGCCTCTCTGACTGTTGCCATGATCTCTTTTAGCAATGCAGAGAGGGAACTTTGTGTTGGAATATCTGTCGTGAAGATATTCCTGTATTTAGCAGAGTGCGTTAAGCTTAGCAGCAGCGGAAGCTTCACGTGTGTGCGTGTGTGAAAGGAAAGGGAGCATCAGTCGCATGCTCTAATCAAACTAAAGTACCTTTATTATTGAAATACACATTGGATAGGAAAGGACAAACGAGGGTTCTCTATCATAATCTATCTTGCTAGTTCTCTAGGTATAAAAGGGCATCTGCCTTCCACTCCATCTTGGGGTGGGAAGGCCTGGGCGCAGAGAGCACCCAGCTCTTAGGTCTTACTAGTAGGATGGGCAAAGGGAAGAAGAGAGAGAAGAGGATATTGTCCCTGACAATATAGCTCTAAACATCAAAGGGCAGGAAATGAAGGGAGAGGTGCAAGTGCTAACAACCTCCCATCTATCTATCTGACTATCTGGTCAGTTCCCCCTCTTAATGTGTAGGCAAGTGACACCGTTAGGAAGGGCAGATTTTCCAGCACTTTGTTCTTGTCTGGGGAGCTGGGCTGTTGCAGGAGGGCAGATCCGTGTTCAGGAACCAAAGCCCACCCACTCCTTCTCCGGGCTTGTTATGCCTCTCAGGGAGGTATCGCATTTGGCTCTGCATCCTGTGGCAGCCATTTTGGGGTGATGCTCACCACCATCCAGTCTCAAAATCCCGAAGGTGTCCATAGGGACAAAAAGATTAGGAATCCCTGCTGCAGTTAGGATTGCCTGGTAATTGGTGGGAGGGTTGTGGAGAGGCACAGCATCACAGGATAATTTAAAAAAATATATGCAGGCTTATGGACTTACTGGACTTATATACAGGAAGTGAGAAGGGGTCGCTCTAGGAACCAGTGGAAACTCTATGGTAAAACTTTAGTGGTTTCAGTGATTCCTGAAGATCCTTTTTGACACTTCTTGTATAATCTTCTGATATGTACAGAAGGTGGGAGGGGGGGTCTTAATTTTTCTCCCACAACTGCTCAGAGTGGTGGTGGGCAATGGGACTAGTTAAAACTGAGATGATGCTACCGAGTCTGCAGAGTGGTTTCCCCCAAGACCTTCACAGAAGGTAGAAAATAAAGCAAGTTTAGCTAGGTGTCATGAGCTGTGATCATTGGTACATTCATAGGAACAGACATATTTGCTGTTGAATAAAGACACATTCCAATGGGACCTGGGGGTGGGGAACCCCTGCCCCCCACTGAGGGCTTGGCAGCCCTAGCTGTAGTGCAAGGCCATTGGAGTAAGGAGGGCTGTTCAAGGGTCCCTCACTGCATGGCAACCTGGTATTCCCTCACTCACTCCCTCCACTCCTTTGCACCTATCCCAATTCACCCGGTGTCAGGATCAGGCGTCTGTCCCTAGCATCCCGAAAGCAAACTCATCCAGGCTGGTAGCTCTGAAGCAGTAATACTTTATTAGGAGCAAATAGACACATTTAAGAACTGACCGTCATCAAACAGGTAAGGCTGTTAATGGCGAAACATTGGCAGGTTACATGGTTAAAAGCACTCTAGCCTGAAAGTAAAACAAAAACCAAGCAACCCCGAGATAACAATTCCCAGGAAAGGAAGACTAAACATAGTGCAGCTGTGGCACAACAGGACAAGCGAAACTACACAGAGTTTACAAGGCACGAGAACCAAAGATTTGACATGTAGCCAAAAACTGGCCTACTCATGGCCAGTTTCCTTACTCCTGCTAACAGCACAGGCCTGACAATCGCAAAGACCTGACACCTGGGATAGATCCAATAGGTCACCTCCAGCACGCCTGGCATTTTTACTTTAAGAGAAACCAGAGGTTTTTCTCCCCCACCTGTTTTCCTTGGTATGCCTTATCGTGACAAGAGTACATCCTGGACAAGGAGGCAAATATGAAATACAAAAAGACCCCCAACAGAGTTTTAAAACTTCAATTAAAGGATTGCACTCAAAACACAATGAGCAAAATTGTGAAAAGTTGTTAATAACAGATATGAAAGAAAGGCAGTTCCCAAGTGATGGAAAACTCACACTGCTGACTGGGGCAAATGTGACTGGGGTCAGTGCAAGATAGGGTAGCAACTATGGGAGTCTGGGGGGCAGAGGCAGCACCATAATGTGTTATGTCACTTCCGGGGAAAACCCAGAAGTGATGTCACACCTCTCGAGGAATCACCCAGAAACTTTGTGGTGACATAATGCTGTTGTGCTAACAGCAATTTTTTTCAGCAGCAGCTGGTCATGGGTTGCCTTTCTGAGGTCTCCCGGCAATCCCTGGTGCAAGATGGTGGGCAGCTCTGCCTCAAAGCAGGAGCACAACAGTGGGTCGGCTTCACAGAAAGGACTGGGGATACTGCACCTGCTGGGTTGTGGTTTAAACTGTGTGACCACTCCGCAAAAGAAAAGTGATGGGGATGATTAAAAGCAAAACACTGAAAAATTGGTCAAACAGTGGCCAGCCAAGGAAAAGCAACAGAAGTTCCCTCTAGTGACAGTAAAGTGGACTTTTCCCGTAACCTACCTACTGGCTCTCCTTTCCTGTAAAAGCCTGAAGTTTCAGTGAAAGAGAAAGAGAAAACACATTTTGTTTTCCAGCCTGTTTTTTTTTTTGTTCGTTTGTTTAGCCTCTTTGTTTAGTAGTTAATTATTTCAACAGCAGCTGCCGCCCTGAACAATTCCAGGAACTGCTGGATTGTGTAGCTCTACAGCTTTATAGATTTTCCATCGTGTCTGCCCCTGGGTATGAGATTGAGATCAACTTTACTACTGGGATGGACACCGGTCCAGTCTGGAGGGTTGGAGTTTACCTGGGTGGGAGGTTAAAAGTAGGAAAAGAAAGATTAATGTCTTTTCAACACAGAGAGACAAAATGTCCATTAAGTACATGGCTTTGGGGCTGAGAGCCAAGAAGAGCCAAGGAGAGGCTTACAGTATCTGAGATTCTCACTCCATGAATCTTGGTCGTCCGTCAAAAAAACCATAATGAATCCATGGGCTCTAGGGTTGCCAGCCATTTGAAAGGCTGTCATTTAGAGGAGGGCAGGGAGCTGTTTCAGTTGACAGCAGAGGATAGGACTCGCAATAATGGGTTTAAATTATGGGCGGAAAGATACCAGCTGGACATTGGGGGGTGGGGAATTACAGTAAAAGTAGTTCAGCAGTGGAATCCGCTGCCTAGGAAGATGGTGAGCTCCCCCTCTCTGGATGAACACCTCTCAGGGATGCTCTAGGCTGATCTTGCATTGAGTATGGGGTTGGACTGGATGACGTGTATGGCCCCTTCCAATTCTATGATTCTATGTGCAACCAACCAGCGAGAGAATCTGGGGTGGCTGTAATTAGTGGTGCACCAATGTCATTATGTCACTTCCTGCGTTAACCTAGAAGTGATTTCAAAGTGACCAGGTGACACTCTAGGATTCCTCTGAAGCTCTATGCTTGGAATCCTGAAGCATCACCCTGACATGATTTGACTTCCTGGTTTATTTCCCAAGTGATATAATGGCATCTGCATGATACTGAATTTTCCTTTACTTTTGTTAACTTTTTCTCTCAACAACCTACTATATAAAAAATTATCACATCCAAAGGGAATATGTTGCCCTGACCTGGATGGCCCAGGCTAGCCTGATCTCGTCAAATCTCAGAAGCTAAGCAGGGTCAGCCCTGGTTAGTATTTGGATGGGAGACCACCAAGGAAGTCCAGGGTTGCTATACAGAGGAAGGCACTGGCAAACCACCTCTGTTAGTCTCTTGCTTTGAAAACCCCATAAGGCAGGGGTGGGGAACCTCCGGCCCGTGGGCTGGATCCAGCCCACGAGATCATTTTATCCGGCTCCCATACTGATTCCAGGAGCTCCAGGGCCATGCCACTCCAGCTTTTGCTAGCTAGGCTCTCTCCTCGGCAGTTCGGGCTTTGCTGATTGGGTGATTGTGGGGGCGTTTCTCCCAACTCTCCTTGCTTCCTGGAGAGACTCACAACTTCTGCCCAAAAAGTGTGCCTGGCCGGAAGCCCCCCTCCCCTTTGTCTCACTGGCTGTTTCCAGGTGAGTGGGTGGTGTGCCCTGCTCCTCCAGCTCAGTGAGTCCTTTCGTGGCCCTCCCTTCGCTCTCCAGCTTGAAGCTGCTTGGGCACCCGGAGCTTATGCCACCATCTCCCCACTCAGCTGCCTGCCACTGGCCACTCCCTCCACCAGCTCGGTGGGCCCCTACGCGGCCCTCCCCTTGCTCTCCCCTGGGCCGAGGACAAAAGGTCAAACGGGCTCTCCGGCCATGCCAGTCTCAAACTTTCCTCCCCCACCCCCAGCTTGCCTCTGACCCGCCCAGTGGGGTCATCTGGTGAGTGCGTGTGTGTGCGTGCGTGTGCAAGAGATCCCCGGGCCGTTGTGCAGCCCAGTGAGTGTGTGTGTGTGCAAGAGATCCCCGGGCCACTGTGCAGCTGGGTGAGTGGTGCGTGTGTGTGTGTGTGCGAGATACCCGGGCTGCTGTGCAGCCGAGTGAGTGAGTGCGTGCATGTGTGTGTGCGAGATACCCTGGCAGTTGTGCAGCCCAGTGAGTGTGTGTGTGTGTGTGTGTGAGAGAGAGAGAGAGAGATCCCCGTGCAAGTGTGTGTGTGGGGAAAGCCTCCCTCCCTCCCTCTTTCCTTCCTTCCTTCCTTCCTTTCTTTTCCTTCCTTCCTTCTTTCCTTTCTTTTCCTTCCTTTCTTTCCTTCCTTCGCTATCCAACTGAATTGCAAGTTATATACTTATCTCGGGATAAGCAGGTTTTTTCCTGCCAGTGAAGCCACATAAGCAGTTTGGCTTGGTCCACGTACTGCAGGTCCAGCAGGTTTACTTCGCCCAAAACCATCAGGTTTTTTAGGTCCCAATCGCCTGCAATTCTCCCAACTGCACTTCAGGCTCCGGAATCCTTTTTCTGGGTCTTTTGTATACCCACTTCGTCAGTGCTGGGGGTGTGCGTTCTTGCTCGCCAGGATGATTCTTTTCCCGGCTTGGATTTCACTCACTGAAGTCAGTTCGCCCAGCGTTTATTTTATTCAATTGGGACTTTTTATTTAGTTTAAGCATATTATGTATATATTATGTAGCTTTGGCTTAGAATACATGGTGATTTGTTTCAATATGATCAGATTGTGTGCCATCAGTGCTTGCTTTGTTGCTTAATTGCAATTATTTAAGCACGAGGTTTTCTTTTGAATACTAAACCTCCAGGTGGTGGCTGGAGATCTGGTAACCCTAGCCTCTCCCCCCCCCACGCGTGCCAGGAGATCTACACCTGGTATGGCCCCCGAACAATGTTATAAGTGTCCAAATGGCCCTTGGCAGGAAAAAGGTTCCCCACCCCTGCCATAAGGGGTCACCATAAGTCGGCTGTGACTTGGCAGCACTTTACACACACACAAGGGAATATGTCCAGGTTTTAAAACATCTTCCTGAAATGATGTATGGCACCTGGAGATCTCCCTCTGTTACACTTGATCTCCAGAAAACCAAGATCTGTTCCCCTGGAGAAAATGGATGCTTGGCTGGGTGGACTCTGTGACATTATACCCTACGGAGGCCCCTCCCCAAACCCCACCCTCCTCAGTCTCCAGTCCCAAAGTCTCCATGTATTTCCCAACCCAGAGCTGGCAATCCTACTCCAAGGTATTACTGATATGAATCAAAACAGTGTATTGGAATGTGGTGTAGTGGTTAAGAGCGGTGGACTCTGATCTGGAGAACTGGGTTTGATTCCCCACTCCTCCGCATGAGCGGCGGAGGCTAATCTGGTGAACTAGATTTGTTTCCCCACTCCTACACACGAAGCCAGCT
Source organism: Euleptes europaea (assembly GCF_029931775.1). Taxonomy (NCBI): domain Eukaryota; kingdom Metazoa; phylum Chordata; class Lepidosauria; order Squamata; family Sphaerodactylidae; genus Euleptes; species Euleptes europaea. The sequence continues at coordinate 12,336,552 of NC_079314.1, forward strand.
GGGTGACCTTGGGCAAGTCATACTGTCTCAGCCTCACCCACCTCACAGGGTGTCTGTTGTGGGGAGGGGAAGGGAAGGTGATTGTAAGCCGGTTTGATTCTGCCTTAAGTGGTAGAGAAAGTCGGAATATAAAAATCAAATCTTCTTCTTCTTCTTCTACATGGAGGTCCGAGGCAGCACAGTGTGGATATGAATAATCAGATGCATACTGCTTGCATGCTCCAAACTCCAGGTGGAGGTCAGAGCCTGCAAGCAGCGTGCATCTGAACACCAGGGCATTTGGATCCATGCTGTTTGCAAGCTGGAGTTTGGAGCCTGCAAGCAGTGTGGTTCTGAATGCCCCAGTGGCACAGAATTGTAGTTCACCTCTGCACTGTGTATTTTTTTTATTCAGGTTTAATAAACTTGAATATTTTTAATTTTTCAAAAAAGCCAAATCCATTATATTTGGCTTTTCGGATTTTTCAAAAACTTCCAGGTTTATTAAACCCAAACCCAAAGAATGCTGAAAAGAGGTGCACAGCCCTAACTGTAGTACAATACACTACAAAAACAACCTGCATGATACACAAATAAATGGTAACAGGCATAGATAGAGAAAGCCCAGAAAGATGTGATTATGCATAAACAGGCAGTGCATAGACAAGTATGGGTCTTAGACAAGTATGAATAATAAATTCGTCCACCATGGTGGGCACACTGGGCAGTGGAAAGATGAAACATAAACCATCATGTATTGCAAATGCTCTTGAAATGAAAGGTTACAAACAGGAGAGCTAGCTTAATGCATGTTAACCACTCTAAACACTAAAAATACCAGTTGCCACCTACCAGCCTCCTACCCTTCTAGTTATAGCTCAGTTCCCTAGCAAAGCAAAGCAATCTCACAGGCTACCTATCCAAGGATCCAGAAACATTGATAGGACATATCATCCACCATGCTTCTGGCCTCTCAATCATCTTGACTCCTGAGGACTAGGAAGAGGGGATATCAAGGTGGGGAAAGGTCACTGGAGGCCTTCAGACCCAGCAAAACATCTTCAAGTCTGGCACACCCTACAAAGTAAAGGCTGATCCCTGGACACCCACCTTCTTTCTGGACGTTCTCTATATTTCCATGGTTTGGTGGTACCACAGTGGCATGGACTTAATTTTTCCTTTATTTGTTGCTTTCTTTGGCATACAGGGGACCGGAAAATCCCATTCTCTGTAACTCCTTCCAGTATCCCAGAACAATATGCCAGTTGTAGCCCACCCCAGGAGGGAGAGTCTTCAGCCCATGTCAACCCCTGCCTAAGCCTCTAGCTGCTGCAGAGCCAAGGGAGGAGGCACTCCCCCACCCAAGAAAGTCAGTTTGATTGCATTGGTGGTGGAGGGGCATCCTCTCCTCCAAGGGAAGGTGTTGCTTTAACCAGAGCTTAGGAAGAGCAGGGAAGGGTGAGCCCAAAGGAAATTGGCCGTGCACAAACTCTTGCCGGCTCCCCTGACTTCCTACTGCAACAAAACAGTGACCCCAGTTTGAAGGCAGATTGGGAAGCAGTGTGTGAGCCGAACTTGCTCTCTAAGCAGGACCCAGTGCTGTTTGTGATTGGGAACATACTGCAATGTCAAGCGTTTAGTGACTTGGGACTAAACTTTAGTCCTAAGAAGATGCCAGAGGGGGGGTGTCTCAGTGCCAGCTCCTTGTGCCAAAAGCACATTGGCAGAAACCTTGAAGCTGAGTGCATGACACTGTTCTGAGTGGACACTTGGGGAGACACAAAAGCAAGGACACAAAGCATTTCTGTTACTCCTCCTTGGTTTGCCATAAGGTGGTAATGACCCACTATGGGGCAAAAGTGCCCAACAGAGGCAGAACCATTTCATTCTGGTTCTGGTGGATCAGGCGACTCACTTTCCCTGAAGCCCAGCCTTCATTCAGAATGGATGCAAGTGCTCTCATCCCTATCTTTGCCAGGCCAGGAATACCAAAGGAGGTCCTCACAACTTGGGGACTATGTTCCTCTCCAGCACATTTAGGGAACTTTGGGACAGTCAGGCAGTCAATCCCATCCCATCTGCAGCGTACCATCATGAGACCAATGGAGCCAAAGAGTAGATCAATGCCACCTTGGGGGCAATGATTAAGATGTGGCAGAACATCCCTATGACTGAGATAAGAACCTGCAGCAACTACTTTTTGCACCCCAGGGGAGGAAGCAAAGTAGTTTGGGGTTCAGTCCATTCGAGTTGATGTATGGTCAGCAGATCAGAGAACCGCTGGAAGTAGTTGGGGTGCCGAGGGAAAATCAGCAACCCAGCCTAGAACCATTGTGGACTCTGCAGAACTCACTCAGGGAAATGCTGGCTTTGGCTCATGGGCTTCCAGGCTATCAGCCGTTTGGTGGGGGCAGTTTACAGTGAAGCAAAGGGGGGGAAGAGTGCCAGTATCTGGTTTTAAGTTCCGATCCAGATGTCAAGCCCTGCCTGCATTGTTAGGTTATAATACAGAAAGATTTCCCAAAGCACAATGGCATCTTTTAGGACGGCCAATCATAACTGCTGGAGTGTTCTCGACTCAGAACTGGAACCCACAATGTTTGCCAAAAACGGAGACACTTGGTTGCACAAAATTGTTTTTTGAAGGCGGCTTACAATAACAATTAAAAACATTTTCAGCTAAAAGCAACAAAAAAAGCAAACCCCAAATCTCTTTCCCCCCCCTTCAAAGATGCCTGCCATTCAAATCCCCTCAAAAGCCCTGGCAAACAGGCAGGTCTTGCAGAACCTCCTGTAGACCTCCAAGGAGACCCCCCTTTTCAGGGAGCCCATTCCACAGAGCTGGAGCCACAATGGAAAAAGCACGGGCTCCAGTTGATGCCAGATGGGCCACCCCAAGTGGTAGGATAGCCAACAGATAGTTGCCGGACTACTGTGGTTGGCACACAGGGACATACGGAAGAAGGCAGTCCTTCAAATAATGGAGACGGTTT